>NC_041392.1:503360946-503424578 GCF_002162155.2 Triticum dicoccoides
CGATGAACAGGACCCCCTTTTCGACCGTAGAGCTCCAACACAAGTCCGTTTCCTCCGTTTTGCGGTACGCCACACCCCTCCCGATCAACAGGACCCCCGTTTCGACCATAGGAGGTCCGTTTCCTCCGTTTTGCGGTACGCCACACCCCTCCCGATCAATAGGACCCCCATTTCGACCGTAGGAGGTCCGTTTCCTCCATTTTGCAGTACACCACACCCCTCCCGATGAACAGGATCCCGTTTTGAACGTTGCCGGTCGAACACAAGGCCGTTTCCTCCGTTCTGCGATACGCCAGCCCTCGTTTCCATCGTCTGTTCCGTCCAAGCCCTCCCGATGAACACAACGCATTCTGTTGCCTCCCCATGAACACGACGCATTCCGTTGCCTCCCCATGAACACGACGATGACGTTGTTTCTCCGTTCCGGCCCAGCCATGTACACGAGCCCTCACCGTACGTATGCGCGAGTAGGCGTTCGAGACCCCGCCCGTATGTACACATACGTGGCCGTATTTTCTTTCTTGCACCCTGACCATTGTACGTACGTGTACATGCTACGTGCGCGCCTCTACTACGACACGTGTGCGCCTCTACATCGACCAGTATATATGTACGTACAAATTTGCGACCAGAATGACAACGCTACGTACGCTTCGACCAGGTGGGTCCCGACTGTGAGGCACTTCCTTGCGTGCAAAGATGTAGCTGGTGGGTCCTAGCAGTCAGGGGGGCGAATCGTTTTGTTTTTTTTGCCCGGATGCACTTCCTTGCGTGCGAAAGTGTAGCTGGTGGGTCCCAGCAGTCAGGGGGGAAACATTTTTTCGCTAAATATGGTGGCCCGTCTGGTGGGTCCCCGCTGTCAGGTGGAGGAATAATTATTTTGCACGTAATAAGGAGACACTTCCTTGCTACGGCCGTGGACCCAGCTGTTAGCCTATCCACGTACAGTCCACGTCCGATGGAAGTCGTTCCTTGACCATGTTGACCACGCCGCGTGGAGAGCACCAGGGCGGTGGACGACGGCGAGGCCTAGGAAGGGGGCGATGGGGAGCCGGGGAAGACGCGGCAGCGGAAGCCCGCGCGGAGAGGAGTACGAGGGTTCACTGGTTCGGCTACAGTGTGAGGCTGTCGTCGCCGCAGAGCCTGGCCAGTGGTGGGAATAGTAGGGGGCGGTGAGGCCTCCGCGGCAGCACAGCCGGCCACGGGAGGCAGGAGCATGCGGCACGACTGGCGCTGCTTTGGGCGGCTGGAGCAAGAAGACCAGAGGTTGAAGAAGCACTACGGCCGTTGGATGTACATCGTACGGTCACTGGAGCTAGAATCGTTCATATTGACTAAAGTTGACAAAGGCCCCCGTCCCAGTCAACTTAGTAGGCCCACAAGTCAGCCTCCCACCATGGTGGGTCCCAGCTAGCAGGGGGAGTATTCATTTTTTGTGCGTAATAAGGAGGCACTTCCGGTGGGTCCGAGCTGACAGCGGGGGGAACGTTTTTTTCGCGAAATACGCTGGCCCGTTCGGTGCGTCCGAGCAGTCAGGGGGGAAACATTGTTTTCGCGAAATAAGGTGGCCCGTCCGGTGGGTCCCTGCTGTAAGGTGGAGGAATAATTATTTTGCGCGTAATAAGGAGGCACTTCCTTGCGGCCACCTGGACCCAGCTGTCAGCCTCTCCATGTACAGTACTTTTCCGATGGAAGTCGGTTGTTGACCACGTTGACCACGCCGCGCCGAGAGCACCAGGGCGGTGGTCTGGACGACGGCGAGACCTAGGAAGGAGACTACGTGGAGCCAGGGAAGACGCCGCAGTGGAAGCCCGCGCGGAGAGGAGTACGAGGGTTCACTGGTTTAGCTACGGTGTGAGGCTGTCGTCGCCGCAGAATAACAGGGGTGTGGGTGAGTGGAGGGACGGCCTGGCCAGCGGTGGGAGTAGTATGGGGGCGGTCAGGCCTCCGCGGCAGCACAGCTGGCCACGTGAGGCAGGAGCAGGCGGCACGACCGGCGCTGCTTTGGGCGGCTGGACCAAGAAGACCAGAGGTTGAAGAAGCACTACGGTCATTGGATGGACATCATACGGTCACTGAAGCTAGAAAAGTTTATTATTGACTAAGTTGACAAAGCCCTTGGTACGCTCCAACTTAGTAGGCCCACAGGTCAGCCTCCGAAACGTTGCGCCCCAGATGTCAGGGGTAGGAATCATTTTTTGGGCGGCCGAAGCTAAGAATATCTGAGATTGAAGAAGAAGCACGACATCCATTGGATAGACATCCAACGGCCACTGCTGCTAGAGCCGTGTGTTGACTATAATAAGTTGGCAAAGCCTTGCATACGCGTCAACATATTTTTTTAGGGGACGCGTCACTTAGTAGGCCCACAAGTGTGTGGCAGAGAACTTATAGCCCATTTGCATTTTGTAAGAATGTACAGCCCATTTTGGAATTCTAATGGAATTTAGAACAGCCCATTTACAGTTTGTTAAAAGTACAACCCATTTTCTAGCTAGGACAATGATTAATGATTGCAACCAACCGTTGAAGACAGAATTCAATAAAATTTCCCACATTTTGATGGGCTCCGAAATATTTTTATCCCGAAATTTCTAGTCAGATTAAATATAAATTTGTATTACATAAAAATCCAATGAAACATTGCACGTGCAACAATGAAAATTTAAGATTTTCAAAATCCATAAATAATATTTTATAAACTAATTTCGTGTTTGGTGCATTTTTTTATAGTTACTGCCCAGTTTTTATAATTACATCCCATTTATTATTTTTTTAAAGCCCATTTTCCTGTTAAGCCTAATGCATCCCTCCTAGGAAAGATTTGCAGCCCAGCGGGGCGGAGAATAACAAGTTGACCTTGCCTGGGTATTCCTCAAAAAGACGTGTAGCTGGGCTAGCCATTTTCATCTTGAAAAAATTAGTATCTGGGCTGGATATCTGGCCTGGGCTAGACGGGCCACAGCCCGCCCAGTTAATACCCTGCTCTCCTCTGAACAACAACGAAATCATCGCCAAGAAAAACTCTGCAGTGCTCACGCCTCAAAAAACACAAATACTGCTCGAGCTGCTTGGTCCCAGCTGTCGGCCGCACCTTGTGCAATTCTCTCGTTTATATTGACTACATAGGTTGACAATGGTATGGGACCGTGATGTCAGGAAACCAGGAGAAAGCAAAAAAAATAGTTGTGCATAATAAGGAGGCACTTGCGTACGTACAGCTATGGCCCTAGTGGGTCCCTAGTGTCATCCAGTCAAAATAAAGTCATCTCCTGAATCCTCATGTTCGTTGACGATGTTAACAATGCTCGGCGCCACGGCGAGCGCAACAACTCGAAGGACAATGGAGAGAGCCTCGCGGGCCCTACGGATGGTCTGATACAGCGCCCGCTACTCATTCAGGAAGCCAGGATCATCGGACACCTATGAGCACCTTCGAGAAACTGAGACGACATGAAACGGTAAGGCCGTGCTTGGGAGATCTGGTTTATTTCAAACCTGTATTAACATACAAGTGATATTTACTCGTCATCGAAAACAACGCGTAAAATACAGGCGTAATGAAACCGAGGGCCTGAGGTCTGTAAGTAAAACCAGCGGGTTACGCGTGTAATTTGAGAGACCAGTGTATATTTTACGAGCACTGCTACATGGACGACATTACCAGACGATACATGCACGACGTGCGTATCATGCCATCCATGGGCAAGGCTGAAACAGCAGCTAACGGCTGGATTAGCAATGGTCCGAGTGTTGTTCAGCGTTTTTATCGTGTGTCAAGTACTTCCGATATTTTACTAGTCGAAATCGACCAACCAAGCGCCTTCGCCCAAGACCATCTGCTTTAATTTACAAGTGTCAGTTTTACAAGAGGTTTTGGTTGGAAAATGATGATCCAATCATGGCCTAATATCATGAGTTGGCCGGAAGATCATATGGTTTCACGTCTAACCTACCCGACTTGTCGTATAGTCTATGAATGAAACATCAGACGATGAACTTCTTAAGCATGGAAACAACAGAAGAGGATGATCTTCTTAACAAGCAAATCACTGGCATTAGATCGACATGCAAAACAATACGAAGCATTATTCTCAGGAGGCACGGTGAACAGCTCGTGATGCTGCATGCCACAACATTCCAAGCTCAACTTTGAAATCAAACACAAGGTCGGGCATTACATAGACAATATTTAGAACAAACTCTTAACACAGGAATATCTCAGCAGAGTAACTATTTACTTCTAAACTGAACACAGGAATAGGAAAAAACACTCGACGCTGCTCATAGCAAGGGCGTCCCACTCAAAAATATCAAATGCATGTCTTTTGGCTAACATCAATGAGCAAATTTTGACAAGGTTTTCCAATTCCAATATATTAAACTAACGTCTTCTTGCTAACATCAATTATTAAACTTTGACAAGCTTTTCCCATTCAAAATATGTAATGCCTATGATCGTGGAGTCTTGTCGCTTCTTGCTAACATCAATGATTAAACTTTGACAAGCTTTTCCCATTCAAAATATGTAACGCCTATGATCGTGGAGTCCTGTCGCTTCTTGTACTTGTTTGGGCACTTCTTGCCCGGGCACTCCACGTGTTTTCAAATTGCCAATGGTCTCTGCAGACTATTCAATGTCACCGGTGTCTAATATTTATGGCACCGGCTGTAGCAATGGAGGGATTCGGTGCCAAACTAAGAAAAGGTGAAATTGGCACCTCTTTTGGCCTACATAGTGGAAGGCCTAATACTCTGTAAAGCTTCTCGGTCATTCCTTCTGTAATGTAGCGCAAACAATGACTGCTTCTTTCTGCAAAGTGGAACGACCAACTGGACCCAGTAATGCAGCAGTTTGCCTTGGACACATTGGCTCCTTTTGTGCAGTTGAACTAAAATCAAAGTCGGAATAAACCGAGCTTTAATTTTGATATCCCTATAAGCAACAAAAGGTATAAGGGAAACAATTACTGAGAAATAACGGTTGATGACTTGTACTCCCAGAAGAAAAACATCTACTGATCTACCTTATCTTAATGGGAAACAAAGCAGGAGAGTAGCAATTCTCAATCAGTGTGATTCATTCATATTAACTGAGACATTATCTTAACAATGCCTTGTTTCAAGATGTATAAAGGACGAAAAAGCAGAAAAGTATCATTCCTAAAACAATGCGACTGATTCATTTTAACAGAGACATTATCTTAACAATACCTTGGTTAAACATGTAGAAAGAACTACAAAGCAGGATAGTACCATTTGTAAAACACTGTAAGTCTATAACTGATATATAATAACAGAGACATTATCTGAACAATACATTTCTTAAACATGTACTCCGGTCGATCCCTAACAGAAATGGTACTCCTGCCGATCCCTAACAAGTGTTTGCAGTTTTGAACTAAGATTCAGTTCCAGGGTAGAGTGGGCGCAACAACAGTATGTGCTTCCATCTACTTATAAAGGGGGTGATGCAGAGTTTGTTGTAACAAAGCAACAAGCATCATGTCTGGGTTGGTTCCATTTTTGTTCACTACTTAATGGGAAAAGACAGCAATACAATAGCTTCAATTCAACATTTATTTAAAACAGTACCAATACAAGTAGCACAACATCTCAAAGCACACTGCACAATCATGTGGATGAAGGCCTGTACTGACCTTTCATGAGACCGACAACGATAAAATACGAATCTGCCAACACGAATAGGAAATCCAATCTCGTTTTGTGCAGTTGCACTGAAATCAAGCAAAGTGTTTCGCGTAGAGAAGCAAAATGTCGCAATAGCAACAAGTTGAATAGATATCCCTGTATAAACAGAGGCAAAAAAGGAATCAATTACTGGCTAATAAAGGAGGATGAAACATGCGGCCACAAAAATGGTAATCCCGCCAATCCCTAACAAGTGTTGCAGTTTTGAAATAAGATTCAGTAGTTAATTCTAAGAGTGGCATCAATTACTGGCTTATAAAGGGGGTGATGCTGAATTTGTTGTAACAAAGCAACAAGCATCATGTCGGGTTGGTCCCATTTTTGTTCACTACTTAATGGGAAAAGACAGCAATACAATAGCTTCAATTCATCATTTATTTAAAACAGTACCAATACAAGTAGCACAGCATCTCAAAACACACTGCACAATCATGTGGATGAAGGCAAGTACCAACCTGTCATGACGCACACAAGATCACGTACGAATCTGCCAACACAAATAGGAAATCCAATCTCGTTTTGTGCAGTTGCACTAAAATGAAGCAAAGTGTTTCGCGTAGCGAAGCAAAATGTCACAATGGCAACAAGTTGAATAGATATCCTTGTATAAACAGGGGCAAAAAAGGAATCAATTACTGGCTAATAAAGGAGGATGAAACATGCGACCACAAAAATGGTAATCCCGCCAATCCCTAACAAGTGTTGCAGTTTTGAAATAAGATTCAGTAGTTAATTCTGAGAGTGGCATCAATTACTGGCTTATAAAGGGGGTGATGCTGAATTTTTTGTAACAAAGCAACAAGCATCATGTCTGGGTTGGTCCCATTTTTGTTCACTACTTAATGGGAAAAGACAGCAATACAATAGCTTCAATTCATCATTTATTTAAAATAGTACCAATACAAGTAGCACAGCATCTCAAAGCACACTGCACAATCATGTGGATGAAGGCCTGTACTGACCTTTCATGAGACGACCAACATAAAATACGAATCTACCAACACGAATAGGAAATCCAATCAAGTTTTGTGCAGTTGCACTGAAATCAAGCAAAGTTGCCAGTGTGACATTTAAGTTTTCTATAGCAACAAGTTGAATAGATATCCCTGTTTTAAGAGGCAAAAAAGAAAACAATTACTGGCCAATAGAGGAGGATGAAACATGCGGCCACAAAAAGAAGCATCTACCTTATCTTGATGGAAAACAAAATATAGGACAGTAGCATTTCTAAAACGGTTGCATTGATTCATATTAACAGAGAAATTCTTTTAAAACAGATTAGTAGTTAATTCTGAGATTAACAACAGCAAAATAGCTGCATGGGACATGCCAGCACCATGTGCGTCCACACGTATAAATGGGTGATGCAGAGTATGTAGCCAAGAAGCATATATGCGCTGGTCCCATATTTGTTCTCTTTGAACCTTCTTCCTATGTGAGGGCAGCAAATCTAGTCATGCACAAACTACCCAACCCCCCAGTTTCTTTCCGTTTTCAACAAAGAGACTGGTTCCTTATAGATGTGTGTACTGGGTTACCCCCTTTTTCCCTTTTCGACCTACAAAGCGGCTGGATAGCCAGTCTATAGTACTTTCCGCCCCTCCTTTCCTCATTGAACCATGTCCTAGATTCTTGCTCCAGCCCATAGCACCCTTCTTTCCTCTTTGAACCAAGACCTAGATTCGACTAGAGATCAAAAGAGATCCACATGCAGCTAGAGCAACGACGGTTTCAAAGAAACTTATACCTTAGGGTCGTCGGGATGTGGCAAGGCATGCGGCGGGAGGCCTGATCTGCCCACACTACGTACGGCAGCGAGGAAGAAGGGGTCGGTGGCCCTCCCGCACTGGCGATGGGTGAAAGAGAACAACGCAGCCGGCAGTGGATTGCCTCCCTCGCCGAAGGCGATAGAGTGAACGTTGCACCTCCTCCCCTCCCGGTGCGACGGGATACGGATGCCTCCTTCGCCAGCTGTGAGGGGGGGGGAGAGAGACAAGAGGCCAACGCAGTCTTGTTTAGATCTGGTGAAGAGAGGGTGAGAGACTGTGAATATAGCAAACCCTAGCGAATGAACGTTGAGCCTCCAGCGTGTAACATATATGTAGTGCGACGAGCGTGTGGAGAGTGCAAACCCTAGCGAACAAGCGCCGAGGCTCCCGATTATATATATACTACTGTAGTACGGACTGAGCTCCGGTGCCTTCACTGCACCTGCTTTTGGCTGTATGACAGGTGAGCCAGCCACATTTT
The DNA here is from genome assembly GCF_002162155.2 of Triticum dicoccoides. Taxonomy (NCBI): domain Eukaryota; kingdom Viridiplantae; phylum Streptophyta; class Magnoliopsida; order Poales; family Poaceae; genus Triticum; species Triticum dicoccoides. The sequence continues at coordinate 503,368,909 of NC_041392.1, forward strand.
GGGCCCACCTGTTGTAAAACCCTAGCGAAAATTGCACCAACGTGAAAGACGATTGCGTCTACAACGCAACCAAGGTGAACTGACGAAGGATATCAACTTTGTGCGTAACAAGCAAAGAGCACTAATGGAAGACAGCTTGTTTTTGTCGAAAATCGATCAGCTTCACCAGCCGACGCAACGATGAGGCGCAACCATGAGCATCGATAGGTCATCTTGGTGATGCATCATCCATTTGGCATCAAGTTTGGGTGAGGCACCTAAGAAGTTCGACAAATCCTCAGTGTGGTATGTTTCTTCTCAGTAATCAAGCTCGAGGAAGGAAGAACCACGTGGCAGAGGACAGTGAGGCGGAACAACAATGGCCATCCAATTTTGTGCAGTTCCACTAAAATTGAGGAAGACATGCCCGAGTATGGAGACACGCATCGCTGTTTCCAAAAATATAAAAAAGGGTTAGCAACGACATCTCAATTGTCAATAAGAATTAATGAAAAGTACACCAACAAACAGAAGCATCATAATTATCTTGATGGGAACTAAACCAGGATACCCGAGAAAAAAAAGCATTTCTTCATATAACCAGTGATAGTACTACCACCATATGGACAATGACCGCACAACCACCATGTACTTTTTCTCGAAACAACATGTATACCTCCACGAGGCATAAGCCAGGACAACTTTTTGAGTGGCATTTCCTCTATAATAGTACTAGTACGTGATGTTGGACCAGCCGACGAACCCTAGCTACTATGCATGGGGAGCTGGGGAGTAGTCGCATAGAAGAAAACCCGCACGCAATGACCTGGGGAGCTGGACCAGTACAAGAAGTTATACCTCGGGTGGACGAGATGTTGTTTAGGCGGGCGGGCAGGATCTGCCCACACGACGGCAGCGAACAAGGGCGCGGAGGATCTTCGTCCGCGCCAGCGCCGGCTACGAGAGGACGGTGCGCATCGGCTTCCTCTGTCGCCGACGGCGACAACGTCAACACTGCACCTCCTCGCCTCCCGCAGCGGATGGGATTCGGCCAGATTTGTGACCACCGGTGAGGAGAGAGATAGAGTGGACACTGTCATCTTGTTTTGATATGGAGAGGGTGAGAGAGCGAGACGCGAGAAACTCTATCAAACAAGGGGTTATAATGGAGTAAAAAATCTCTCCATAGCGGTGGTTTTAAATAGAATACGCGTGTTCCCGGAAAAAAGAAACGAAAATTGGCGGACAATTTTTTAAGGGTCTGTCTAGGACACATCTAGATGTGACATAGTTATGTCATATATAAGTTGGTGTCCACTCTTTTTGTGGTCTTTTGCTAGTTTTTTTTGTTTCTTGTTGCTACATCATATACTTGTGGGAGCTTAGATGTGATATCCTTAAATAACATCTAGATGTGAATTAGACAAACTGATTTTCTAACGTACCAAGAAAGAAAACTCGATCAAAAACACGCCCCCGCTTCTAGGTCGCGAGAGTCGTCGCGCGCACACACATAGACATAGATATGCATATCCGTGTTTACGTAAAATTCCATTTCCATCTCCATCTCCAATCATATATGTCCAACTGGCACATTATTTACGTTGTTAATTATATACGCAGCAATATTAACGTACAGCATCTCTTGTTTGCGCACATCCAGACCGCTGCCACGGTCGGTCCTGACCAACCCGAACCCTCTTCATCACCCGCGCGTGCTTCCCGCCCAAAACGGTCAGTGTCGCATTCATGCCCGGCCAGAGCGAACGCGACCTCTCACTGGCGTCGGCATTGAAGCGGCGCGCCGACCAAGAGAGTGTCGCCCGTGCCGCTTCTGAGTGCACGCGGCTGCTCCGCGTTCAAAGGTCGCAATAGCCGGCTACAACATGCGCGATCTCTTCCAGTAGTAGGAGTAAGTTCTTGGGAGTCCATGCTACATCTAGCTGTCCTCCCCCAACTCGTCAATCTCTTCCAGTAGTGCTAGTACTCCATGGTGCGATCCATCGACAAGCAGGCGGGAAAGTTATGGTATACTACTCGGTTTGCGGTGAGTGGCATGCCGAGCGACCATGTGGGGTCGAGCATGGAGGAGGGTGAGACACGAACACGACAGACGTGATTTAAACATTGGTTTTGCTCGATGGCGCGATCCAACGAAACGAAACGTTGGTTTCTCGCCGTTTCCATTTTTTCTCCGAAAAAACGGAAACTTTTCCACTCCATTTTCATTCCTATTCCAAGGTTGCCCCGTTACAACATTCCATCAAACACAAAGGAAAACTAACACGCATGCTGATGCATCTCAATGATTCACAGAACATAGCCAATATTTACTTCACAACTAAAGAAAAAAGTTGTGAGAGCGTGTACGATAGAAAAACTACTAATGGGGTCACTACAACTTAAACCCTAAACCCTAAACATGATTTAATTTCCTAGCCAGGTAGAACCTGTCGAAGGAAAGACGGCTGGCACCCTCGGATCCTACGATGCTTTTGTGCAGTTCCACTAAAATCGACCTGAGCATCCCTGATGGCAAAGATATTGAAGAAGTGTGATTAGAATAATAGTACTGGCACCAGTTCATGAGACATAAACTCATCACAAGTAGAAGCCGGTAGAAGTAGAGAAAGATCGACATGGAGATGGAGCTACGGCAGTGGAGCAAGCCGGCTCCAAAAGGAAGATGGACTACCTGGGACGTCGGGCTGTAGCTAGAAGGGCGGTTGGGACGTGGCATCGGCCCATACTGCGGTGACCCCCGATTGGGACGCACCGACTATGGGTTTTCTCCCTCGCCGATGTCGACCGCGTCTACGCAAAACATTGTTCCCTTCCCCCAGCTACGGGATCAGGCCCGTCGTTCTATGCTTGTGAAGAGAGCAACCTAAGCAAGCAGGCTTGTAGCTTAGGCTCCTGCTAGTGTATATATATTGGTTTTCTTTTTCTCTCCATATCAACCATTTTATATTATATACGTGTCATTCAAGAGTGAAATGATGGTTGCTTCTTCCGACTAACTTACTGTGTGATTTGACTGCTCCTTAGTGGCCCCTACACGTACTCCCCCTACGTGTATGCAACAGTCACACGTACACATGGACGCAAAAATGCGCGCGACGCCCTAATGCATGCATGTCCGAGCACACGACGGAACACACACGGTCACGCTCAAGTGCTCAACCTACACGTGCATGCACTCACATACTCAGTCAGGGTGAGATAGTGACCGTATGAACACCGGAAAATATATATATTGAGCGCAATGAGCATATTATGAAGTCCATTGACCGTATTTTTATAAATATACAGTGACAGACAGTGTATTTATCTCGTTTGAAATTAAGCCATATTAACCGGAGAGGAGGCAGAATGGACTAGCATTACTTTGTTGTGTCCCATCAACTTGTCGAACGAGGAGAAGGTTGTAGGACAGGAGAAGCTTGCGCGCGGTGGCTCGCAGGACAAGGAGAAACTTTTGACTAATGCAAGCTCTCCCTCGCTCAAGCGGTGGACGTGCAACAGTTAATTCGGTGTCAGATTGCTAGAAGCATACACTATACTACTAGTGCTATTATAGTTCGACTTCCCGAACAGCCAAGCGCAAAGTTTACTAGTACTACTACTATAGTCCATAAAGGTACGTACTATACTATAGTCCATAAAGTTTACTAGTTCTACACTCTTATTATAATTTTAAAATGTGATAAAGCAATCTTCAACACATTTGGTTCTCTTCGAGGGTTCTCGCATGTGATAATGGAAGTTGATTACATGGAACACTCGCCACAATTCTCGCTTAATTCTGGCTCATATCATGTTACAAATAGTAGCGCTCAGTAATATTTCCTCTTTTTTTGTTATTCAGCATGTAAACAGGTCAGCAAACCTTGCGGCGCATCTTCGTGCGAACCGTGCTTGCTGCAGTTTGAATGTGGCCGAGAGCTGGCTTGATGAAACACCTCGCTTCCTACTTCTTTTTTTGCGGGGTACCTCGCTTCCTAGTGACCAGTGTCTTGGCTGATCGTCCTAAGAATGCTTATATATGAATAAAGCTCTCTCATTTACCCGCAAAAAGATTAAGCCATATTAACCGTAAAGGAGGGAGTACGGACTAGCACTACTTTTTGGTGTGTCCCGTCAACTCGCAGAACGAGGAGAAGCTTGCAGGACAAGGTGAAGCTCACTTACGCCTTTTGACTAATGCAACCTACCCTCGGTGGACATGCATCAGTCCATTCGGTGTCAGATTGTCAGAGGCGTACACTGTAGTACCCAACATGCGGAGTGCCATCATTGTTCGACTTCACGAAGGGGCGAAGAGCCAAGCGCAGTAGTACGCGTACTTGGTTTTGCACCTTCATACTACTCCACCCTCCGTCACAGTTTACAGGGCGCGCTTCATTATGATGCATTTCTCTCAATGCATTTCCACCACCAGAGAGACTTTAGACGCGTTTGGTTTAATACTCAATTAATTAAGGCGTGGTAACCGCAATCAAGTCCACAATGTTCTCTCCATGTATTGTACTACTACGGAGTGCATGCATGTGTGTACCCGGGGTGGAAGCACTGCGTGCATGTGTGTATGCATTATTCCCTCTAGTAATAGACGTCGTGCTATAACTACCAATGCTATTTTTCAGGCCGATCGCTAGTCACCTTGGTCCCACAGATTTTTTTTCTTTTTTCTGAAGCGCGCTTTATAAACAGTGACTGATGGAGTAGTATGAGCGGATTCAAAGAAGAGCGTATTGATGGTTGCTTCTTCAGAGCAACTTACAGTGGGAAAGGTGGGGCTTATGATTTGACTGCTCATTACTCACTATTAATGCGGCGCAACGACCGGGCTGAGTCTCCCATGCGGTTGTGCACTACCCCCTCGGCTCTTAAATATACTCCGGAGTATTTGTCTTTCTAGAGATTTCAACGAGTGACTACTCAAATATTTGTCTTTTTAGAGATTTCAAATGGACTGGCACATGCGGATGTATATAGACATATTTTAGAGTGTAGATTCACTCATTTTGCTTCGTATGTAGAGCAAAATGAGTGAATCTACACTCTAGAATATGCCTGTTTGAAATTTGTAAAAAGACAAATATTTAGGAATGAAGGAGTATAATTTTGTGCATGGCACATGGACCCGGATGATGAAGAGGCTTCTGGCAATGCTATAAAGCTTCCATCATTTGTTTACATAATTGACGTACTATACAAATAATTTTCCAGCGACATGAAATTGTACAATGGTGTGAGCTTTCAGCTTTTGTTTCGCGTGTCTTGCCATCGATGCTCTTTCGAAAACAATAAAAAAACTAACTTCCTTGCTAATGCATGTCAATTATTAGCAGATCAGAGCTAATAATTACATCATAAATGAAGACAAAGTTGTGAGGAGGTGTTAAATTAAAATTGATCCATGCTTTCATTGGCAGCAACGTCCCCCCAGCTCTGTCTAAATCAACAAGGCATGTTGGGAAAAAAGTAGCTGTCTAGAGCATGCAACATTCCGATCATTTTGTGCAGTTCCACTAAAATAGAGCTGAGCGTCCCTGTTCCAAAGATATCAAGTGTGATTACGATAATAGAGGACTGCTGATGAAATAATAAACACACAAATAGAAGCCGGTCACCTTTGCAGTCTCTCTTAAGACTAACTAGTTGGAGAAGATTAGGCTCGGAGTTGGATGAGGAGGATAGAGCAAAACCAATCTCCATTTGTGCAGTCGCACTGAAATGTAGAGACGTTGCCCGTGTGACATTTTAGTGCAACTGCACAAAACACTCTTAAGAAAAAAGTGATTTGTGCAGTTCACCAAAAGGTCGCAATAGCAACGAGGTGAAATGGATAGCCCTGTTTGCAAAAAAGAGGTAGAAAGGAAACAATTACTGGCCAATAACAGTTGATGACACATGCGACAACAAAAAATAAGCATGTTCCTTGTCCTAAGGGAAGATAATAACACGGTTGTGTTTGTCTAAAACGGTGTGAGGACGAGAATGCAATATGGAAAGTACGCCGGATGAGCTACATTTTGGGCAAAGAACTATGGAAGATCCACATGCAGCGACGTGGGAAAACGGGAAGTGGAGCAAGGCCGGAGGGGATACCTGGAGGTCGTCGGGATGTAACTAGGTGAGCGGCGGCGGGCGGAATCTGCGAGCAGGTGGCGTAGGCCCTGCCGCGCCGGAGCTTGGTCAGAGAGAACGCCGTGTACCGCAGATCAGGACGTGCTGCCTCGGCACCGTCGAACAGAGAAATGATGCACTTCCTCCCTTTCCCCCGGCGGACGGGATGCGGCCGGATCAGTGACCAACGGTGAGAGAGAGAGAGAGGACACCGCACTCCCTTTCCCCCGGCAGACGGGATGCGACCGGATCAGTGACCAACGGTGAGAGAGAGAGGCCACCGCACTCCCTTCCCCCGGCGGACGGGATGCGGCCGGATCAGTGAGCAACGGTGAGAGAGAGAGAGAGGCCACCGGAGCCTTGTGTGAGATACTCTGAAGAGCGGCCTACCTTTTCCTCCATAAAAATCGTTTTATATTCTGTGTACGTGCCATTGAGCGCTAAAACTTTACTTAAAAATAACGTGGCAACGCATCAAGTCGAACTTTGTTTCGTGCACGCGTGGTATGCGACCTCCCTAGGTAAACAACCGCTACATGCGTTCAAATTAGCACGTGGGCTACCATTTCATAAAGAAATGAGCTCCACCGTGTACCCGTGCGGGTGTGGCTGGGCACAAAGCGTGAGTACGTGCACGGTGCACCTATTCTCTTCTTGTATACATACATCACCTACGTGGGGTTGTGTGAGAGAGATAAAAACCTAGAGAGATATAGTGTGTGGGTTCTTGAGAGTTTTTTTGTGGGGGGTGAATCAAAATATTTAACATATGCAATGTGTGTGAAATAGAGTCCTGGATATAACATATATATAGAGGGGGCGATCCACGAGAAGAGAGTGGAGGTATCATCGGCTTGAGGTGTCCATAGAATCAAAGAGAGGGATGATGTGTGTGTGTGCGCGCACACACAATCGATAAAGAGTGCCATCGAATTTGTGTGTGCCCACGTCAAAGATATAGAGTGGCTGGCCTACTGGAACGTGAGATGGGACATGTGCAGTTTGTCTCTGTGGCATGGATACCTACCTGCAGCGCTCGACTATCGGTGTGTGGTGGGGGAAGAGGGAGGCCCAATTAACTATAGAGGTACAATGGCTGGTATATGTGTGGAGGAGGAGAGAGGCCTACCTCATGTATTAAGGAGACCGATCTGCCTCATGTATTAAGGGAGATCGATCGGCATCCATGCATATGTGCAGGAGATGAATAAGGTTGGGAGAGAGACAGAGCTAGAGTGTTGGAGGGGGTGGTAGTGGAGTTGCTTCTAACAAATGGTGGGATAGGCTTGCTAGACAAACGGAGGGCACGCCCGCAATATCAATTAGAGAGGAGATGGTTGCTTGTTGTTTGTGCACGTGCGTGTGAGAGACGGGTCAAGAGGCATGCACGAATGATGAGGGGGGACTATGTGGCTGTGGTAAGCAGACGTAACTACATATAGGAAGATCAATCGCCCTTTGTAAGAGAAAGGAGAGACATAACTTGTGAGGTACGTCGGTCGATGGGGGGTAGTTAAAATCGATCTAGGTATATGTTGGGAGATCGATCGGTATACATGCATGTGTGTGTTAGAAGCAAATGAGGCACGAGGAGAAGGATAGAGAGAGAGGGATGCATGTAGGAGGTGGTACAAGAGGCATACTATATCGAGGGGGAGGAGTGTGCGAGTACGAGAACGATGAAAAGAGTGGTGGGAGTGAGGCATGTATGGTGACAAGAGAAGAGGGGAAGCTTGTGTTTGTGCTAGGCACACCTGGCTAGAGAGGCATATCGATCGATGTGTGTCGTAAAGAAGGAGCTGGGGGGCCTACACACACCGTGGGTGAACGACTTAAAGTGAAAAGACGAATTTGCACGATGGAGCTAGAGAATGCTGAGGGAGGGTGAGAGGGATGCGGGCGTGTGCATGCACAAGAGAAAGTTAGCGCTAGCTACAAAGATAAGAGGGTTGTGTGGGTGTAAAAGATGAATAGAGATCATATATACTTCATTATAAAAAGCGAATTCAGATATTTGAAGAATTTATCATAGTATTTCAAACTAACGGATGTGTGAATATATATAACGGTGATACACATGGTGTCGTTATGAACATGGTATACTACATTTAATATATTTTATCTCTACTCTTATAAAAAATGGAGTTGTTGATGATGGTGTGCCTGCCATCCTGCATTATAGGCCGTCTGATTTATATCTGGCGGATAGCAAGGAAACTATGATGGTTGAAGTTGGCAACAATCATGATTGTAGATTCTTATTGAAATAGAGAAACGAATTCAAATTTAGTTCGAATTGCAGCGGTAGTATAGACATTTGGAATGCACTAAAATGTTGGTATGAGTAGGTTACATGCATTATACAGCAAGCGAAAAAAATTAATCAGACATAACATGGATTCATACTCCCTCCTTCCATCTATATAGGGCGTAATGAGATTTTTAAGACTGCCTTTGACTATTGACAAGATTAATAGTACATGACATGCACAATGTGAAAATTATATCAATGAAAGAACCTTTCACAGATGAATTTAACGGTGTGCTTTGTGTAAGTTGCATGTCATATATCATTGCTCTAATATTTGGTCAAAGTTAGCATCGAAAAACGCATTAGGCCCTATATAGATGGAAGGAGGGAGTACTAGCTTTGAATAGCATTTGTATAGTAAAACGGGGCAAGACTCTCTCTCTTTGTGTGGTGTGAATAGTTTTATTTTTTTCGTTTTCTTTTTGGTTGAGGGAAGTGCGAATTGATTTGGTACGTACAAGTACAATATTACTACACGTTAGGCTTGTCACTAAAATTCAAACCCACGTCTTGTTATATCCCGAAAATTCAGATATCATGCTCCCAAAACTGGCGCCTTCACAACCCGCGCCTTGCTATCCCGAAATTACAACGCGCGAGAAAACTCCCTCCAGCTGCCAAATTCCGACACGCGAAATCCCCCTTCTAACCCTGAGCCGAAAGGGCCGCTAGTTCAAATCGGTGGGGGGTACTTTTGTAACACACCCTACACTTTGGACAAGCGCGTTCCTAAGTCATGCTTCACCCCCTCCCATCGCCCCCTTTTCGCCATTCGAAATCCCAGGCCACCATAACCTCTCCGCTCCAGCCGTGAAACCCCACCCTCCTCCTTCTGCCACGTCACCGCTGCCCAGCCGGAGCCTCTTCCCCGACGGCATCGTCCACCGCAACAGCTCGACATCCCTCGTCCACCTCCCAGGATGAGGATCCATCGTCCATCTCGTCATCCCGCCGGTTCAGCCGCCCCGTCCTCCACCTCCAAGGAGCTGCTCCGACGATCGCCTCGTCTATCGCGGCTGCTCCATCCCCATAGCGCCGCCTTAACCTGCTCCACCGGAACCGCAGCATCCTCACCGACTCCTCGAACGAAGTCGAGGCCTACTCGGCGCCACCAAAGAGGTTGTACACTCATCGCATCACACCTTCTCCTTAACTCGACCTCTCGGCGCCGACGGTGCTCCATCCCGCACCCCCATGGAGCGGCTACCTTGAAGCCGATGCCACGGGCGACATCTCCACGGCGGCTCTCCCCCAGTGCGAAGCCCCTTCGGCGGCGGCGTCCATACCAGCCGGATTTGCTGCTGCTGCTCCGACTCTCGCTCAATCGCTCGCTTGCCCAGCTGCTGCTGCTGCTCTCCCCCTCGCTCGTGCTGCTGCTCTGCTCCGATTAAGCCACACTTCAGTCGACTGAATCGACTTTTGGATCAGTCGATTTTCAGGGGTTGGGGGGCTCACCGGAGTTAAGGAAGAACCACCCGCAGCAGGGACGGGGGCTCGCTGGAGAGGTACCCCACTATCTATCTTAGGGTTCAGGGTGGGGGCTGGGGGGCCTAGAGGGCCGGCCGGGGCGGCGGTGGCGAGTTGTTTCGGGGCGGCGAGGCGGCGCTGGGGCCGGTGGTTTGGCCGGTGGTGGCTGGCGGCTTAGGGGGTGCAGGTTGAAGATGAACTGCAGGCCCTCCCTAAACTACATGTGTAGTGCCTCTCTGCTACCATTGCGTTCAGTTTCGACAGTAGCATTCAGATTCCACAGTAAATTTCAGTTTCGACAGTTAAGTTCAGAGTCAACAGTTTTTACCTCATCTGTTGTAGTCAGGTGGTTTTTGGTGATGTTAATTTTACATCCATTTTACATCATCTATTGGAGATGCTATTAGAATCCCACTTGAGATTGACGATGTCTGTCTTGTGCTGCTTCAGCCTTGACGTCTTACGGCTCACCGGAGCTGCTCCAATGACAGAACGATCCATCACAATAGAGCAGTGCCCTGGATGCCGTCTACAGATTCCTCAGATCTTCCTCCACACCTCCGACAGCCACCTCTGCCTCAACTGCTTCAGCGACCAATCCAATGATGTTGAGGTCGACACGGCTACGACAAAGAGGTTGTCACTTGTTGCATCACTTATTACTATACATTCACGTCGATCCATTAGGGCTATTTTGGTTCAACGGAAAAACATCAATCCACTGGTTGTTACCATCACTCTAAATTGTTGCATGCTCTCCTTACATAATCTCACCGTATTTTTTTCGTATGCATGTCAGATATTGTACACAGTCATGCTGAACATGTAGAGAAAAAGAGAAGACTTTTGCGCGGAAATACAACGTCATGCAGACATCGCTCCATGGTGGGTTCAATGGCAAACCCTCCCCACCCCTCTCCAGATTGTAATCCAGAGGAAGATATCTGTTCTGAGGCGGATTCGGACGCCGCTGACCACTCCAATTTACCCTCCCCCCCCCAAGGTGTTTGCTCTACCTTGGCATGATGATGTTAGTCATATCATGCATATGTTGCCTTGCAGTGCCTACTTTTGACATCATATATGTCATCTGCTTAGTTTAGACATGTTCTGTAATGCCACCTGTTTAGTTTCTATATCATATATGGGAATTATGCAGTCTCATGTCTTTTAGCCAGCCATAATATATGTGAAATGTGCAATGCCGTCTTGTTTAACCAGGAATCATATATTTGAATGATATCTTGCCCATCCTTTTCTTCATTACATTTCCATTTGTCGACAATGTTTGTACATTAAACTACTCTTCCTGTGAATAAGCCATTTGGGTGGGAGATGGAAAAATCTAGAGTGAAAACAAGGCCTTCAGAGCAGACAGTGCTACCTGTCGAAGCAGATCTCTTGTTGGGTCCCGATAGCTCCTCAGAGATGGATTCAGAGACAGATGACGTCCTATTCCCCCATTGAGGTGTATGCTCTAACTTGGCACGGTTATACTGCTCATATCATGCATACGGTGTCTTGTATTGCATAGTTTAGACATCATATACACAATATTCAACACCATGTTCTTAGTTCAGACATCATATCGAATGCCCTCTGTTTAGCATATAAATCACATATGTGAATTAAATGATGCGATCCTGATTACTTAGATAACATGTAGGTGAATTATGTCATGCGATCCTGTTTAGTTATTCATCATATCTTTGAATTATGTTATGCTATGCTATCCAGTTTACATAGACATCATATATGTGAAATTATGTCATGCTGTCCGTTTTAGTTAAAGAATATACATGTCAACTATTTCATGCCCTATTTTTTCCACACTATCTATTGCATCTGTCTCTCATACAATGTCTGTACATTCAACTATGTTGCCTGTTTATCAGCCATTCGAATTGGAGCGGGTGATGCCAGTATCTAGCGGACTAAAAACACGGTCTTCAAATAAAACAGTGCTACCTCTTGGTGGAGATAGCACCCCGGTTGTACATGCACAAGAACCAGCCCTACCACACATAACCCAAACTCTCACAGATTGTACCCCTACTACGATGGACAGAGAACCAGCTTCACCCAATCTAACCCCAACCCCAGCCGATAGTAACCCAGTTCCTGTTGACACACCACCATCTCCACCACAGAGCTCCCAAACAAGAGCAGTTAGTAAGGTAGCTCCAATGCCCAAAGGGCCAGTACTATCACGGCGAACCCCAACTCCACCAATTAGTACCCCTATTCCTGTGGAGGAAGCACAACCAGCTAGTCGTAGTTTAGCATATATCGCATTTGATGTTGTTAAATCATATGTGCGTATCTTCCCATCTTGGAAATATTATACTGAAGATGAAGGAAAATGCCAGTTGCAGGTGTTTGTCTAGGAGTTATGTGTAAGTAATGTTATTCATGGCAATTACTTTGCTTCATCCCATACATCCTACCTCCATGATGGTTATAATACAGCAAATTTTCCCATTTTTCTCTATAGAGAAGGACCAATTTGGAAACTCAGGATGAGGTAACCTGTGCTAATACCTCTGCTATCTTCAAGAATGCTTGGTGGCAGTATCGGAATTACCTGAAGAAAACGTACTTCACCGGCAAAGAAACTCATCAAATTCCCTTACGTTCTCCTGAGACACATTTACTAGACGATGACTGGGAACGCCTTGTTCTGTACTGGTCCCGAACCAAGAATGTGGTAAGGTCTATGAGCTCATTTTCTATTTTTTAAGTATTATATTATTGCGTCTTACTGTACTCTGTTCATGTAGAACAAGTGCCTAAACCTGAAGAACAACTGTTCTAATTTAAGATTCCATTGCTACCATAGGACATAGGTATATGTTTGTTTGATGCTTTTATTATGTACTAGTATTTGGCAATAGAAGACTTGGTAATTTAATCCTGTCCACCTTACTAATGAACTGGTTCACCAAAATGCGTTTCATATACTAGTACATGCTAAACTTGTTATGTGTCTGCTTGTTTCTTCTTTTAGAATGCTGACAGAATATTGGGGAAGAGTGCCTTATTAAGCAACGGTAAAGGAAGTAATGCAGATAAGGTTCAGGATAGTGACACATCCTATCTTGGTTTAGTGTTGGAGTTACTGGCCACTACCGCTTGCACAAGCTATTCAAACTCACTGTCTGAATCAGTTCGGTTTCTTGAGTCTCAACTACAAGTTGAACGACATCGATCAGCTGTGCTACGACAAGAAGCGGAAGGACTGCGGAAGTCCCTGGAGCATTCAGATGCATACTTTCTGGTGCAACAGCAAGCATTGGAGGATTTTTAGCGCCAAACAGGACAAAGCTAATCAGCTTGCTAAGCTTATTGCCAGCATGGTGGATACCTAGGATAACGTTTCTTGAGCTCTTCTGAAGTTGTTTCAGTTATGCTCTTGTTTTGCTGCCACGTTTATTTGCACTGGTGGCCAATTTTGACGGCCAGCGTATATGATATGCTGCTTTGTTCCCTATATTTGCACTAGTGGCGAACTTTGATGCCCAGTGGATGTAATATGTGTAATAGCCGTGATAGCCTAGCGTTAGTTGCTTGCTTATTTATTTCCTTGTTGTCTTGTTTATTTGTTTGCTTGTAGTCATTGCAGTTCTTTTTCCGCGGTTAACTTGTGGCTGCAATAACCTATTTTTTAAAACTAGGCCACAATAACCATGGGCTAATATTTACTGTAGTGACACTGGGCCTCCTACGGGCCGTAGAAACAGTGGGCCTTCTACGAGCCGTAGAAACAGTAGGCCTTCTACGGGCCGTAGAAACAATGGGCCTTCTACGGGTCGTATCATCAATTTGCCTTATACGGGCTGTATGATCGATTGGCCAAACATGGGCCAATAACAGGCCGCATTATGGTCGTAAACGGGCTAGAGTTGGAATCGTCCGTTCATGGGCCGACCGTAACGGGCCATCGTTAATAGGCCGTATTTGATGACGCTATGAAAACAGCCCAACGTATTAACGGACCACAAATGGGCCGACTGTAACCACGGGCTGAATTTGGCCCACAAGCAGAAAATGACAGTAACGGGCCGTAAGTAAATGAATGCTGGAAATGAGCCCAAGAATAAATGGGCTCTGAGAAGGCCGAAAGATAACATGGGCTGGAAACGGCCCAACGGAATAACGGGCCGTTAATGGGTATAAAGTGATACACTGTTCATTACAGGCCAGTTTCACCATGGGCCGTTAATGGGTGTAAAGTGATACACTATTCATTACGGGCTAGTTTCACCACGGACCGTTAATAGGCCAAGAGTTACATAGGGCCTCATATGGGCCGAAAGACGTCATGGGCCATACATGGGCCAGAAGTGAAAATGGGCTGGAATCATATTGGATGGCCCAGATGAGCTACTAGGCCTAATTCGGATAGGGCGTAACGGGCCTTGGGTTAGCGGGCTGTAAATGGGCTATATGCGAACAGGCCGTTAACAGGCTTTCCATGGGCCGGCCCGCCACCTTTTGACCAAGTCAAACGGGCCGGCCTTTTCACAGGAATGGGCCTCTGTTGGGTCGTGCCACGTGTCGACGTATCATAGGCGCCTATCTGACCCACTAACGAGCTGACACGTGTTTCGTCCAGCCAATAAGAATTTTACACGTGGAAATTTCCCATTGGTCGGGGCTGTTAACGGGTTATCGGATCGAAAACCAGACCCGATAGCTTAACGGCGTTCCGTTATGGTGGATGCCACGTGTCAGTCACCCTTGACGAAAGCACTTCTGTGACGCACGATTTATCGTCATCGAAGTGGACACTTCCGTGATGATAATTTTAGTAATGTCATGGAACACTTCTACGACAGCACATGTATGACTATCTTGATTCTGTCATAAATTTGTCATGGATGTACATGCATGACAAAAAAAGCGACCTACTGTGACAAACACGTATCATCACGGAAGTGTATTCTTTTTGTAGTGCATGCATCTGAAGTGGACTGTACATGGAGAGGTCGACAGCTGGGTCCACGGCCACACGCAAGGAAATGCCTCCTTATTACGCGCAAAATAATGATTCCTCCACCTGACATCAGGGACCCACCAAAAGGGCCTCTGTATTTCGCGAAAAAAACATTACCGCCGCTGACAGCTCGGACCCACCAGCTATATTTTGCATGCAAGGAAGTGCCTCCTTATTACGCACAAAAAATGAATACTCCCCCTGTTAGCTGGGACCCGGTATAGTAGCAGGCTGACTTGTGGGCCTACTAAGTTGACGGGGACGGAGGGCTTTGTCAACTTAGTCAATATGCACGATTCTAGCTCCAGTGACCGTACAATGTCCATCCAACGGCCGTAGTGCTTCTTCAACCTCTGGTCTTCTTGCTCCAGCCGCCCAAACCAGTGTCGGTCGTGCCTCGTGCTCCTGCCTCCCATGGCCGACTGTGATGCAGCCGAGGCCTCACCGCCCCCTCCTACTCCCACCGCTGGCCAGGCCATCCCTCTACTCACCCACACCACCTGTTATTCTGTGGCGATGGCAGCCTCACACTGCAGCGAACCAATGAACCCTCGTACTCCTCTACGCGTGGGCATCCACAGTCCCGTCTTCCCCGGCTCCGTGTTGTCACCTTCCTAGGCCTCGCCGTCGTCCACCGACCTGGTGCTCTCGGCGCGGCATGGTCAACGTGGTCAAGGAACGGCTTCCATCGGACATGGACTGTACGTGGAGAGGCTGACAGCTGGGTCCACGGCCGCAGCAAGGAAGTGCCTCCTTATTACGTGCAAAGTAATTATTCCTCCACGTGACAGCGGGGACCCACCGAACAGGCCACCATATTTCGCGAAAAGAACGTTTCCCCCTGACTGCTGGGACCCACCAGCTACACCTTTGCACGCAAGGAAGTGCGTCCGGGCAAAAAAAATGATTGGCCCCCTGACTTCTGGGACCCACCAGCTACATCTTCGCACGCAAGGAAGTGCCTGACAGTCGGGACCACCTGGTCGAAGCGTATGTAGCATTGTCATTCTGGTCGCGAATGTGTACGTACATACTGGTCGATGTAGAGGCGCGGACGTGTCATAGTAGAGGCGTGCACGTGTCGTAGTAGAGGTGCGCACATAGCATGTACACATACATACAGCAGCCAGGGTGCAAGAAAGAAAATACGGCCACGTATGTGTACATACGGACGGGGTCTCAAACGCCTACTCGTGCATACATACGGCCAGGGCTCGTGTACATGGCTGGGTCGGAACAGAGAAACAGCGTCGTCATCGTGTTCATGAGGAGGCAACGGAATGCGTCGTGTTCATGGGGAGGGAACGGAATGCGTCGTGTTCATGGGGAGGCAACGGAATGCGTCGTGTTCATCGGGAGGCAACGGAACGCGTGGGAGCGAACCGGCTGGGTTGGAATGGAATGCGTGGTCGTGTTCATCGGGAGGGCTTGGACGGAACAGGCGATGGAAACGAGGCCTGGCATACCGCGGAACGGAGGAAACGGACCTCCTACGGTCGAAATGGGGGTCCTGTTGATCGGGAGGGGTGTGGCGTACCGCAAAATAGACAAATGGACCTCCTACGGTCGAAACGGGGGTCCTGTTCATTGGGAGGGGTGTGGCGTACCACAAAACGGGACTCCACGAGATACTGTTCATCTCCACCGTCGACCTCCTCCAGCCTCCACAGGCTACCATCGACCTCCTCCAGCCTCCACGGGCTCCTGTTCATCCAGCCTCCACCGCGCGCTACTCCACCGGCTACTGTTCAACCACCCCTCCATGGGCACCCCTCCACCGTCTACTGTTCATTCAGCCCTCCGCACCATGGGGTCCTGTTCAACCACCCCTCCATGGGCACCCCTCCACCGTCTACTGTTCATCCATCCCTCCACACCATGGGGTCCTGTTCATCCAGAGGCAACGCCACCGCTCACTGTTCATCCACCCCCCCCACAACACTCACTGTTCATCCAATCGATCGGCTTCAGTTAGCAGCAGTAGCGAAGGAACCGCTCAATCGGGTTCAGTTAACAGCCATCGATCGATCGCTCGGGTTCAGTAACGCGTAGCCTCCAGTGCAATCACTCGGGTTCAGTTAGAGCCCAACGCCTCACTCGGGTTCAGTTAGAGCCAACGCCTCGCACACACGCATGTATGTGTACGAGAGAAATGCGCATCGCTCGGCCCCCGACCTCCCACCGTAACCGAGAACTCCCCAAAATTTTCCTCGCCCTCGCTTCTACCACGGTTTTTTCCGTCATGGACGGCCCAAAGAATGTCATGCAGTTGCGTCTCCGGCCCGCCCAGGACGAAAAGCCCATTTTCTGTCATGATTTTTTGTCATATAAGTAGGAGCCCACCACATCTATGATGATACCGGGTTTTGCCACAATTATCATCATAAAAGTGTCATATGTATGACAGAAAAAAAAATCGTTCGGCCCAAAATGTCACGGATGTGTCTTTTTTTTTGTAGTGGAGGCGCTTCCTTCGTGGACGAACACCGTGTCCTTATGGGTGCGGTGATCGAGAAGATTTAGTCCGCCAAGAGTGGACTGAATGAAGCCTGCAGCAACCTGTTGACAGGTTTCGAGGTAAGAAAGAGAAAAACCCCGTGTAGACAGTAGCCCCTGAGACACTGTCTGGTGTTTGGCGAGAAGAACCGGACAGAGGATCAATCTTTTGTTATGGGAGACTAACGTAATACATATGAATAATTAGACGTCGTTGTTGGCCGCAACCTCGCATGCTGCCGAAGTCTCTGAACTGAGGCAGAGGCTGGAGCGGACTGAGAACAAGCTCGACGAGGTTAAGGTTCGGCTCCAGGAGAAGCAAGGTGAGTGACGACTGGCTGTGTGTTCAGAAAGGATAGGCACTGCATATTGACCGCAGTGTCGTGATATGTACATGAGCCGCGACCGAGGTCGAGGCCCTAAGGAAGGCCCTGGGCGAGGCCGAGGAGAAGGTTGTCCAGCAGCAAGCCGCCCGTAAGAAGCTTAAGGCCCGGGTCAAAGAGGTCCAGCAGGAGCTCCAGGATGCGGTCAAGAAATGCGAAGCCTTGGAGCATGATGCGTCGGTTCAAGGGACCGAACTCGCCAAGGCTCGTCAGAGCGTGGAGACCGCACGAAATGAGGCCCAGGCCGCCTTCCAGGAGATCCAGGAGGCCAAGAAGATTACGGTGGGTAAGGCATTTAAGATGCAAAGCAAGTATGCGGAGAAGTAGTACCTTTTACTAACCCGGGTTCGGAGTTCCCCAGGGGCTTTTGCGGATTTACCATGCAGTGTGTCAGACGCCACGGAGTTCTATCGAGCCGAAGGAAGGGGTTCTACGGAGAAGCTATTCTGGTCGCAGTATGCGGCACCAGAGCATCCCGTGCCCTTCACCGATCAGCTGAACCAGCTGGTGGAGCTGCATAGGGTGGCCAAACTAGACATGAAGGATTTCATAATCCGGCTATGGCCAGCCGAAGCTATGCCAAGCAACTACTTCAGACTCGTGAGGCGGATGGTGAACGCCTGTCCTCGGCTGGACGTCGTCAAGCGCTCGGCCTGCATTGAAGGTGCACCCATGGCCTTCGCCCGTTGCAAGATATGGTGGGCCAAGATGGACACCGTCGAGGTGACCAGAGGGCCACCAGAGGGCAAGGAGCACCGCACACCCGAACGGTATTTTGCGGATGTCCTGGAGGGGTCTCATCTTGTGGCAGCACAATGTTCGCAGGACATTGTATTTGAATAGATGTATTCATGTTGCCTTTGCCTTGTATTATGAGAACAAAGCCTGTTTTGTAATGTAATTTTGTTATGCTTTGAATTGTTTCCTCCTGTGCGGCCGTGTTGTATGTAATCTGAGGGTTGTCCATTCGTCGGCTTGTGCCCTCACGTAGGTAGTACGGAGGTGTTTGGCATGGAATCTAAACAATCTTGATCCAATTATATGGTCCTTGAAGGAGTTGTTTAGCTCAACGAACAAGGCAAACAGACTGTACGGCTTAAACGCCCTTACTTAGCCATATGAGTTTTATAATAAAGCGTAGGTGCAGCCCGTGGTTCGAACCAGGGGGCTGTCAGCATCTGATCGGGAAGTGCCGATCTTTCGCATAATGCGGAAAAAATCTCCAACGATTTGTAACCCTCGAATAGCTGACCGGCTCTTGCCGTATCATGACAGTCAGTTTTCGGCGGTCTCTACTGAGGCGCTCATCTGGTCAAGGCCAGGGCACAATCATAGTAGTTCTCCCTTTACTACCCTAGCCGATTTAGCGGAATGTAGGGTAGCAAGCACAGGAGTCGGGCAACCCAACTATTGACCAAATACATGATTCGGAGCCAATGCATATAATGCTAAATTTGGGGTGCCAAACTTATCTTTAAGGATTGTTCGGACTTTGTAGCCGTATCGTGGGGCGATGGGGAGCCCCTAGGAAATATGAAACGTACCAGAGTGTACGGTTGCTAGTAAATAAGTAATATAAAGGAAAACAGAGGGAGAACAGAGATAGGATCTGGAGCCCTTGAACTTGGATCATGAATAATTTCCATTATAGTTGGGTTAATGCGTCCAAGCACATTGGTACAAAATACTGCAATAAGCAACCGGCTATTTGACATGTCATACCCGAAGGCGGGCTGCGCGTGGGTCCTGAAAACGGTTAGCCTTTAGGGCTTCCCATGTATGCATGTGCTCCGTGTCAGTCCGGTGTGTTTATCCTTTGACGATATCATTGATCAGTCCGTCGAAGGTGGCCCCCATAGGAGAAACCTGAAACAAAGGAAAAGGAGATAGTAAAGTTATATGTGTGTCCGAGATTGGTCTAGCCGAACCGTGGAGCTTGTGCCTCCGTCGATGCCCATGGAATTTTGAGTGTGTAGTTATGGACGCGTGGTATGAATGCCACTACCTCATCGGGATTGGGACGGAGGCCGAATTGCTAATCGAGCTCTTGACGAGCCGCGCTGTCCTTGCAGTGTAGTCTGGATCCTCTTAATGATGTCCAGGGGCTCGGCAGCCAGACTATGATGCTGCTTGAGAAGGCCGCTTTGTACCTCTGCTGCTAGGGCGGCGGTGTGCTCCTCTGTCCGGAGGGAGCGTTCTGTGTTTCCGTTGACTGTTATGACGCCGCACGAACCGGGCATCTTCAGCTTGAGATAAGCGTAGTGTGGTACCGCGTTGAATCTAGCAAACGTGGTTCGTCTGAGTAGTGCGTGGTAGCTGCTGCGGAAGGGGACGATATCGAAGATTAACTCCTCGCTTCGGAAGTTGTTCAGGGAACCGAAGACCACCTCGAGCATGATTGAGCCCGTGCAGCGGGCCTCAACGCCTGGTATGACTCCTTTAAAGGTAGTCTTTGTGGCTTTGATTCGTGAGGGATTAATGCCCATCTTCCACACTGTATCCTGATAAAGTAGGTTGAGGCTACTACCATCGTCCATTAGGACTCGTGTTAGGTGAAATCCGTCGATGATTGGGTCAAGGACTAGTGCGGCTGCACCGCCATGCCGGATACTAGTTGGGTGATCTCGATGATCGAAGGTGATCGGGAATGACGACCATGGGTTGAATTTCAGGGCGGCTGGCTCTACCGTGTAGACGTCCTGAAGTGCTCGCTTGCGCTCCCTTTTGGTGATGTGTGTAGCGTATATCATGTTCACCGTTTTGACTTGAGGGGAAAATTTCTTCTTCCCTCCAGTGTTCGGTTGCCGGGGTTCTTCGTCCTCGTCCTCACTTCGTGATCCCTTTTCTTTGTTTTCGGCATTTAACTTGCCAGCTTGTTTGAAAACCCAACAGTCTCTGTTGGTGCGATTGGCTTGTTTATCTGGGGTACCATGTATCTGGCACGGACGATCAAGTATGCGATCCAGGCTGGATGATCCCCCACTGTTCCTTTCGTAGGGCTTCTTTCGCTGGCCGGACTTGGAGCCGTTGAATCCGACGTTAACGGTGGTGTCATCGGTGTTGTCGCCATTGCTTTGGCGTTTGTATCTGTTGCGCCGGAGCTTGCCGGAGCTGTTCTTGGCCTCGAAGGGGCCTGTCTCGCTGGCTGTGTTTTTGCTACGAGCCAGCCAGCTGTCCTCACCCGCGTAAAAGTGGGTCATGAGTGCCGTAAGGGCTGCCATGGACTTTGGCTTTTCTTGGCCGAGGTGGCGTGCTAGCCATTCATCACGGATGCTGTGTTTAAAGGCCGCTAGGGCTTTGGCATCCGGACAGTCAACGATCTAGTTCTTTTTGGTTAGGAACCTAGTCCAGAATTTCCTGGCTGATTCTCCAGGTTGTTGAACTATTTGGCTTAAGTCATCGGCATCGGGTGGCCGGACATATGTACCTTGAAAGTTGTCAAGGAAGGCCTCTTCCAAGTCCTCCCAGCTGCCGATGGAATTCTCGGGCAGGCTATTCGGCCAGTGTCTGGCTGGCCCTTTGAGTTTCAGTTGGAGGTATTTGATGGCATGGAGGTCGTCTCCACGGGCCATGTGGATGTGGAGAATAAAGTCCTCAATCCATACTGAGGGGTCGGTTGTTCCGTCGTATGATTCAATGTTGATGGGCTTGAACCCTTCGGGGAATTCGTGATCCAGCACCTCATCTGTGAAGCAGAGAGGGTGTGCGGCGCCTCTATATCGGGTCGCATCACGGCGCACCTCCGATGGAGTCCGTCTATGGTTATCGGCCTGGGTGTGACTAGGTTTGTCACGCCCGAATAGGTAGCCGTCATTCCGAGTCAGGAAGCGTCCTCGCGATCCATAGATTGATCTGATGTGTTATACTCTACTGTCCAGCTCCTGCCGAAGGTCGTATGTATGGTCCCGAGTTGTTCTGTTCCTGTTTTTGTGAGGTGGTGGGGTGGGCTGTTGTTCGGCCTGAGTTGCTGCTTTATCCCGACCGCGGGGTGGTTGGTCTGCCGCACTATCCCGACCACGTGGTGGTCGGTCCGCATTGCGAGAGGGAGGTATGGGATCTTGTGCCTCCTCATCGAACTGAGGTAGCAGTCTGTGCTTTGGGTAACTCTTGGCTGGGTGCTTGAGGCCGTATTCTTCGACTGCCAGGACATTAGTCCACCTATCGATGAGCAGGTCTTGATCAGCTTGAAACTGCTGCTACTTCTTCTTCAGGCTTGTTGCAGTGGCTATTAGTTGGCGCTTGAAGCGCTCCTGCTCGAGGGGTGCCTCAGGCACGATGAAGTCCTCACTGCCGAGGCTCTCATCATCCTCGGAGACTGGACGCTGACTGTCATCATCTTGGTCATTGGGCATGGCCTGTTTATCAGGGTTATCTTGCCCGTTGTCTTGTTCCTCCTGTTCGGATGCAGCCCCGACGGGGTCTTCATTGTTTTCGGCGTCGCCCGGAGTACTATTTTCTTTGGTGCCAATGGTGCCATCGTTTGAGCGACGAGGCTTAGAGCGGCGTTTAGGGCACCGGCGCTTGGACTGTGTCTCAGAAGGTTTATTCGCAACTGGATCTCCTTTTTCATCGTTGCTAGCTTTTTTAGGCATGTCGACCATGTATACATCATACGAAGAGGTGGCCATTCAACGTCCAGTAAATGGCGGGTTTTGGCCTTGCTCCTGGTCGGCATCGTCGTCCATGCCGGTGATGTCTTCGGAGCCGTAATCGAGCATGTCGGTTAAGTCATCGACGGTGGCTATGAAGTGGGTGGCGGGTGGGAAACGAAATTTCCCATCATCAGCCTATGGCTCGAACCAAACATAGTTTGGTTGTGAGTCCTTCTCCAAGGACAAGTTCTTTAAAGAGTTTAGCACATCACCCAAAGGTGAGTGCTGGAAGATGTCTGCAGCGCTAAATTCAAAAATCGATAGCCGATCCAGCTCGGTGTCTGCAGGCGTACCCGGTCCGGGATTTGTAGCCGGAGACGAATCCGGAGTTCCATTGATGCAAATATTGCGGGGTGCCGAGTCCGTGTGCGGCTCCAACGCCGCGGGCTCTGTGGCCTCGGATGGAATGATCTGCTCCGGTTATAAGGCCGTTGCAGCAACAGGGACCATCTCCTGGATGTGATCCGATGACAGATTTAAGTCATGTTCATCGGGGCGAGGGGGAGCTATCGCTACGGTCTCAAATCCATTGAAGATCAAGTCTCCACGGATATCCTCGACGTAGTTCAAGCTTCCAAATCTGACCTGGTGGCCAGGGGCGTAGCTATCGCTGCTCCAGATGGCCAAGCGAGTTGGCCCACAGTATGAAGCCGCCGAACACGAAAATCTGTCCGGGGAGGAAGGTTTCTCCTTGGACAGCGTCGCTATAGACGATTGAAGGGGCCATCGAACCTTTCGTCAACGGCACAATGGAACTCTCAATGAAAGCATGAATGTCGGTGTCAAAACCAGCGGATCTCGGGTAGGGGGTCCCAAACTGTGCGTCTAGGATTGATGGTAACAGGAGACGGGGGACACAATGTTTACCCATGTTTGGGCCCTCTCTATGGAGGTAATACCCTACGTCCTGCTTGATTGATCCTGATGAATATGAGTGTTACAAGAGTTGATCTAGGACGAGATCGTAATGGCTAAACCCTAAAAGTCTAACCTGTATGACTATGATAATGAGTATATCCTTTCCATACTAACCCATCCAGTTTATATAGACCCCGGGGGGGAATCTAGGGTTACATAGAGTCGGTTACATAAGAAGGAATCTTTATAGTCGGTCGCCAAGCTTGCCTTCCATGTCAAGGAGAGTCCAATCCGGACACGGGTACAGTCTTCGGCCTTCATGTCTTCACAGCCCATCAGTCCGGCCCATGGATAATAGGTCGGACGCCTGAGGACCCCTTAGTCCAGGACTCCCTCGGTCTTGCCTCCTGGAGCCACCCCGGCAGCCTCCAGAACCTCTCCCTGGCCTGGGAAGGTCCTTTGGGACAACACCTCGTCGTCACCCTTGGCCGCGGGAGAGTGAGCGGCCGCCGGTGACTCACTAGCCATCGCCTTTGAATCCAACGAACCTCTTGATGAGGATCATTGGGAGCTATCGTGGGCCGGACTGCAATGGCATAAAATAACATATTATATTATGAAGCAAGAGAGAACGGACGCATGGACATACGTGGGCTTAGGTACTTATGATGCGGCCGGAGGCTTGTTTTGGGGGCTTCACTCCAGGCTGTTGTCGACGTCCCATGCGGAGTTATCCGCGAGAGGGCCTTTCCCCCTCTCGGGCGCCTCCGCCTCCAAATTTGTGGAGGCCGCCCTCTTCTTCCTCCCCCCATCAGGGGGAGAGTCGCTCTCCTCCTCCTCGTCGTCGTCTTCGGCGGCGGAGGAGCGGTTCTTGTCTTCGAACGTCACGTTCGAAGTGCCCTTGCGGTGGGGGCCACTCTAGACCCCCTTGGCCTTCTTCTCCGGCGCCTTATAGGGCACCGGTACCAGCATCTTCACCGGGCACGGGATGACTGGTTCGTCGGGTAGCGGAGCCGGACACTGAATCCGCTCCGCTCTCTTCGTCCATACCTGAAATAATAAAAGTTTAGATAACCTCCTTGAAACAAGCAAGTAGAGGATGCGTTAAAGGCTTACCTCGTTGGCGGGGTGGGTAATGTCGTGCCCGCGGTCTGAGTCTATGGCTGGCGGCGTCTCGTTGCCTTTAAAGAGCAACTTCCAGGCGTCTTTGTGAGTGGTTCCGAAGAGCCTTTCCAGAGTTTGGTGCTTCTTCGGATTGAATTCCCATAACGGGCGGCTTCGGCTTTGGCATGGGAGAATCCGGTGAACTAGCAGCACCTAGATTACGTCGACGAGTTTAACATTTTTATCTACCATGCTTTGAATGCGCATTTGCAGCGCTATCAGCTCGTCTGACGAAGACCAATTTGGGCCCTTCTCAATCCAGGAGGTGAGCCGCATTGGAGCTCCGGAGTTAAATTCGGCAACTGCGGCCCAGGTGGCGCCGCGGGGCTCTGTGATGTAGAACCACAGTTTCTACCACTCCTTGACAGTCTCCACGAAAGTACCTTTTGGCCAGGAGACAGTGGTCAGCTTGCTCACCATGGCGCCTCCGCACTCCGTGTGCTGGCCATCCACCAACTTCGCCTTCATGTTGAAGACCTTGAGCCACAGCCCGAAGTGGGGTTGGATGCGGAGGAAGGCCTGCTACCTCTTGAGCACGGCGTTGGTTTTCCCTTGAAGAGGAAAGGGTGATGCAGCAAAGTAGCGTAAGTATTTCCCTCAGTTTTTGAGAACCAAGGTATCAATCCAGTAGGAGGCTATGCACGAGTCCCTTGCACCTACACAAAACAAATAAATCCTCGCAACCAACACGATAAGGGGTTGTCAATCCCTACACGGTCACTTACGAGAGTGAGATCTGATAGATATGATAAGATAATATTTTTGGTATTTTTATGATAAAGAAGCAAAGTAAAATAAAAGGCAATGGAAATAACTAAGTGTTGGAAGATTAATATGATGGAAGATAGACCTGGGGGCCATAGGTTTCACTAGTGGCTTCTCTCAAGAGCAGAAGTATTTTACGGTGGGTGAACAAATTACTGGTGAGCAATTGACAGAATTGAGCATAATTATGAGAATATCTAGGTATGATCTTGTATATAGGCATCACGTCCGAGACAAGTAGACCGACTCCTGCCTGCATCTACTACTATTACTCCACACATCGACCGCTATCCAACATGCATCTAGAGTATTAAGTTCATAAGAACAGAGTAACGCCTTAAGCAAGATGACATGATGTAGAGGGATAAATTCATGCAATATGATAAAAACCCCATCTTGTTATCCTCGATGGCAACAATACAATACGTGCCTTGCTGCCCCTACTGTCACTGGGAAAGGACACCACAAGATTGAACCCAAAGCTAAGCACTTCTCCCATTGCAAGAAAGGTCAATCTAGTAGGCCAAACCATACTGATTATTCGAAGAGACTTGCAAAGATAACCAATCATACATAAAAGAATTCAGAGAAGATTCAAATATTGTTCATATATAAACTTGATCATAAACCCACAATTCATCGGTCTCAACAAACACACCGCAAAAGAAGATTACATCGAATAGATCTCCACGAGAGAGGGGGAGAACATTGTATTGAGATCCAAAAAGAGAGAAGAAGCCATCTAGCTAATAACTATGGACCCGAAGGTCTGAAGTAAACTACTTACACATCATCAGAGAGACATGGTGTTGATGCAGAAGCCCTCCATGATCGATACCCCCTCTGGCGGAGCTCCGGAATAGGCCCCAAGATGGGATCTCGTGGATACAGAAAGTTACGGTGGTGTAATTAGGGTTTTGGCTCCGTATCTGATCATTTGGGGGTACGTAGGTATATATAGGAGGAAGGAGTACGTCCGTGGAGCAACAGGGGGCCCACGAGCGTGGATGGCGCGCCTGGGGGGTAGGCCTGCTCCCCTACCTCGTGGCTTCCCTATTGGTTGCTTGACGTAGGGTCCAAGTCTCCTGGATCTTGTTCGTTCCAAAAATCACGTTCCCGAAGGTTTCATTCCGTTTGGACTCCGTTTGATATTCTTTTTCTGCGAAACTCTGAAATAGGCAAAAAATAGCAATTCTGGGTTGGACCTCCGGTTAATAGGTTAGTCCCAAAAATAACATAAAAGTGAATAATAAAGCCCAATAATGTCCAAAACAGAAGATAATATAGCATGGAGCAATCAAAAATTATAGATACATTGGAGACGTATCAAGCATCCCCAAGCTTAATTCCTGCTCGTCCTCGAGTAGGTAAATGATAAAAACAGAATTTTTGATGCGGAATGCTACTAGGCATAATTTCAATGTAATTCTTCTTAATTGTGGTATGAATATTCAGATCCGAAAGATTCAAGACAAAAGTTTAATATTGACATAAAAAATAATAATACTTCAAGCATACTAACTAAGCAATTATGTCTTCTCAAAATAACATGGCCAAAGAAAGTTATCCCTACAAAATCATATAGTCTGGCTATGCTCTATCTTCACCACACAAAGTATTTAAATCATGCACAACCCCGATGACAAGCCAAGCAATTGTTTCATACTTTTGACATTCTCAAACTTTTTCAATCTTCACGCAATACATGAGCGTGAGCCATGGACATAGCATTATATGTGGAATAGAATGGTGGTTGTGGAGAAGACAAAAAGGGAGAAGATAGTCTCACATCAACTAGGCGTATCAACAGGCTATGGAGATGCCCATAAATGATATCAATGCGAGTGAGTAGGGATTGCCATGCAACGGATACACTAGAGCTATAAGTATATGAAAGATCAACAAAAGAAACTAAGTGGGTGTGCATCCAACTCGCTTGCTCACGGAGACCTAGGGCATTTTGAGGAAGCCCATCATTGGAATATACAAGCCAAGTTCTATAATGAAAAATTCCCACTAGTATATGAAAGTGATATCATAGGAGACTCTCTATCATGAAGATCATGGTGCTACTTTGAAGCACAAGTGTGGTAAAAGGATAATAGCATTGTCCCTTCTCTCTTTTTCTCTCATTTTTTTATTATTATTATATATTTTCTCTTTTTTTATTTGGGCCTTTTCTCTTTTTTTATGACCTCTTTTTTTCGTTCGGAGTCTCATCCCGACTTGTGGGGGAATCATAGTCTCCATCATCCTTTCCTCACTCGGACAATGCTCTAATAATGATGATCATCACACTTTTATTTACTTACAACTCAAGAATTACAACTCGATACTTAGAACAAAATATGACTCTATATGAATGCCTCCGTCGGTGTACCGGGATATGCAATGAATCAAGAGTGACATGTATGAAAGAATTATGAACGGTGGCTTTGCCACAAATACAATGTCAACTACATGATTGAGGACTTATGCGGGAGCCGTTGAATCCGACGTTAACGGTGGTGTCATCGGTGCTGTCGCCATTGCTTCGGCGTTTGTGTCTGTTGCGCCGGAGCTTGCCGGAGCTGTTCTTGGCCTCGAAGGGGCCTGTCTCGCTGGCTGTGTTTTTGCTATGAGCCAGCCAGCTGTCCTCACCCGCGTAAAAGCGGGTCATTAGTGCCGTAAGGGCTGCCATGGACTTTGGCTTTTCTTGGCCAAGGTGGCGTGCTAGCCATTCATCACGGATGCTGTGTTTAAAGGCCGCTAGGGCTTTGGCATCCGGACAGTCAACGATCTAGTTCTTTTTGGTTAGGAACCTAGTCCAGAATTTCCTGGCTGATTCTCCAGGTTGTTGAACTATTTGGCTTAAGTCATCGGCATCGGGTGGCCGGACATATGTACCTTGAAAGTTGTCAAGGAAGGCCTCTTCCAAGTCCTCCCAGCTGCCGATGGAATTCTCGGGCAGGCTATTCGGCCAGTGTCTGGCTGGCCCTTTGAGTTTCAGTTGGAGGTATTTGATGGCATGGAGGTCGTCTCCCCGGGCCATGTGGATGTGGAGAATAAAGTCCTCAATCCATACTGCGGGGTCGGTTGTTCCGTCGTATGATTCAATGTTGACGGGCTTGAACCCTTCGGGGAATTCATGATCCAGCACCTCATCTGTGAAGCAGAGAGGGTGTGCGGCGCCTCTATATCGGGTCGCATCACGGCGCACCTCCGATGGAGTCCGTCTGTGGTTATCGGCCGGGGTGTGACTAGGTTTGTCACGCCCGAATAGGTAGCCGTCATCCCGAGTCAGGAAGCGTCCTCGCGATCCGTAGATTGATTTGATGTGTTATACTCTACTGTCCAGCTCCTGCCGAAGGTCGTATGTATGGTCCCGAGTTGTTCTATCCCTGTTTTTGTGAGGTGGTGGGGTGGGCTGTTGTTCGGCCTGAGTTGCCGCTTTATCCCGACCGCGGGGTGGTCGGTCCGCCGCACTATCTCGACCACGTGGTGGTCGGTCCGCATTGCGAGAGGGAGGTATGGGATCTTGTGTCTCCTCATCGAACTGAGGTAGCAGTCTGTGCTTTGGGTAACTCTTGGCTGGGTGCTTGAGGCCGTATTCTTCGACTGCCAGGACATTAGTCCACCTATCGATGAGCAGGTCTTGATCAGCTTGAAGCTGCTGCTACTTCTTCTTCAGGCTTGTTGCAGTGGCTATTAGCTGGCGCTTGAAGCGCTCCTGCTCGAGGGGTGCCTCAGGCACGATGAAGTCCTCACTGCCGAGGCTCTCATCATCCTCGGAGACTGGACGCTGACTGTCATCATCTTGGTCATTGGGCATGGCCTGTTTATCAGGGTTATCTTGCCCGTTGTCTTGCTCCTCCTGTTCGGATGCAGCCCCGACGGGGTCTTCATTGTTTTCGGCGTCGCCCGGAGTACTATTTTCTTCGGTGCCAATGGTGCCATCGTTTGAGCGACGAGGCTTAGAGCGGCGTTTAGGGCGCCGGCGCTTGGACTGTGTCTCAGAAGGTTTATTCGCAACTGGATCTCCTTTTTCATCGTTGCTAGTTTTTTTAGGCATGTAGACCATGTATACATCATACGAAGAGGTGGCCATTCAACGTCCAGTAAATGGCGGGTTTTGGCCTTGCTCCTGGTCGGCATCGTCGTCCATGCCGGTGATGTCTTCGGAGCCATAATCGAGCACGTCGGTTAAGTCATCGACGGTGGCTATGAAGTGGGTGGCGGGTGGGAAACGAAATTTCCCATCATCAGCCTATGGCTCGAACCAAACATAGTTTGGTTGTGAGTCCTTCTCCAAGGACAAGTTCTTTAAAGAGTTTAGCACATCACCCAAAGGTGAGTGCTGGAAGATGTCTGCAGCGCTAAATTCAAAAATCGATAACCGATCCAGCTCGGTGTCTGCAGGCGTACCCGGTCCGGGATTTGTAGCCGGAGACGAATCCGGAGTTCCATTCATGCAAATATTGCGGGGTGCCGAGTCCGTGTGCGGCTCCAACGCCGCGGGCTCTGTGGCCTCGGATGGAACGATCTGCTCCGGTTATAAGGCCGTTGCAGCAACAGGGACCATCTCCTGGATGTGATCCGATGATAGATTTAAGTCATGTTCATCGGGGCGAGTGGGAGCAATCGCCGCGGTCTCAAATCCATTGAAGATCAAGTCTCCACGAATATCCGCGACATAGTTCAAGCTTCCAAATCTGACCTGGTGGCCAGGGGCGTAGCTATCGCTGCTCCAGATGGCCAAGCGAGTTGGCCCACAGTATGAAGCTGCCGAACACGAAAATCTGTCCGGGGAGGAAGGTTTCTCCTTGGACAGCGTCGCTATAGACGATTGAAGGGGCCATCAAACCTTTCGTCGATGGCACAATGGAACTCTCAATGAAAGCACGAATGTCGGTGTCAAAACCAGCGGATCTCGGGTAGGGGGTCCCAAACTATGCGTCTAGGATTGATGGTAACAGGAGACGGGGGACACGATGTTTACCCATGTTTGGGCCCTCTCTATGGAGGTAATACCCTACGTCCTGCTTGATTGATCCTGATGAATATGAGTGTTACAAGAGTTGATCTAGGACGAGATCGTAATGGCTAAACCCTAAAAGTCTAACCTGTATGACTATGATAATGAGTATATCCTTTCCATACTAACCCATCCAGTTTATATAGACCCCGGGGGGGAATCTAGGGTTACATAGAGTCGGTTACATAAGAAGGAATCTTTATAGTCGGTCGCCAAGCTTGCCTTCCATGTCAAGGAGAGTCCAATCCGGACACGGGTACAGTCTTCGGCCTTCATGTCTTCATAGCCCATCAATCCGGCCCATGGATAACAGGTCGGACGCCCGAGGACCCCTTAGTCCAGGACTCCCTCGGTCTTGCCTCCTGGAGCCACCCCGGCAGCCTCCAGAACCTCTCCCTGGCCTGGGAAGGTCCTTTGGGACAACACCTCGTCGTCACCCTTGGCCGCGGGAGAGTGAGCGGCCGCCGGTGACTCACTATCCATCACCTTTGAATCCAACGAACATCTTGATGAGGATCATTCGGAGCTATCGTGGGCCGGACTGCAATGGCATAAATTAACATATTATATTATGAAGCAAGAGAGAACGGACGCATGGACATACGTGGGCTTAGGTACTTACGACGCGGTCGGAGGCTTGTTACGGGGGCTTCACTCCAGGCTATTGTCGACGTCCCATGCGGAGTTATCCGCGAGAGGGCCTTTCCCCCTCTAGGGCGCCTCCGCCTCCAAATTTGTGGAGGCCGCCCTCTTCTTCCTCCCCCCATCAGGGGGAGAGTCGCTCTCCTCCTCCTCGTCGTCGTCTTTGGCGGCGGAGGAGCGGGTCTTGTCTTCGGACGTCACGTCCGAAGTGCCCTTGCGGTGGGGGCCACTCTAGACCCCCTTGGCCTTCTTCTTGGCCTTCTTCTCCGGCGCCTTATAGGGCACCGGTACCAGCATCTTCGCCGGGCACGGGATGACTGGTTCCTCGGGTAGCGGAGCCGGACACTGAATCCGCTCCGCTCTCTTCGTCCATACCTGAAATAATAAAAGTTTAGATATCCTCCTTGAAACAAGCAAGTAGAGGATGCGTTAAAGGCTTACCTTGTTGGCGGGGTGGGTAATGTCGTGCCCGCGGTCCGAGTCTATGGATGGCGGCGTCTCGTTGCCTTTAAAGAGCAACTTCCAGGCGTCTTTGTGAGTGGTTCTGAAGAGCCTTTCCAGAGTTTGGTGCTTCTTCGGATTGAATTCCCATAACGGGCGGCTTCGGCTTTGGCATGGGAGAATCCGGCGAACTAGCAGCACCTAGATTACGTTGACGAGTTTAACATTTTTATCTACCATGCTTTGAATGCGCGTTTGTAGCGCTATCAGCTCGTTTGACGAAGACCAATTTGGGCCCTTCTCAATCCAGGAGGTGAGCCGCATTGGAGCTCCGGAGTTAAATTCGGCAACTGCGGCCCAGGTGGCGCCGCGGGGCTCTGTGATGTAGAACCACAGTTTCTACCACTCCTTGACAGTCTCCACGAAAGTACCTTTTGGCCAGGAGACAGTGGTCAGCTTGCTCACCATGGCGCCTCCGCACTCCGTGTGCTGGCCATCCACCAACTTCGCCTTCATGTTGAAGACCTTGAGCCACAGCCCGAAGTGGGGTTGGATGCGGAGGAAGACCTGCTACCTCTTGAGCACTGCGTTGGTTTTCCCTTGAAGAGGAAAGGGTGATGCAGCAAAGTAGTGTAAGTATTTCCCTCAGTTTTTGAGAACCAAGGTATCAATCCAGTAGGAGGCTACACGCGAGTCCCTTGCACCTACACAAAACAAATAAATCCTCGCAACCAACACGATAAGAGGTTGTCAATCCCTACACGGTCACTTACGAGAGTGAGATCTGATAGATATGATAAGATAATATTTTTGGTATTTTTATGATAAAGATGCAAAGTAAAATAAAAGGCAATGGAAATAACTAAGTGTTGGAAGATTAATATAATGGAAGATAGACCCGGGGTCCATAGGTTTCACTAGTGGCTTCTCTCAAGAGCATAAGTATTTTACGGTGGGTGAACAAATTACTGGTGAGCAATTGACAGAATTGAGCATAATTATGAGAATATCTAGGTATGATCTTGTATATAGGCATCACGTGTGAGACAAGTAGACCGACTCCTGCCTGCATCTACTACTATTACTCCACAC
Organism: Triticum dicoccoides; assembly: GCF_002162155.2. NCBI lineage: Eukaryota > Viridiplantae > Streptophyta > Magnoliopsida > Poales > Poaceae > Triticum > Triticum dicoccoides. Next base: position 503,401,301 of record NC_041392.1, read on the forward strand.
ATCGACCGCTATCCAGCATGCATCTAGAGTATTAAGTTCATAAGAACAGAGTAACGCCTTAAGCAAGATGACATGATGTAGAGGGATAAATTCATGCAATATGATAAAAACCCCATCTTGTTATCCTCGATGGCAACAATACAATACGTGCCTTGCTGCCCCTACTGTCATTGGGAAAGGACACCACAAGATTGAACCCAAAGCTAAGCACTTCTCCCATTGCAAGAAAGATCAATCTCGTAGGCCAAACCATACTGATAATTCGAAGAGACTTGCAAAGATAACCAATCATACATAAAAGAATTCAGAGAAGATTCAAATATTGTTCATATATAAACTTGATCATAAACCCACAATTCATCGGTCTCAACAAACACACCGCAAAAGAAGATTACATCGAATAGATCTCCACAAGAGAGGGGGAGAACATTGTATTGAGATCCAAAAAGAGAGAAGAAACCATCTAGCTAATAACTATGGACCCGAAGGTCTGAAGTAAACTACTCACACATCATCGGAGAGACCATGGTGTTGATGCAGAAGCCCTCCATGATCGATACCCCCTCTGGCGGAGCTCCGGAATAGGCCCCAAGATGGGATCTCGTGGACACAGAAAGTTACGATGGTGTAATTAGGGTTTTGGCTCCGTATCTGGTCATTTGGGGGTACGTAGGTATATATAGGAGGAAGGAGTACGTCCGTGGAGCAACAGGGGGCCCATGAGGGTGGAGGGCGTGCTTGGGGGGTAGGCCTGCTCCCCTACCTCGTGGCTTCCCTGTTGGTTGCTTGACGTAGGGTCCAAGTCTCCTGGATCTTGTTCGTTCCAAAAATCACGTTCCCGAAGGTTTCATTCCGTTTGGACTACGTTTGATATTCTTTTTCTGCGAAACTCTGAAATAGGCAAAAAATAGCAATTCTGGGTTGGACCTCCGGTTAATAGGTTAGTCCCAAAAATAACATAAAAGTGAATAATAAAGCCCAATAATGTCCAAAACAGAAGATAATATAGCATGGAGCAATCAAAAATTATAGATACGTTGGAGACGTATCAAGCATCCCCAAGCTTAATTCCTGCTCGTCCTCGAGTAGGTAAATGATAAAAACAGAATTTTTGATGCGGAATGCTACTAGGCATAATTTCAATGTAATTCTTCTTAATTGTGGTATGAATATTCAGATCCGAAAGATTCAAGACAAAAGTTTAATATTGACATAAAAAATAATAATACTTCAAGCATACTAACTAAGCAATTATGTCTTCTCAAAATAACATGGCCAAAGAAAGTTATCCCTACAAAATCATATAGTCTGGCTATGCTCTATCTTCACCACACAAAGTATTTAAATCATGCACAACCCCGATGACAAGCCAAGCAATTGTTTCATACTTTTGACATTCTCAAACTTTTTCAATCTTCACGCAATACATGAGCGTGAGCCATGGACATAGCACTATATGTGGAATAGAATGGTGGTTGTGGAGAAGACAAAAAGGGAGAAGATAGTCTCACATCAACTAGGCGTATCAACAGGCTATGGAGATGCCCGTAAATAGATATCAATGCGAGTGAGTAGGGATTGCCATGCAACGGATGCACTAGAGCTATAAGTATATGAAAGCTCAACAAAAGAAACTAAGTGGGTGTGCATCCAACTCGCTTGCTCACGGAGACCTAGGGCATTTTGAGGAAGCCCATCATTGGAATATACAAGCCAAGTTCTATAATGAAAAATTCCCACTAGTATATGAAAGTGATATCATAGGAGACTCTCTATCATGAAGATCATGGTGCTACTTTGAAGCACAAGTGTGGTAAAAGGATAATAGCATTGTCCCTTCTCTCTTTTTCTCTCATTTTTTATTATTATTATATATTTTCTCTTTTTTATTTGGGCCTTTTCTCTTTTTTTATGACCTCTTTTTTTCGTCCGGAGTCTCATCCCGACTTGTGGGGGAATTATAGTCTCCATCATCCTTTCCTCACTCGGACAATGCTCTAATAATGATGATCATCACACTTTTATTTACTTACAACTCAAGAATTACAACTCGATACTTAGAACAAAATATGACTCTATATGAATGCCTCCGTCGGTGTACCGGGATATGCAATGAATCAAGAGTGACATGTATGAAAGAATTATGAACGGTGGCTTTGCCACAAATACGATGTCAACTACATGATTATGCAAAGCAATATGACAATGATGGAGCGTGTCATAATAATCGGAACAGTGGTAAGTTGCATGGCAATATATCTCGGAATGGCTATGGAAATGTCATGATAGGTAGGTATGGTGGCTGTTTTGAGGAAGGTATATGGTGGGTGTATGATACCGGCGAAAAGTGTGCGGTATTAGAGAGGCTAGCAATGGTGGAAGGAAGAAAAGTGCGTATAATCCATGGACTCAACATTAGTCATAAATAACTCATATACTTACTGAAAAAATCTACAAGTTATCAAAGCAAAGTATTACGCACATTCTCCTAGGGGGATAGATTGGTAGGAAAAGACCATCGCTTGTCCCCGACTGCCACTCATAAGGAAGACAATCAATAAATAAATTATGCTCCGACTTCATCACATAACGGTTCACCATACGTGCATGCTACGGGAATCACAAACTTTAACACAAGTATCTCTCAAATTCACAACTACTCAACTAGCATGACTCTAATATCACCATCTTTATATCTCAAAACAATCATCAAGCATCAAACTTCTCTTAGTATTCAACACACTCATAAGAAAGTTTTTACTAATATTGTATACCTAGCATATTAGGATTATTTAAGAAAATTAACATGCTACTTAAGACTCTCAAAATAATCTAAGTGAAGCGTGAGAGATCAATAGTTTCTATAAAACAAATCCACCACCATGCTCTAAAACATATAAGTGAAGTACTAGAGCAAAACTATATAACTCAAAAGATATAAGTGAAGCACATAGAGTATTCTAATAATTTCTGAATCATGTGTGTCTCTCTCAAAAGGTGTGTACAGCAATGGTGATTGTGGTAAACTAAAAAGAAAAGACTCAAATCATACAAGACGCTCCAAGTAAAACACATATCATGTGGTGAATAAAAATATAGCTCCAAGTAAAGTTACCGATAGAAGTAGACGAAAGAGGGGATGCCTTCCGGGGCATCCCCAAGCTTTGGCTTTTTGGTGTCCTTATATTATCTTGGGGGTGCCATGGGCATCCCCAAGCTTAGGATCTTTCCACTCCTTGTTCCATAATCCATCAAATCCTTACCCAAAACTTGAAAACTTCACAACACAAAACTTAAAGTAGAAATCTCGTGAGCTCCGTTAGTGAAAGAAAACAAAACACCACTTTAAGGTACTGTAATGAACTCATTATTTATTTATATTTGTGTTAAACCTACTGTATTCCAACTTCTCTATGGTTTATAAACTATTTTACTATCCATAGATTCATCAAAATAAGCAAACAACACACGAAAAACAGAATCTGTCAAAAACAGAACAGTCTGTAGTAATCTGTAGCTATCGCAAGATCTGGAACCCCAAAAATTCTAAAGTAAATTTCTGGACGTGAGTAATTTATATATTAATCATCTTCAAAAAGAATTAACTAAATATCACTTTACAAATAAAAATGGCAGCAGTTCTCGTGAGTGCTAAAGTTTCTGTTTTTTACAGCAAGATTAACAAGACTTTCCCCAAGTCTTCCCAACGGTTCTACTTGGCACAAACACTAATTAAACACAAGAAACACAACCAAAACAGAGGCTAGATAAATTATTTATTGAATAACAGCAAGGAAAAATATTGGGTTATCTCCCAACAATCGCTTTTCTTTAAATCCTTTTTAGCTAGGCATTGATAATTTTAACGATGCTTACATGAAAGACAAGAATTGAGGCACAAAGAGAGCATCATAAAACACGTGAAAAACACATCTAAGTCTAAAATACTTCCTATTCATAGGCATCTTATAGGCAAAAAAATTATAAAGGCAAACAAAAACTAGCATATGCAAGCAAGCGGAAAGAAACAGTAGCAATCTCAACATAACGAGAGGTAATTTAGTAACATGAAAATTTCTAGCACCATATTTTCCTCTCTCATAATAATTATATGTAGGATCATAAGCAAATTCAACAAAATAGCTATCACATAAAATATTTTCAACACGATCCACATGCATGCAAAGTTGACACTCTTCCAAAATAGTGGGATTAACATTAACTAAAGTCATGACCTCTTCAAACCCACTTTTATCAAAAACTTCATAAGATTGAACATTATCCAAATATGTGGGATCTAAAGTTGACACTCTTCCAAACCCACTTTCAGTATTATTGCAAACACTATTATCAATCTCATAATCATCATGGGGAGTAAATAAATTTTCAAGATCAAAAGAAGAATCACCCCAATCATGATCATTGCAACAAGTAGAGGACATAGCAAAACTAGCATCCCCAAGCTTAGGGTTTTGCATATTATTAGCACAATCTACATAAATAGAATTTATAATAAAATCATTGCAATCATGCTTTTTATTCAAAGATCTATCGTCAATCGCTTCATAAGGTAATTCATCACACTTTTCAAATTCATGAATTTCAAGCAAAACTTCATAAAGATAATCTAGTGCACAAAATTCACTAGCAATTGGTTCATCATAATTGGATCTCTTAAAAAGATTAGCAAGCGGATGAGGATCCACAGATCTTAGGTTCTCTGTTTAGTAATAAATAAACAACTATTCCAACCAAACGAGCAAACGAGCCAAGTAAGACATCAAAGCAAATGGAAAGACGAAGAGAAGAAGGGCGAATAAAACGGCAAGGGTGAAGTGGGGGAGAGGAAAACGAGAGGCAAATGGCAAATAATGTAATGCGGGAGATAAGGGTTTGTGATGGGTACTTGGTGTGTTGACTTTTGCGTAGACCTCCCCGGCAACGGCGCCAGAAATCCTTCTTGCTACCTCTTGAGCACTGTGTTGGTTTTCCCTTGAAGAGGAAAGGGTGATGCAGCAAAGTAGTGTAAGTATTTCCCTCGGTTTTTGAGAACCAAGGTATCAATCCAGTAGGAGGCTACGCGCGAGTCCCTTGCACCTACACAAAACAAATAAATACTCACAACCAACGCGATAAGGGGTTGTCAATCCCTACACGGTCACTTACGAGAGTGAGATATGATAGATATGATAAGATAATATTTTTGGTATTTTTATGATAAAGATGCAAAGTAAAATAAAAGGCAATGAAAATAACTAAGTGTTGGAAGACTAATAGGATGGAAGATAGACCCAGGGGGCATAGATTTCACTAGTGGCTTCTCTCAAGAGCATAAGTATTTTACGGTGGGTGAACAAATTACTGTTGATCAATTGACAAAATTGAGCATAGTTATGAGAATGTCTAGGTATGATCATGTATATAGGCATCACGTCCGAGACAAGAAGACCGACTCCTGCTTGCATCTACTACTATTACTCCACACATCGACCGCTATCCAGCATGCATCTAGAGTATTAAGTTCATAAGAACAGAGAAACGCCTTAAGCAAGATGACATGATGTAGAGGGATAAATTCATGCAATATGGTAAAAAAACATCTTGTTATCCTTGATGGCAACAATACAGTACGTGCCTTGCTGCCCCTACTGTCATTGGGACAGGACACTGCAAGATTGAACCCAAAGCTAAGCACTTCTCCATTGCAAGAAATATCAATCTAGTAGGCCAAACCAAACTGATAATTCGAAGAGACTTGCAAAGATAACCAATCATACATAAAAGAATTCAGATAAGATTCAAATATTGTTCATAGATAAACTTGATCATAAACCCACAATTCATCGGTCTCAACAAATACACCGCAAAAGAAGATTACATCGAATAGATCTCCAGGAGAGAGGGGGAGAACATTGTATTGAGATCCAAAAAGAGAGAAGAAGCCATCTAGCTAATAACTATGGACCCGAAGGTCTGAAGTAAACTACTCACACATCATCGGAGAGGCTATGGTGTTGATGTAGAAGCCCTCCGTGATCGATGCCCCCTCCGGCGGAGCTCCGGAACAGGCCCCAAGATGGGATCTCGTGGATACAGAAAGTTACGGCGGTGGAATTAGGGTTTTGGCTCCGTATCTGATTGTTTCGGGGTACGTAGGTATGTATAGGAGGAAGGAGTACGTCGGTGGAGCAATAGGGGGGCCCACGAGGGTGGAGGGCGCGCCTGGGGGGTAGGCGCGCCCCCTACCTCGTGGCTTCCCTATTGGTTGCTTGACGTAGGGTCCAAGTCTCCTGGGTCTTGTTTGTTCCAAAAATCACGTTCCTGAAGGTTTCATTCCGTTTGGACTCCGTTTGATATTCTTTTTCTGCGGAACTCTGAAATAGGCAAGAAAACAGCAATTCTGGGCTGGGCCTCCGGTTAATAGGTTAGTCCCAAAAATAATATAAAAGTGAATAATAAAGCCCAATAATGTCCAAAACAGAAGATAATATAGCATGGAGCAATCAAAAATTATAGATACGTTGGAGACGTATCAAGGCCTCACACACGACAATGAATGCCGAGATGTTGAGGAAAGAGTTCCGGGCTAGATCACGGAAGTCTAGACCGTAATAGAACATCAGCCCGCGGACGAAAGGGTGGAGTGGAAACCCTAGCCCGCGGATGAAATGAGGGATGAATATCACCCTCTCGTTGGGCTTCGGTGTAGGGACGACCTTCCCCTTGGTTGGAAGACGATGGGCGATTTCCTTCGCCAGATACCCGGCCACCTGAAGCTCAGTAATGTCCTTCTCCTTGACGGAGGAGGCCATCCACTTGCCTTGACCTCCGGATCCAGACATGGTTGAGTGCTTGATCGAGTGGGGAAAGATGAGAAATTGGGCGCCGAAGCTCAAGAATTGAAGGGCAGAGGAAGAGAGAAGGCGTGGGTGAAGAGAGGGAGTCCTTATCTCCTTATAAAGGCAGTAAATATTAAGCGCCTCCCCACTCGCCTTAAAACTCGCCTATTCCCAAGGGTCGTGTAAACGGCACAGTTATATTACCCACGCCCGTATTGATGAGAATCCTGCAATAAGGGCACACGGTCTCTGCTTTGACAAGACGTGCCAATGGAAACCACATCTCGAAACACGGAATGGCACACAAAAACGGTTCGATATGATGACCGAACAGACATGATGTTATCTTGCAAAAAGTTGTCAGCAGATGGGACTCGTGAAATATTATACTCCCTACAGCTGTGTGTGTGGTACTTGTGTTGCAGACCCGGACACATTCGTTTCATCCGAAGACTATCTTGGAGTATTCGGAAAGGGGAACCCGCCTTGCAATGTCGAAGACAATCTGCGCGTCGGACACCTCGTCATTGAAGCTTGGTTCAGGGGCTACTAAGGGAGTCCTGGACTAAGGGGTCCTTGGGTGTCCGGCCTGTTGGACATGGGCCGGACTAATGGGCTGAGAAGATACAACACCGAAGACTCTCTCCCGTGTCCGGATGGGACTCTCCTTGACGTGGAAGGCAAGCCTGGCAATCAAATATGAAGATTCCTTTCTCTCTAACCGACCTTGTACAACCCTAGTCCCCTCCGGTGTCTATACAAACCAGAGGGCTTAGTCCGAATCGGAAGATAGATAATCATGGTCAGACATGCTAGACTTTTAGGGTTTAGCCATTACGATCTCGTGGTAGATCAACTCTTGTAATACTCATATTCATCAAGATCAATCAAGCAGGAAGTAGGGTATTACCTCCATAGAAAGGGCCCGAACCTGGGTAAACATTGTGTCCCCCGTCTCCTGTTACCATCGATCCTAGATGCACAGTTCAGGACCCCCTACCCGAGATCCACCGATTTTGACACCGACACCCCCCTCGGGTCACCCCTAGGTGCAACCAGTGCCCGTTGTGTTCCTTTTGTCCCATAAAAAATCTTCGTAAAGTTTCATGGCATTTGGACTCCGTTTGATATTGATTTTCTGCGATGTAAAAAATGGAAAAAACAGCAACTGGCACTATGTTAATAGGTTAGTACCAACAAATGATATAAAATGATTATAAAACATCCAAGATTGATAATAAAACATCATGGAACAATAAAAAATTATAGATACATTGGAGACGTATCAGCAGCTGAGTTTTCAATTCAACCACACCTGGAGATTAATTATCTGCAGCAAAGTGATCAGTAGCACAATAATATTATAGTTTTGATAATAGTGGTAGCAGCAGTAGTAACGGTAACCATGATAGAACTAATTTTGTAGCAAGTGAAACAGTAACAACAATAGTAGTAACTTAGCAAGATCAATATGTAGGAAATTCGTAGGCATTGGATCCGTAGATTTGTCGGATGATATTCATCATATAACTGTCATAACCTAGGGTGATACAAAACTAGCTCTAGTTCATAAATATATCAAGTATTTCATTTTTCTTAAGTGGGTGATCAGGCAAAGCATTAATCAATTGGAGAAGCCTCTCCCGAAGCTTGTGGGAGACTCTCTTCTTCAATTTGCAGAAAGTTAAATATTTCCTGTAAGGCAGCTTGTTTCCTATGAGCAAGAAAGTATTTTTCAGAGAAGTAATAAATCATATCCTGGGGACGACCACAGAACCAGGAGCAAGAATATTGTACCATATCTTAGCATCACCCTTTAATGAGAATGGAAATAATTTGAGAATATAATAGTAGCGAATTTTATCCTCATGAGCAAAAAGGGTGGCTATATCATTTAACTTGGTAAGGTGTGCCACAACAGTTTCAGTTTCATAGCCATGGAAAGAATCAGATTCAACCAAAGTAATTAACTCTGGGTCAACAGAGAATTCATAATCCTTATCATCAACAAAGATAGGTGAAGTAGCAAACTTAGGATCACATTTCATTCTAGCATTCAAAGATTTCTCTTTCAGTTTGCATAATAATTTCTTAAGATCATCCCTATCATTGCAAGCAAGAAAATCTCTAGTTGTCTCCTCATCCATAACATAACCTTCGGGTATCTTAGGCATTTCATATATAGGAGGGCTAGGTCTAATAGGTGTTTCAAGATTTTCAGTTTCAAGTACTTTATCAGTTTCAACATGCTCCATATCTTTAGCTCTAGCAATTTGTTCATCAAGAAATTCACCTAGTGGAATATTATCATCAAGCAAGGTACTAGCATCATCATGAGTAGCATTCATAGAAGTAGCATAATCAATAACTTGCGACATATCGGGATTAATAGCATGTGGCGGTGTTGCAAGTCTACTCAAAATAGAAGGTGAATCAAGTGCAGAGCTACATGGTAGTTCCTTACCTCCCCTCATCTTAGAGGGAAATGTTTTAGACTTGGTATCTTTCAGATTCTTCATAATGATAAATAGATAATAATCCCAAGTGACTCAACAAATATAGCTATGTTTCCCGGTAACAGCGCCAGAAAAAGGTCTTGATAACCCACAAGTATAGGGCATCACAACAGTTTTCGAGGGTAGAGTATTCAACCCAAATTTATAGATTTGACCAAGGGGAGCCAAAGAATATTTGCAGGTATTAGCAGCTGAGTTGTCAATTCAACCACACCTGGAGATTAATTATCTGTAGCAAAGTGATCAGTGGCACACTAATATGATAGTTTTGATAATAGTGGTAGCATCAATAGTAACGGTAACAATGATAGCAGTGATTTTGTAGCAAGTGAAACAGTAATAGCAGTAGTGGTAACTTAGCAAGATCAACATGTAGGAAATTCGTAGGCATTGGATCGGTAGATTCGTTGGATGATATTCATCATATAACAGCCATAACCTAGGGCGATACAAAACTAGCTCCAGTTCATAAATATAATGTAGGCATGCATTCCATAAATAGTCATACGTGCTTATGGAAAGAACTTGCATGGAATCTTTTGTCCTACCCTGCAACGGTGTCCATATGGAAACTAAGGGATATTAAAGCCTCCTTTAAATAGAGAACCGAAACAAAGCACTAACACATAGTGAATACATGAACTCCTCAAACTACAGTCATCACCGGAAAGTATCCCGACTATTGTCACTCCTAGGTTTACGGATCATAACACGTAGTAGGTGAATATGACTTGCAAGATTGGATCTAGAACATAGATATAATGGTGACAACATAAACGGTTCAGATCTGAAATCATGGCACCTGGGCCCAGAGTGACAAGCATTAAGCATGGCAAAGTCATAACAACATCAATCTAATAACATAATGGATACTAGGGATCAAGCCCTAACAAAACTAACTCGATTAAATGATGAATCTCATCCAACTCCTCACCGACCAACGGGCCTACGAAGGAATTACTCACTCTCGGTGGGGGTCATCATGGAATTGGCGATGGAGAAGGGTCGGTGATGATGAAGATCGAAGATCACCCTCTCCGGAGCCCTGAACGGACTCTAGATCTAGCCTCCCGATAAGAACAGGAGGTGGCGGCGGCTCCATATCGTGAAACACGAGAATTCTTGCTCCCTGATTTTTTCTCCAAATATAGGTATTTATGGAGTCGGGATCAGGGTCTGCGGGGCTACCAGGTGGTCACAACCCACCTGGGCGCACCTGGAGGGGGCGCCCTGGTGGGTTGTGCTCACCCAAGGCCCCCCCTCTGGTGGTTCTTGGCTCTAGTATTTTTTTTCTTTTTTTTGAAATAATTCTCCAAAAAAATTCGTTCCAATCCGAGAACTTTTATTTCTGCAGAAAAAACAACACCATGGTAGTTCTGCTAAAAACAACATTAGTCCGGGTTAGTTTCATTCAAATAATGCAAATTATAGTTCAAAATAAGAGGAAAAGGGTTAGAAAAAAGTAGATACGACGGAGACTTATCAACTCCCTCAAGCTTAAACCTTTGCTTGTCCTTAAGCAATTCAGTTGACAAATTGAAAGTGAAAAAGAAAAACTTTTACGAACTCTTTTGCTCTTTTTTACATAAATATGCTTAAGTAGCACCGAGGTTTTCACCAAAGATCGTGACTAACCATGTCAACAATAACTCTTAAAAATTATATTAACTCATATCAATGGCATAATCAACTAGTGAGAAATAATAAGAGATCTCAAATGCCAACACTTTGTCAAAACAATCATGATATAATATGACAATAGTGGTATCTCGCTAGCCATTTCTGAGACCACAAAACATAAATGCAGAGCACCTCCAAAGTTCAAGCAGCGACTAAACATTGCAATTCATGGTAGAAAAGATCCATTCATGATGCACCCAACATTAACTATACACAATGCATGAGGATGACAATAGTTCTCTCAGATCCGGCGCTTATTTGAGAAGGTGATGACTCAACAGAAAAGTAAATAGATAGTCCATTCGCAGAGGGGAGCAGAGATTTGCAGTGGTGCCAGAGCTCAAAATTTTAAAATAGAGATAAATGAAATTTTGGGAAATGCACCCTTCATGTTTACTTCACGACCAAAAGTTATCAATATCTTCCATGCTACACATATTAGGGGCGGTTCCCAAGCGATAAAAGTAAAGGTTTACCCCCTCCACCAACAAACACACTCCACGGCTAGCTGAATCCACGGGTACCGTCCATACCAACATCAGTCCTGGGGGAGTTTTGTTTAAGTATTGGCAATTTTTATTTCGGGACTGGGCATCCCTATTACTGCCCCTCTCATGCAAGGACGAGTGTATAAACACTGATCATGAGAATAACCCGCTTAGCATGGAAGATACCAACTACCCCCTATCGTTCTATGAACAATCCAGGCACACAAAATAGATGTTTATTTGAATTTTTTAGAGGTGGCACATGCAAATTTACTTAGAACGCCAAGGTAATAGCACATATAGGTAGACATGGTGGACTCATCTAGAATAACTTGGGTTTCAGGATTTTGATGCACAAGCAGTATTCCCGCTTAGTACAAGAGAAGGCTAGCAAATAGGTTGAGAAGCGGCTAGCTAGAGAGTGAAAACGGTCATGAACATGCATTATGAATAATGAACATTGGATACTAGCATGAGTAGGATATGGACACCATGAACATAAATATCATAGATGCTATGTTGGTTTTGATTCAACTACATGCGTAAACATGTGCCAGGTCAAGCAACTTAAAACATTCAGAGGAGGATACCATATCATCATACCACGTCACAATCATTTTAACACAGTGTTGACATCCAAGATAAATCATTATCCACTCCTAGATACTTAAGTATGGCATGAGAAACTATAATCTCTAATTGTCATTGCAAACATGTATGATCATAATAAGCTGAATCATGGATACTAGGTTAAACATATTTACAAAAATAGAACAAGCTGAGTTCATACCCGTTTCTCTCTGCCACAACCAGTTCATCAAATATCGTCATTATTGCCTTTCACTTGCACGACCGAATGATATGAAAATAATAATAGTGCAAGAGTGCCGTGGACTAAGCTAGAATCTGCAAACATTTTATTCAAAAGGAGAAGACAAGGTAATATGGTCTCTTTATTAGATCAACAATAACACATATGAGAGCCACTCAACATTTTCATCGTGGTCTTCTCCTTGGTACGACTCAATAAAAAGAAAAGAAATTCAGAGAAACACATTGAAATATTTTTGGAGTTTTTAGTTTTTCTAGAAGAAAGAGAAATTAAAGAAAGAAAAATAAAAATGAGAAAAACTATTTACATAGGAAAGCTCCCAACAAGCAAGAAGAAGAATCGAGAAATCTTTTTGGGTTTCCTTTTAATACTACAGCTAACTAAACTAGAAAGAAAAACCAAAAAGAAACAAGAAACACACATTTTTCGGTTTTTCTCACAGTTTTTCAAACACACAAGAAGAAAGCGAGAAAATAAATCTAGCATTGATGATATAATGAAAAAGTGTGAACACCGACAACTGGACTAAAATGTGTGAGCATGAATATAATTCGGTGGAAACACGTACTCCCCCAATATTAGGCTTTTGGCCTAGCTTGGTAATCACCACCCATAGTAGCCATCGGGTTCCCATGTCGAAGTGCTACGATGGCGGCACTTGAGCATCCCACTCCTGGGGCTCCTCCTCTGCCACCGCCTAGGCGTTCCGGAAGGTAATGATGTCCTCAGGCATGATCCTGTATCCGCCCATGGCAATAGAATCAAACAAAGCAGGTGTAGGCAACAGAATAATATCACGGGTATCCACACTGAAAACCAGGTTGTAAGGAATATTATTAATAGAATCATTAATATCAGTAAACTAATGATCTTTCATCGCCTGGTGATCCAAATAAACCTTGGGTAAACGATAATCATGTTGGCAAATTTAAATGTTAAAGTGACTCGCTAGATGAGTAGCATAATTACCACCATGCATTTTGCCCTTGGCTCTGTTAAGGTGCAGACGGCGTGCAATAATGGCCCCTAGGCTATAGGTGTTATCGTTGTATAGTGTAGGGCATAAGATGGCGAAGTCAGGAGCACAAAGTGCACTGACTTTCTCTCTAGAAATTAAACACTTAGCAATGAGTAGAGCAAAAATAATGCACAACATGAAACTGCAAACTAGTAGCAGTGACACTCGACACGCCTCTCTCATCTCCCACTAACAGAGTGCGATAAAAGTCCTCAAACTCTGCAGGCCTATGCTCTCTTATTTCCCCGTCAGAAGGGATCGAACATACACTGCAAAAATCAATGAGTGGCATCTAATGGTTTCAGCATATAAATTAAACCACACCTTAGAGGAGTTATTCCTACTCAGAAAATGGAAGTTTTGCACAAAGGAATTTGTAAGTAGATGGTATTGTTCATACTCAGCTCTGATGAAGTCGGTAAGCCCAACATTAGCAGCAAGTTGTGCGAACTCTTGACGAATCTCGGCCCCATCCATGAAGGGGTTATGCGGCCATTCGCACGGCCGCACCTTCGCCCTTCTCGAGCATGGAGGTCATTGTCCGATGATTCCCCAATGACTCCCTTAGAGCTTTTCTTGGAGGCAAACTTCCTGAAGAAACTCATCTTATTCCTATAAATAAAATTCTAAAAATTTTAGTCCACAAAATTGTTGTCAACAAAACTTCACAAGATTGATAGCAACTACTCATGGAGATGCATAGAGGCCATATAGAGCATTCAAACTACTTAGAACTCTAATAATTCAACGTGCAAGCTCATCTACAGCAGCACCAAGAGTAGGTAATTATTCAAAATATAATTCACTAAAGCAAAAACTAATTGGAGCAATGGAGGAGTCGCATACCAAGTATCAATCACCCAAAATAGTTTGAAATGGAGCTTCGAGCAAAGAGATCGAAATCCGCGGGTTTGAAAGAAAGAACACGTGGGAGAGAACAATTGTGATTTTTTTCTAGAGGTAGGAGATGACATGGGCTGAAGAGATAAGCGAGGGGCCCCACGTGAGGACCACAACCCACCAAGGCGCACCTGGGGCTGCTAGCGCGCCCAGGTGGGTTGTGCCCACCTGGTGCACCCCCCTCTGATGTTATTTGTACTAAAAATTCAGAAATACTCAGAAAAATAGTATTAAATTTTCAGGGCATTCTGAGCACTTTTATTTTTGGGTCATTTTTTATTGCATGAAGAATCCAGAAAAAAGGATAAACATGGCATTTTATTTTATTTAACTAAGAAAAACAGAAAACAAAAGGTAAGGACGGAAGGTAGTGCCTACTAAATTCATCAACTTCATACCTCTCAAAAATGATCCATTAATAAGGTCGATCAAGTCTTATTAACAACCACCTTCGATTAGCATGAAACCAAAGAACTTTCATAAAACACTAAGTAACCTCAACGGGGATATGCATGTCCCCAACAATAAGTATATCATATTTCTTTTTGTCAGTAGGTAGAGGTAGTTAAAAACTTCCAATAGTGATTGTCGGAGATTTTTCAATAACATTAATACCATTCACTTGGAATTGTTTTTTCGGAAAGTGCATTGTATGCTCATTACCATTGATATGAAAAGTGACATTGTTTTTATTGCAATCAATAACAACCCCTACAGTATTCAAAAAGGGTCTACCAAGGATAATCGACATGTTGTCATCCTCGGGCATCTCAAGTATAACAAAGTCTGTTAATATAGTAACATTTGCAACAACAACGGGCACATCCTCACAAATACCGATAGGCATTGTAGTTGATTTATCAACCATTTGCAAAGATATTTCAGTAGGTGTGTGTTTATTCAAGTGAAGTCTTTTATATAAAGAGAAAGGCATAACACTAAAACCACCTCCTAAATCACACAAAACAGTTTTAACATAGTTTCTTTTGATGGAGCAAGGTATAGTTGGTATCCCCAGATCTCCAAGTTTTTAGGCACTCCATCCTTAAAAGAATAATTTGCAAGCATGATGGAGATTTTAGCTTCCAGTATTTTTCTCTTATAATTGATGATGTCTTTCATGTATTTTGCATAAGGAACCATCTTTAAAATATCAGTCAAGTGAGTGCGCAAAAATACTAGCTTAAGCATTTCGGCACAACGTTCAAATTCTTCATCATCTTTCTTTTTAGTTGGTTTTGGTGGAAAAGGCATGGGTTTCTGAACCCATGATTCTCTTTCTTTACTATGTTTTCTAGCAACAAAGTCTCTTTCATAATATCTTTTGTTTTTAGGTTGTGGGTTATCAAGATCAACAATAGGTTCTATCTCAACATCATTATTTGGTTCTTTATCGTTATTTGGTTGAGTGTCTTCATGAACATCATCATTATCTTTTTCATTATCACTAGATGAATGTTGATTACCAGACTGAGTTTTGGCATATGAGATAGAGACATCATTATTATCTCCAGGAGGTTTTTCTATTTTAGGTTCACTGGAGGTATGCAAAGTCATATCATTTTTCTTTTCTTTTTAGAAGGACTAGGTGCATCAGTGTTAATTCTTTGAGAGTCTTGTTCAATTCTTTTAGGGTGACCCTCAGGATAAAGTGGTTCCTGACTCATTCTACCTCCTCTAGTTACTACTCTAATAGCATGATCATTGATATTGTTGTTCATTTCATCAAGCAATTCTCTTTGAGATTTAGCAACTTGTTCTAACTGAGTGTGAACCATAGAAGCATGTTTTCCTACGCCTCTAACATCATTAGAGATTCTAAATAACAAACCACTCAAGCGAGCAATCATATCAGAGTTGTATTTCAATTGTTTCCTAACATTTTCATTGAAGTGATCTTGCTATCTAATATAATTATCAAACACATAAAGGCACTGACTAGGATGCATATTATAAGGGTTATCCTTTTCATAAAATTTCATTAAAGAGTTTACCTCTACCACCTTGGGTGGTGGTGTATCAAGTCCATGTATTTCTTCAATAGGAGGTAAATTTTTAACATCCTCTACTTTAATACCTTTTTTCTTTCATACTTTTCTTTGCCTCTTGCATATCTTCAGGACTGACATATAAGATACCCCACTTCTTCGGAGTGGGTTTAAGCGATGGTTCAGGAAGAGTCCAATCATCATAATTCTTCAATATGATATTCACTAAGTCCTCAGCTTGTTCAACAATTCATTCCCTGAAAACACAACCAGCACAATATCTAGGAAGTCCCTATAAGTATCGGTTAGTCCATTATAGAATATATCAAGTATTTCATTTTTCTTAAGTGGGTGATCAGGCAAAGCATTAAGCTATTGGAGAAGCCTCTCCCGAAGCTTGTGGGAGACTCTCTTCTTCAATTTGCACAAAGTTAAATATTTCCTGTAAGGCAGCTTGTTTCTATGAGCAGGAAAGTATTTTTCACAGAAGTAATAAATCATATCCCGGGGAGTACCACAGAACCAATAGCAAGAGTATTGTATCATATATTAGCATCACCCTTTAATGAGAATGGAAATAATTTGAGAATATAATAGTAGCGAATTTTATCCTCATGAGCAAAATGGGTGGCTATATCATTTAATTTGGTAAGGTGTGCCACAACAGTTTCAGTTTCATAGCCATGGAAATGATCGGATTCAAGCAAAGTAATTAACTCTGGGTCGACAGAGAATTCATAATCCTTATCATTAACAAAGATAGGTGAAGTAGCAAACTTAGGATCACATTTCATTCTAGCATTCAAAGATTTCTCTTTAAGTTTGCATACTAATTTCTTAAGATCATCCCTATCATTGCAAGCAAAAAAATCTCTAGTTGTCTTCTCATCTATAACATAACCTTCAGGTATCTTAGGCATTTAATATCTAGGAGGGCTAGATCTAATATGTATTTCAAGATTTTCAGTTTCAAGTACTTCATCAGTTTCAATAATTTCATCAGTTTCAGCATGCTCCATATCTTTAACTCTAGCAATTTGTTCATCAAGAAATTCACCTAGTTGCATATTATCATCAAGTAAGGTACTAGCATCATCATGAGTAGCATTCATAGAAGTAACATAATCAATAACTTGCAACATATCGGGATTAATAACATGTGGTGGTGTTGCAAGTCTACTCAAAATAGAAGGTGAATCAACTGCAAAGATACATGACAGTTCCTTACCTCCCCTCGTCTTAGAGGGAAAAATCTTAGACTTGGTATCTTTTAGATTCTTCATAATGATAAATAGATAATAATCCCAAGTGACTCAACAAATATAGCTATGTTCCCCGACAACGGCGCCAGAAAAAGGTCTTGATAACCCACAAATATAAGAGATCGCAACAGTTTTTGAGGGTAGAGTATTGAACCCAAATTTATAGATTCGACCCAAGGAGAGCCAAAAAATATTTGCAAGTATTAGCAGCTGCAATTCAACCACACCTGGAGATTAATTATTTGCAGCAAAGTGATCCATTTTCCTCCCTGAAAGATATACTTGTTCAAGCATTCTTAAAAAAATTATAAACACACATCAATGTTTGATACACAACCTTAAAAAATTTCACTCCTAATTCAACTTACATAAAAAAGAAAAAGAAAGACAAAATTGAATGTGAATAGTGTCAAATTACTATTTTTTACGAGGCAGTACTATTCACCTAAAGCTGCCACTATCCAATTTCGAATTTGTCTTTTTTAAATCTATAAATGTACATCGAGTTTTGAGCTGATTTTTTCCAGAGCTGTAGATATACCTCACATAAATGTTGTGAAACAATTTTAGATTTTTTGTAAAATGTCTAAATATAATTTTTTGGGCTTGAATGCGTGCAAGTCTTCCCCGCATAGACCTGGCCATGGGCAGCCCGGCCCGGACGGCCTGACCCGACCCGACCCGAAAATCCTGGGTCGGGCTGAGCCCGAACACGCCATTGGGCGGGGCTCGGGCCTGAAAATCAAGCTTGATGGGCAGATCGGTCCAGACTCAAAACTGTGAAAAATGGATTTTTAGCCATGGTCGGGCCGGGCCGAACGGGCCATGGTCGGGCCGGGCCGAACGGGCCATGTCAGGCTTTTCTGGGCTCGGGCCCGATTTAGTAGGCCCGGTGGTCGGGCCAGGCCGGGCTTGGGCCTGGGTTTTCAGCACCGGGCTTTTTTTGGCCCGGCCTGAGATATGCTAGGCCCAAACTCGGTAAGTCCTGCCCCGACTCTCTGTCCAGCTCCCGCTCTTATCCCCTCTCCGCCATCCCGCCACCCCCGCCCACCGGCCCGCGGCACCGGCTGTGCTTGCTGGCCGCACCGCGCCCGAGCACGAAGCCGCCACCGCTGCAGCTAGTCCACGCCGCCACCGCTCGACGGCTGAATCGAGGCTCCAGCTCTAGGTCAGGGGACGCCGCCCCCCACCACTCCAGTCCGAGGTTTCCGGGGGACGCGCCGACGTCGCCCGATTTCAGGGCTTGGCGACGCCGCCATTGGCCGAGTCCAAGACTCCAGAGGTAGCCGCCGTTGTGCGTTGTCGGTCCCCATTTTTCTCATGCCTCCACCTATGAACTATGATGCTTTTGCTGTCCTGTACAGCTCTGTGGATATGGATATCCTGTCTGTTCACTTCCTCCATTACTAGTCGCCGAAGTATGACTGTATAAGGTTATTTTGCTAATTTGGTACTGAAATATTGATGCATCGATGCCTTCGTGCTTGCTGGCTACTTGGCTGTATGTGAGCCATATTTCTGTGCTTGTATGCTGGACGCAGGCATAGGCGCGTAGTTTTGTTTGTCAAACTGTCACTTGCTGCTACTGTTGGTTGGTGCTTGGTATTTTGGCAGTATGGTGTATTCTTTTGTACATATGTGCCATATTATTCGTTGAGATGCAAATACTGATTACTCTGCGATGTCTTTCTACATGTTTCTATCTATTGACTGCAGTATTTAGATTTATTGCTAAATACTCCCTCTAATTAGTGTAAAAAACGCTCTTATATTATGGGTATACTACCTCCGTCCGGGTTTTTAGGTCCCCTCGGTGCCGCACGCTCGTACCACATTTACAGGGCCGCTCCCTCGGGCGCCATGCAAAAAGTGAAGGCGCTGCGTCTTCCCAAAGCGCAATCAATTCAAAGCTGCTGGCGTATAGCTTGCATGCAGATGGGCTATTACTAATACTACTCCACCCCGCAATACTAGTACTCCACCCCGCAGAAGCACGAACAGACGCGAGCGCGACCAGCACGCCGCGGCCACCCACGCGACAGCTTGCGAGCATGCCGCCGCGACCGAAGACGGAGAAAACGGGGCTTCGCCGCCGCCGGCGAGAGGATGCGCTGCATCACGTCGTCCATACTGCGGCGGAGGTAGGCGTGGACGACGTGGCGCTGGCGCAGCACGCCGTCGAGGTCGATCCTAACGCGGAGACCCAGGCGGGGCGGGGCTTGGATGCGCCGCCGCCCGACCTCGTCGTTGGTGGGCACGCAGAGCTCGGCGTCGACGATGGGGCGCTTGTCGAGCATGGCGTCGAGGTCGATCCTGACGCGGAGACCCAGGCGGAGCTCGGCTTGGAGGTGCCAGCGCACGCAGAGCTCGTCGTTGGTGATGCGACTCGGGGTAGTCAGGTAAGTGTTCATGGTTTATTTATGCTTGTCATGTTGATGCATGCTAGCCGGTGCAGTTCGGACGCCCATGGTATTTTTCCCCGGCCAACATGGCGTGATTTGTTCTTACAACATGGCTTCGCGCAGGGCATGGGTCCGGACCTTGGCGCGCTGCTGCACAAGGTGGAGGCTCTCATGAACGACGTTGATGCGCTCGTCGACGCGGTCGCAGCGTTCGTCGACCGGGTCGCGGGTATGAACGGCATGGAGGAGGAGGATGGCTTCGCTGCGTTGCTTGACGCGGTCGTGGAGTTCGTCGGCCGGGTCGCGCGTGTCCGTGCCATGAAGGAGCGCTTCGCTCGGCCAAGATCGACAGGGTCTGTGGGCAATGGCTTTCCTCGGCCAAGATGGATGTTGGCCTTGGATGAAGAAGAAGTGATAATAACACCTGAAATGCTAGGTTCGTGCACGCGCCCTGGTCTTGATGCAATGATGAACTATATGAAGAGGCAGCTGGAAGCAATTGAAAAGAAAAAACAAAAGGAAGAGATGTGAAACAGGATGGTAGCATGAGAGTTGACCTGTTTTAAGTTTGATGATTTTGCATGTAAGACTGAATATTTGCATGCATCTGCATGTTGGACTTTTCGCATGAATGATGGAAGCTTGGTTTGCCGTCCGAAGTATTTAAATTTAACTGTGTTTTAAGTTTAATGATGTTGCAAGTAAGAATGAACATCTGCGTGCAGTTGCATGTTTTAAACTCTTGCATGCCATAACATAAAATAGAGTTACATTAAACCAAAAGAGACGATTGCATTACACATTGCAATACATTCAAATCTGCTCGGAATTGACATACTCAAGCGCCATAGCTACAACCTCGGGCTCGCATGGTAGCCTACGCGTGCGGATCCCCCTCCTCTCAAAAGACCTCTTTTTTAGGTGAGGAAGATCATAGTCTATGGAGCCCTTGTGCCTTAGTATTTCCCGCATGACAGCCTGATGGGTAAGGAACACACGGTTGGACTTGTTTGCATCATGCTCATCCCATGTCTCATCCACTTTCGTGAGAATCTCATGAAGATTTTGTGGCATCTTCTTTTCAAATACGGACTGAAGAGAGTTGAAGATGCCAAGGTCTAACCCATTAGTATCCGGAGAATTAGGCGGCTGCATCACGACCCTAATGTCCCAACCACCTTCATGAGCTGCTGCAAGAACTGCCGGATCATCAGGTCGAACATGTGTCTTTGCGTTGTCCTGTTGGATGAAGATTGGCTTCCATCGATCCTCTTGCAGCCACTTCTCCTTGATTGCCGGCAACACCTTATTGATCAAATATTCCCGACTCTTATCCATGCCGACCGTGGTGCATGGCTTGAGCTCCATAGTTCCCCTAGGCCTGTTCGGGCTTCTCCTTTGCGCCGGCTTCCATTCAACATAGGGCCAAATTCCAATTTTTCCATCAAAAGTACAATTGCCTTGCATATCGAATCTTGGCCTAGCAACAGCGGCAAGAAACATGATCTTCTCGATGTGTCCCTTGTTTTTGGCGTGCCTCACGGGGTTCGGCTCGTTAATGCCCAAATAAATTCCTTGGCTTCTCCTTGTGCGATAAAACCATTTTTCATCAATGTGGATGACGTTGTATGAATCCTTGAAGATAGGGTTCTCCGGCATACTAGCAGGTTCTAGGTTTGAAATGCAATACATGATACGAGCTTTCTTGTTTTCCTCCGTTAGCAAAGGCTTAAGCTCATTGGTGTGTTTGCGTAACTCATGCTCCTTCAACAGCTTGTGAACGGTGGTCTTCGACATGTTCATTGCACCGGCAACATCTCGAATCGTCGTGCGGTGTCTCGGAGGGATGGCCACTAGAGCAACAGAGTCTAGCGTAATGCGCTTTCTACCAACTCTACCCGGCTTCCTGTTGATAACCGCATTCACACCACCACCTCGCCTACCATTATTCCATACCCGCCGAAGAACCCTTGCCGGCACTTTCATTCGAGCTGACAATTCTCTAGTCACCCCATGTTTCAACGGACCACGACCATTCATCTCCAAAATGGCTGTGTAGAACGAACGCTTATCGTCGTCGGTGTAAAATGCCCGCCTCTTCTTATTGGCCATGACATCTGGAACAACCATAACAGTAGCCTTTTGTTAATCATGTGCAATCTTCAGTTATGAATAAAACACAAAATATTTAATCTAGAAAATAAGAAACACCTTATGAAAGCAGCACATAATGCAAACCTACTTAGATCAATGCCGGTGTCGTGGCCGTCGGCTGCGTCGTTTCCCTGATCACCCATGTCTTGAGTGTCTCCTGTGCCATTCTCTTCATCACCGCTGGCTGCTGCATCGTCCTCGCCAAAGACATGGCCGTGGCCGTCATTCGCGTCCATGTCTTGATGACCACCGACGTCGTGGCCAAACGCACTTCCGCTGTTTGCTCCGGCGCGCCCGCCATCGTGCGCCCTGAACGCACCGCCGTCGTGCGCGCCGAGAGCATCACCGTCGTGCGCCCTGAACGCACCGCCGTCGTGCGCCCTGAACACACCGCCGTCGTGCACGCCGAGAGCATCACCGTCGTGCGCCCTGAACGCACCGCCGTCGTGCGCCCTGAACACACCGCCGTCGTGCACGCCGAGAGCATCACCGTCGTGCGCCCTGAACGCACCGCCGTCGTGCGCCCTGAATGCACCGCCGTCGTGCGAGCCGAGAGCATCACCGTCGTGCGCGCCGAGAGCATCACCGTCGTGCGCCCTGAACGCACCGCCGTCGTGCGCGCCGAGAGCACCCCCGTCGTGCGCCCAGAACGCACCGCCGTCGTGCGCGCCGAGAGCACCTCCGTCATGCGCGCCGAAAACTTCATGCCCGGTGAAGCCACTCCCGCCGAGCCATCCAACAGCTTGTGTACGACCGGCAAGACCGAGCCGCCCATGAGTGCGTCCTCCGCTTGAGCTTGATGGGAGCGATCCGCGGCTCGGGTCAAAAGCTCCTCGCCGGCGTCCTGCTAGACCTAGCGGAGGAAGGCCGACGACGCGAGCTCCAACTTGTGGTCCTCCGGCGCCCACTCCGCCGCCGGCAGTCCCATCGTGCCCACGTCCAAACGCCTCCCCTTCGCCGCCGCCGTCCTCTAAGTCTACTGGAGGTAGGTTTAGATCAAAAAACGCCATGGAGTTCTGGAAGAAGGACGAGAACGAATGAGTACGATTAAGCATGCATCATGTGTTGTTCTTATAAGGAGAATTTGAAGCTGTGTCGATGGCCGTGGCGCCATTTTTTCTCTGGCCGAGCTTTGATCGATCCGTGGCATCGTGAATTGACCAATGGATGGTTGATCGATCCGTGGCATGATGAATTGT
>NC_041392.1:503424588-503425766 GCF_002162155.2 Triticum dicoccoides
GCCACTTCTCCTTGATTGCCGGCAACACCTTATTGATCAAATATTCCCGACTCTTATCCATGCCGACCGTGGTGCATGGCTTGAGCTCCATAGTTCCCCTAGGCCTGTTCGGGCTTCTCCTTTGCGCCGGCTTCCATTCAACATAGGGCCAAATTCCAATTTTTCCATCAAAAGTACAATTGCCTTGCATATCGAATCTTGGCCTAGCAACAGCGGCAAGAAACATGATCTTCTCGATGTGTCCCTTGTTTTTGGCGTGCCTCACGGGGTTCGGCTCGTTAATGCCCAAATAAATTCCTTGGCTTCTCCTTGTGCGATAAAACCATTTTTCATCAATGTGGATGACGTTGTATGAATCCTTGAAGATAGGGTTCTCCGGCATACTAGCAGGTTCTAGGTTTGAAATGCAATACATGATACGAGCTTTCTTGTTTTCCTCCGTTAGCAAAGGTTAAGCTCATTGGTGTGTTTGCGTAACTCATGCTCCTTCAACAGCTTGTGAACGGTGGTCTTCGACATGTTCATTGCACCGGCAACATCTCGAATCGTCGTGCGGTGTCTCGGAGGGATGGCCGCTAGAGCAACAGAGTCTAGCGTAATGCGCTTTCTACCAACTCTACCCGGCTTCCTGTTGATAACCACATTCACACCACCACCTCGCCTACCATTATTCCATACCCGCCGAAGAACCCTTGCCGGCACTTTCATTCGAGCTGACAATTCTCTAGTCACCCCATGTTTCAACGGACCACGACCATTCATCTCCAAAATGGCTGTGTAGAACGAACGCTTATCGTCGTCGGTGTAAAATGCCCGCCTCTTCTTATTGGCCATGACATCTGGAACAACCATAACAGTAGCCTTTTGTTAATCATGTGCAATCTTCAGTTATGAATAAAACACAAAATATTTAATCTAGAAAATAAGAAACACCTTATGAAAGCAGCACATAATGCAAACCTACTTAGATCAATGCCGGTGTCGTGGCCGTCGGCTGCGTCGTTTCCCTGATCACCCATGTCTTGAGTGTCTCCTGTGCCATTCTCTTCATCACCGCTGGCTGCTGCATCGTCCTCGCCAAAGACATGGCCGTGGCCGTCATTCGCGTCCATGTCTTGATGACCACCGACGTCGTGGCCAAACGCACTTCCGCTGTTTGCTCCGGCGCGCCCGCCATC
>NC_041392.1:503425776-503433089 GCF_002162155.2 Triticum dicoccoides
CTCCTCGCCGGCGTCCTGCTAGACCTAGCGGAGGAAGGCCGACGACGCGAGCTCCAACTTGTGGTCCTCCGGCGCCCACTCCGCCGCCGGCAGTCCCATCGTGCCCACGTCCAAACGCCTCCCCTTCGCCGCCGCCGTCCTCTAAGTCTACTGGAGGTAGGTTTAGATCAAAAAACGCCATGGAGTTCTGGAAGAAGGACGAGAACGAATGAGTACGATTAAGCATGCATCATGTGTTGTTCTTATAAGGAGAATTTGAAGCTGTGTCGATGGCCGTGGCGCCATTTTTTCTCTGGCCGAGCTTTGATCGATC
The DNA here is from genome assembly GCF_002162155.2 of Triticum dicoccoides. Taxonomy (NCBI): domain Eukaryota; kingdom Viridiplantae; phylum Streptophyta; class Magnoliopsida; order Poales; family Poaceae; genus Triticum; species Triticum dicoccoides. The sequence goes on from NC_041392.1 coordinate 503,426,090, forward strand.
CGTGGCATCGTGAATTGACCAATGGATGGTTGATCGATCCGTGGCATGATGAATTGTCCAATGGATGCTAGCGAGGGAGCAAGCTGATTGGGTCACGGCGCCCACGCCGGATCATGCAAGCGAGAGTACTGCATGCACGCGTGCAAGGAAAAAGCGAAGCGTTGCATGCATGCAGTAATAACTGCGCGAAGCTCGTTGGCCGTCGCTCTGCCACAATATCTGCTGCTGCTGCAGCAGATCCTACCTTGGTCCGTGCGTTCCGGTCGGGGGGACTTAAAAACCCGGACGGAGGTAGTAGCACAAATGCCCGTGCGTTGCAACGGGAGAAACAAACTCTCGCACACCCTAGCGAGCAATCCATGTTGTCACTTCTCCTCTTTGGCATCATTGTCGATGGTGGTCACTTGTGTAACTATTTACGAAAAAGGTTATCAATCCCTATGCGGTGAGCTAGGTCATTATACTCTAGCATGCCGATTTCATGAGTCCCTCCCTATACTAACTTGCAATTCTTTGTGCGTAGCAACCGTCACATTCACTTCATGTGGTTCAACACCAATCATGTCTTTACATGTCATGCGGTGCATTTCCTTGTTTACCACACACAATAATAATTTTATTGACCACAGACAATAATAATTATTAGTGTAAATAATGTTAAGGTATGAGGTTATCAACTTGCCGACCGAACATAAGCTGCATACACCTTTTCTTTCTGCTCATATTTGTGAGCAAACTGGACCAACTTCTTGAGGCGGCTTATTAATTTCAGTTCATAGACATATATAAATTGGTCTGACGAGTTATAAGAAAGCGAGTTGGGATAATTCAATAGCCGAACTAATTAATTTCTTTGTGTTAGTTAATTGCATGCCATGTCTGGGTAATTCCTTTGCGCAATATTTTTTAGAAAAATCTCCTTCCTTATCTGATCACGCCCCGGTAGTATTTCGTCTTAGGATATTCTCTTTCCTCATCTGATCACGCCACCATGGTATTCCTTCCTTTTTCCGAAACTCTCCTTTTCTTCTTTGTACCCACTGGTATTATAATTCCTTAGGGTCATTATTATTCTCTCCTTCCTTATTTAAGCCCGCTGATCACGTCACACATTTAAGAACAAAAAAAAAAAGATCACGTCACACATCCCATCCCATTAAATCTAAGCCACATATGTCAGCCCACCTTTGTTTCGTACTTCTCAAGGCTGCTTACTGATCTTGAATCACAAACAAATATAAATTGGGAGTAGAACATGTAAAGCAGCGAGGTGGTACTATTTAATAAGGGAACAATCCTGGTATTTCACACAATGATGTCCTAGCATGATTGGTTGCGTCCTTTGGTCTTGACATGCAACGTCTGGAGTTCGATTGCTCGTGAAGACGCTTTTTTTTTGTCTGGGCTGGCTCCATGTAATATTTCTGCCTAGGCCGATTTTGTTGTTGTTATGTGCTAGTAGAGTAGGCCCAATAGCTAAAGCTCCGGCCAAGGCCCAGCGAGGCGATCCAGATGCAAAGTTGGATCGAGACTTCTGTAATTACCGTGACGGAACGTACGTGAACGTGAAAATCAACAAAGCTAGCGTACGTGGAAAAAACTTTTAAGCGGGACGAAACCAAGAATATCACCTCCCTTTAATAGTAGGTATAGATATAGATATAGATATAGATTAGTGTAAAAAACGCTCTTATATTATGAGATGGAGAGAGTATATATTATTTTATGGCTTAAAAACCAGACATTGAACCGGTGAACCGGTGAAAACCTGAACCAAAGGCCTAACCGGTTTGATCACCGGTCAGGTTTTTAAAACTACGCCCAAACTTCTCCTCTGCCCGCTTCGAGGGGACAGAAGCGGTGGGCGGCAGGGACGGAGTGGACGGCGTTGGCGCAACCAAACTGGAGGAGACCTCCAGCCTCAAAGACCTGCCATGGAGCCGGGTTGAAACCCTAGCCTCCAAGCGCAAGGGCGATGACTCGACGCCTCCAAGCCAGGGAACCTTGTTCGGCCCCGTCTCCGGATGCCTCCGCCGGTGCCAGCGAAGGCGAAGTCAATGTCCGGCTTCGTCCACCCCCCATCTCCGGTGGGTCTCCGATCTGGGATTGCATTTACTCGTAGTGCATGAGTATGAAGTCCAGAATTGTTGTCCGACAGTTGGTTTGATGATGTACATCAGTACATGGTCAGCAGGTTGTTCAGGATAGCGATGCTGCATTTCCACAGTAGCTCAACCATAGTATTTATTTTATGGTTTGATCATTGCTAGTATTTGTTTCTAGTAGTGTCTTTAGACTCTAAAAACTATTATGTCATTAATGTATGTTGAAACACTTAATTGCTGACATGCGTTGAATGCATGCTAATTATCCTCTTGAGGAGAGTTTGCTTTGCTGATATTGATCTCACGCATCTGTATCAATCTGATTGTTTGTATGTGCTCCTCGGATTGTAAGAATTTAGAAACCTTCATTCCATTATCTTGGTAGTCAAAAATCATTTACGTGATCACCATACCAAGTTGTCACACCCAATTTTTTGTTTTCTATTGTCCTAAGTAGCCCTGCACTTCCAAAATACTTGGCTTCTGAATGTATTACTCATTTGGCCCCTTAATGAATTTAACAGATCCATTTGCTCATTTGGCTTTTTTGAATGAACTGTGTTGCTTCATAGAAGCCTCTCATGCTTGTTTAAGTTGAGACAATATTTTCATGCTGGGAATTTTACCTTTTTATTTATATGTGGTAAGTGATCACTTCCATTTCCAGATTCCCCACTTCAGGCCTACTGAATACAAAAGAGCAAGGTTGTCTAGGAACCACAGGGCTGTGAACCGTCCCTGTGGTGGAGTGCTCTCTGAAACTGCAGCGAGAGGAAGGTAAGTAAAGCTATTGTTTATACAACATGGATTAATTGACCATGCCTAGAGATATGACTTATGAGAGAAAGGTAAGCAAACCTAGAGTTATGAGTTATCTAAGGGGAATATCACTTGTTATTGCTTCCTGCAAATAGAATTAGCTTCTTCTTCATACTTTAGTTATCAAATCTGAACTGGAGAGTGTGCTCTCTCTCTCTCTCTCTCTCACACACACACACACTCATAGTATCTATGATCTATCTACAACACCTCACACTTTATCAAATCTGAACTGGAAGATATCATGTTGCAGTTTGTGTATCTAAAAGTCTAGCTAAATCTGCACTTCCTCTCCATTTTGCAGTCAGAAGGAGGGCATGTCCGCGAGGGTGCCGTAGCTTACATCAGTTTGCGTGTGCTTTACGGCGGAAAGGCTGCATATTTATTGGCTGCATTTTGTTCATCTCCAAACTCCAAATTCTAATGCTCTCAGCGTCTAAGCCTATTCTCGCCCCGACTTCCCTTACTGCCATGGCGATTTGGCTACCGCCACATGCACCAACCCATTATGCCCTGCCTCACCGGCGGACACCGCCATTCCGCTCCATCGCGCAAGCGGCTCCTTCTCCTTCCACCACCTCAACGGCAGTCTCGTTGCCGCCATCTCCCAAGAAGGTCTAGTCTCCACTTGTTACCTTTCTCTCTGACAGCGTCAAGAACCTGACTTTCTGTTTTTTACTGTGAAGGTTCTTGTGCCCATTGCCATGGGCACGGAAGAAATGGAGGCAGTTATCCTAGCCGGTGTCCTCAGGCGAGCGGGCGCTGACGTAACACTGGCCTCTGTGGAGGACGGCCTCGAGGTTGAGGCTTCCTATGGGACGCGCATCATCGCAGACAAGTCCATTGCAGCATGTGCCGACCAGGAGTTCGACCTTGTGGCTCTCCCGGTAACCCACCTCTCTTATTATTATTATTATTATTATTATTATTATTATTATTATTATTATTATTATTTTCGTTATGTTTATAAAAGGAGCAAGAGCTTCTTATTTGCATTGCTGAAAAACGACAAAACAGGAGATAGACAGTTTTGTTGGCACCAACATCGCTGTGCTGGTATCCTGAAATTTTGGCCTGATGCAACACCATTTTTGCTACTACTAGTCCAAGGGGACGCGAATACTCAATTTTTCCACCTCATTGCTAATGGTAACACAGAAAGAAGCGGATCTTTCAGCTAGAGCAGGATGAGGGTACTATTTTAGGGCAGGATAATCTCAAAACCTATATTACCGAATACTATAGACAGCTATTTGGATCGCCGGAGGCCAATTGTGTGTCCCTCGATGAGTCCAGGGTTGAGGACGTGCCTCAATTGACTGCTGCTGATAATGATATCCTGGTTGCCCCGTTCTCAGAAAAGGAGGTGTTCGATGCTATTGCACAAATGAAAAACAATAAGGCTCCTGGTCCGGATGGGTTCCCGGCTGAGTTCTATAAAAAGTGCTGGTACATTATTAAGGGGGATTTACTACCTATGTTTCATGATCTATTCTCTGGACAACTTCAATTATTTCACTTGAATTTTGAAACTATCACATTGCTTCCGAAGAAAATGGATGCTGCGAGGATTGAGCAGTTCAGGCCGATCTGCCTCCTCAATGTTAGTTTCAAAATCTTCACCAAGGTCAGAACTAATAGGCTCACACAGATTGCGCAATCTGTGGTGCAGCAATCCCAAACTGCTTTCATGCCGGATAGGAACATCCTTGAAGGGGTGGTTGTCCTTCATGAAAAGCTCCATGAAATCCATTCCAAAAAATTAGATGGAGTAATTTTTAAGGTGGATTTCGAAAAAGCGTCGATAAGGTTAAGTGGCCATTCCTCCAACAGGCATTGCGTATGAAAGGTTTTGATGAAGCCTGGCACCGACAGGTCGAATCATTTACGCAAAAAGGGAGTGTGGGAATTAAAATGAATGACGACATAGGTCATTATTTCCAGACACATAAAGGCCTAAGACAAGGAGATCCGATGTCCCCTATCCTGTTTAACATTGTGGTGGATATGTTAGCAATTTTGATAGGCCGGGCTAAGGAAAATGGTCAAGTGGGTGGGTTGGTTCCTCATCTTGTGGAGGGAGGTGTTTCCATCCTTCAGTACGCCGATGATACAATCATCTTTATGGAGCATGATTTGGCCAAGGCGAGAAATATGAAGCTTGTGTTATGTCTGTTTGAACAATTGACCGGGTTAAAGATTAACTTCCATAAGAGCGAATTGTTCTGCTTTGGTAGAGCCAAAGACGACCAGGAGTCTTATAGGCAGTTGTTTGGGTGCGAGTTGGGGAGTTTACCCCTCTCGTACCTTGGTATCCCGGTTCACCATCGTAGGCTAACAAACAGAGAATGGAAGTGCATCGAGGATCGATTTTAGAAAAAACTGAATTGTTGGAAGGGTAAGCTCATGTCATACGGAGGCCGGTTGATATTGATTAATTCGGTGCTCACGAGTATGCCTATGTTTCTCTTATCTTTCTTTGAGGTCCCAGTTGGTGTTAGGAAACGACTGGACTTCTATCGGTCGCGCTTCTTTTGGCTGGATGATGAACTTAAAAGAAAATACCGGCTTGCTAAATGGGACATCATCTGTAGACCGAAAGACCAAGGGGGTCTTGGTATTGAAAATCTTGAAGTCAAGAACAGATGTCTTCTTAGTAAGTGGTTGTGGAAGCTGTCCTCCGGGACTGAGGCCATGTGGGCACAAATCCTCCGCAACAAGTACCTCCAAACTAAAACATTGTCCCAGGTCGCAGTCAGGTCGACTGACTCGCCTTTCTGGAAAGGACTAATGAAAGTCAAACAATCTATGTTCAATAGGACGAGATTTGTTATTGGAAACGGTACAAGTACCCGTTTCTGGGAGGATACTTGGCTTGGTGAATCACCTTTAGCCATTCAATATCCATCTTTATATCGGATTGCTCAACGACGTGAGGTGTTCGTGGCAACGGTATTCCAATCTATCCCCCTTAATATTCAGTTTCGACGGTCGCTAGCGGGCAATCGTTGGGAAGAATGGCTTCATCTAGTTAGGAGACTGATGGAGGTTCAATTTTCTCACCAACCCGATATATTGCGCTGGAAGTTGACTAGTTCTGGAGTATTTACAATTAAATCAATGTATATTGATGTGATTAATTTGACTGCTATTCCAACTTCCAAGTTTGTTTGGGCTGTCAAGGTGCCTTTAAAAATAAAAGTGTTTATGTGGTTTGTCCATAAACAAGTTATTTTCACAAAGGACAACTTGATTAAACGCAATTGGACAGGACCTACTAGGTGTAGTTTCTGTGATCGGGATGAGACGATTAAGCATTTATTCTTTGATTGCCCATTGGCTAGAGTTCTTTGGCGGACGATCCATATTGCTTTTAATCTTACTCCACCGACTTCTGTCAATGCTTTATTTGGGACATGGCTTAATGGGGTTGAGCCTGTTCTCGCAAGACATATTCGGGTTGAAGTTTGCGCTTTGTTATGGACTATCTGGAATTGCAGAAATGATTTGGTTTTTAACAGAACATCATGGATTCATTTTTTGCAGGTTATTTTCCGAGCTACGGCACTGATCCGTTCGTGGTCGCTACTCACTCCGATGAAAGCCAGGGAGCATTTGGTTACTGGATCTATCCGTTGGGAGATGGTCGATCGGGATATCTTCAACCGGTTTGGATGGCGGTCATGTAATAGGATATGCAATTAGTTTCCCTATCTATTGTTAGCCAGCCGGTTGTGGCATCTTTTTTGGGCTAGTTTGTATATCTAGCCGTCTGTAGCTCTGTGTGAGCTGCATTTCTCTTTTTCCTTTTTGTTTAGCTGGAGACTGTGGAATCTTGTTGGCACTTCTGCCTTTTTTTGGTTAATAAGATGGCTGTATGCATCGTTCTGATGCAGAAGCCGGAAAGACCCCCCTTTTCGAAAAAAAAAACTAATTGGCCCCAGCCAGCCTAAAAAACTAGAATCTTAGAACTCCCAACATAACGAGCAGGACAGCCTCAACATCTTACAGCCAAGTCAACGCGGCGACTCTTTCTGACAACCCACCAAATTTTTATTAAAAAAAAATCTGCTCCA
>NC_041392.1:503433378-503454089 GCF_002162155.2 Triticum dicoccoides
TTGAAGAATTCCCCCAATCCGACCATAGGTTAGCCATCATCAAAATAACTGTGGTTGGATCAGTGGGAGTAATACTATTGGAACTTGCACTGTTCGTACATTTCCATAAAGACCAAACTAAAGCCGAAATCTTAGAAGCAATAACCTGACGGTCCGTAATAGGACATTATCCAACTACAAAGTTTTTTTTTCTTTGAATACACAGGAGGGCTGTGCATCATACTATCATTATATTAAGAAGAAAAAGAAGGGGTAAGAACCCTTACAAGATAGCCACCCACCTACAGACCTTAGGTTACATATGCGCTTTTCTTAAAACAAACACCGACCTCGGCCAGCCACTAGGACCCTCCTGGCGCACTGGCCACGAGGTAAGAAATACCATGGACCCTGGCTAAACCCCAAAAAAACATTGTCTTCCTTAGCAAGCAAAAGCACTCTAGCTACCCGCAGAAAAAGAGCGCTCCAACTAAGTTGGGAAGAAAACCATAAAAAACGCAGTGGTTCCATTGCTTCCAAATGATCCACGCCTCCAGGTTAACGAGGGAATTGAGTCCTTTTTGAGCCTCAACATCAACAACCTTACTTTACCTTGTCCACCAGTCATCAAAAGAAGGTGTCCTCCAGCTGCTGGGTAAGGACCTGCGGACCAACCGATCGAAGCCAGCCGGACCAGAAATGTCTGGCAAAGACACATGTAGGCCTTGTTCGTTTACTCCCTCCCCCGCGAGGTTTGCGGCCCAACCCCCGTGGATCGACGAGGATTACCCCCGCCGGGGTGTAACCCCGGCCCGTCCGTTAATGCGTGTTCGTTTAAGTCCAGCGTGGGTCAATCCCCCGATCGAAACCCCTCCAGTCTTCGCAAAACAGACGGGGAAAAAATAATCGTCTCCCCATCCGTGGAACGAAACCCCGAGTGACCCAGAGACGGACTCTCGCAGGCGACGCGACCAAAGCGAACTCTCCGGCCGCGGCGAAGATATCGCCGTGATCCAGGATCCCACCCAGTAAGCTCCTCTCCTCCTCCTCGGACTCCCCTCTCCTCGTCCTGAGTACTCGATTGATTGATATGTGCCTGCTGGGAGGGGTTAACCGAATGTGATTTGTTGAGGTAGGGGTTCAGGGAATTTAGGAGTTTAATCCCTATAGGGATTGGGTGACAGCGTGAGGATCACCCAACCCCTGGGTGGATTGAATCCCCTAGGGGGTTGCTCCCCTGACTACCGAACAAGGTCGTAAGCAGCAGGTGCTGGATGGTTTCATCCTCCTGACCACAAAGTTGGCAACTGGTGGCGTGGGGTAAACCCTGTCATGCAAGACGGTGATCAGTCCAACACTTGCTGCATTAGCCACATGAAAAAATGACATCTGCCAGGTGCCCATGTCCTCCAGATGCGAGCCCAAGGTCCAAAAAGGTTAGCTCCCTGGAAAAAACCTCTATAGGACGACCTAGCCAAATACTGTCCAGAGGCCGTGATTTTCAGGTATGAGAGCCCTCGAATCCTGGTTGCAGCACAATGTCTGATAGAAGATCCCAAAGCTCGAAATATTCTCCAATAACAGTAACCGTCAAACCACCTTGAATGTCTTATACCGAAGTATGATCAGTCAAGGCCTCCATGACTGTTCTCTTGTTGGCCCTTCGCTTGGGCACCAAACCAAATATATGTGGAGCGAGGTCAGCAATTCATTGCCCATGAACCCATGTATCCGTCCAGAACAAAGTGTGTGCTCCCCCGACCTCAGAAACCACCACTATAGAAAAGAAGGCTTGCAGAGATTGAGCAACATGAGTGGGGAAGACGGGGTCTGTTTTTCTTGTAACCAGAGCCATATCCTGAGAGCACACCCCAGGTACTGAAGATTAAATATACCGAGACCCCCCTAGCTCAAGAGGGCGACATGGCTTAGTCCACGCGACCAAACGATGGCCGCTGTTATCATCCTCCCCCCCTCCACAGAAAACCTCGTCGTATCTTGTCGAATCCAACTATAAAGATCATCAAAGCTACTAGGATACATGTTAGTATGGAAAGAACAATTAAAAATATTCCAACAATAATTAGCTAGAGAATGGTAGAAAAGAAGGTGGTTAACCGACTCAGATCTACCACAATACATACAGTTATCAGTCCTTTTCTTGCCCCTATGCAACAGATAATCCTTACTGAGTTTGCTATTACGAGAAGCCAGACCAAGGAAAACCTTGATCCTAGGAGGAATTTTACTGAACCACATTCTTTTTAAGGCCAAGAAACCTGAGCAGCTTTAAGTGTAAGTTAAAGAGAACGAACTGTAAACTTGCCATTCTTCTCCAAAGTCCAATGCCATCTATGCTCCTCCTCCAACAAAACCTCCGTACTACATAACTGACTTAAAGAACTCCAAAGAACAATCTTCTTTTCCCAAAGGTTTCTCCTAAATGTGATACAACCAAAAACCCTGAGTGAAAACTCCAACTACTGTCCAATTCGTACTAAAGGCAAGATTGTGCAACCGAGCAAACTGAAACGCTAATGGCTTATCTCCTATCCAGTGATCTTCCCCAAACCGAACAGCTTATTGCATTAAGCAGCAGAAACTTATGGAGCATTTAGAGCAACTCCAACACAGCGACCCAAACGGACACGCAATGTGTCCGTCTTTTGTCCGTTTGGGCCGGCTAGGCGGACACCAATGTCCGGTCGTGTCCACCGACCCATACTTGCGCCCGACGCGCCGGGATGTATTTTAGATTTTGGACGGATTTTCGAATTAAAAATATATACATTGCCGCAAAAGTCCGGTCGTACATTAAATTAAAACTAAAGAACATAAGCTTCAACCAAGATCTAGTAGCCGTCGCCGTTGTCCTCGTCGGTGAGGTCGATGAAGATCGGAGGCGACCATGGATAAGGCCACGGTACTGCCGCCGGCGCATGCGGTGGCGCAGCGGGCGCCTCCTCCTCCTGCTGCTGCTGCTGCACCTGTTGCTCCTGCTCCGCCTCCTGCTGCTGCGGACCTCCAGGTCCACGTCCACCCACTTGGGTGTGCACGGGACCGTGGACGTCCACGACCACGACTGCCCCAGCAGTGGCCTTGGCTCCTGCCCCGCCTCTTGCTCCGCCTCTGACTTGGGAGCGGGCGGGGGCGCGGTGAGCCGGTGACCTGTACTCCGACGGATTCGGCCAGCGCTAGTGACAAGCCAGGCCACAAGGTGAGTTCGTCGAGCTGGGAGTCCTCGAGGGCCTTCCTGTAGGCCTCGTCGGTCTCCTACTCCTGCTCGGCCGCCTCCTCCTTAACCGCCAACGATGACGGGGGACTAGGAGCACGCGCACAAGCAGCGAAGAAAGACCGGTGACGCAGGTCGTGCTCATCGACGAACCAGGTGTCCAGAACGGCTAGTCGACAGCATACGCCAGGTCGTGACGGAGGTCATCGGGGAGCTGAGGTCGGCGGCGGCGGCGGATCTCGGCCTTGCGCGCGCGGCCGGGCTTTGTAACGGCGAAACTACTATACAGACGACAGTACTCCGGCCGAACACTGGACGATGTTGGATCGAACGGTGTTGTTTAGTTTTGCTTTACACATGAGCGGCTTGATGTGCTACATCGTCTGCAAATCGTCCGCCGTTTGTCGTCTGTGTAGCAGCGTTCTTGTAACGGCTGGCACTGGAACTCTCTCCGGGATCAGATGCCACATGCCAGCCGTTTGGTAGGTGGACGCCAGGCCATGGCATGCGGATGGCCCACTCCTAGTACCGTTGGAACTGCTCGACGGGCATGTAGACCCATTCCCGCCCCTGGGGCGTCACAATGAACGTTGCCGCGCGGCGGCGCCGCCCCGAGGAGGAGCCGGCCTCATGGTCGTGCTTCCCGGCCCTCCCAGGGATCCACTTTCATGGCATTTTGCGCCGGCAAGCCAGGCGGTGGTGGCTATGGTTTGACGGTCGAGCGGCTGGGGGGCAGAGTGAGGGAAAAAGGACCTGCTTCTGGCTGTTGGTTGGTTGGCGCGTGAGCCCGGGGCGGATACCGAGTGGATGGGTGGCGTGTGCTGTCCGTGTGGATGCAAACCGGTCCAAATTTGGGGCGGATTTGCGTCTGCATGGACAGCAGACGAACAAGAATTGGATTTGCGTCCATGCGTTGGGCCGTGATTTCTGCCCATGCGAACTCAAACGGACAAGAATGGACGAAATGCGTCCTTCCATTGGAGTTGCCTTTATAGCCTCTCTTTGGGAGAGCATTCAAATATTTCTCAACACTTCTCTTTGATACTGCAATGTTTCTAAACTGTTTCATCATATTTTTCCCTTTTCGTGCTGACTGCAACATGTCATCTCTTCGTTGACACTCACTTGACCTGTGTTATTTTATCTGTGTTACAAACTGGCAGTATCTAAAATCTAATCTTCGATTGTTGGGGCGATGTGTTCAGGGAGGAATGCCTGGTTCAGTGCGGTTGAGAGATAACGAGATCCTTCAGAGAATTATGGTTAGACAAGCTGAAGAGAAAAGATTGTATGGTGCTATATGTGCTGCACCAGCTGTTGTTCTCATGCCCTGGGGTCTTCACAAGGGAAGAAAGGTGGCCATTTTGCTACATAACTAGATTTAGTCGATCAAGATCTGGCCTTCTTTAGTTGACATTGAACCCTTATTCCTTTTTTGCAAGATCACCTGTCACCCGTCGTTCTTAGGAGATCTTCCAACATTCCGAGCTGTCGAGTCAAATGTTCAGGTTTCAGGAGAGCTCACTACTAGTCGTGGTCCTGGGACAGCATTTCAGTTCGCTTTATCATTTGTCGAGCAATTGTTTGGGCCTCATGCTGTTGAAGATGTGCACAGTACTTTGGTTTGTCAAAATAAACTTTGCACATCTTTGTTTTGTATCATGCCTTTTAGCCGACTAGATTATTTCTTGTAAATTTAGTTCATGTATTGTTAAACTTTTATGAGTAGTGTACTAGTGTACCTGCAATTCTGATTGTTGTTTTTATTCTAGGAAGTGTATTTTATCCTTTAGTTGCTTATGCTAGCAAAAACAATTTAAGGAAGAATTCTAGCAAGTTTCTAGATTATGTTTTTTTGCTATAACTTTATGAGGTACAACTTCTTTCTTGCATCGTAACACCTGCTGACCACTCTGCCGTTGTTGTAAATTGCCCATGGATATCATAGATTGATGCCGGTCTTGAAAGAAGTACAGAAGTCAACAGAGTTGAGTGGCCTTTTGATCACAAACCTCAGGTCAGTTCATGTTTGATTATAATTTGTGCTAAATTATTAGCTCAAATAATGTGTTTTTTTACATGTAGAACCATCATTAACGTAAAATTTATGTCACAATAAATAGGATAATATGCTTATGCAAGTCTGATTTTTTTATTTTTCTGACAAAGGGTAACATGGCTTGCTTGACAAATGGATGCCTAAAGCATTTCTCGTAAAAACAATGGGATTGGGCGACACCAGTGTGAATACTTGCACTTTCTTTTGATCGTTATATTCAGCGATGCTTGCCTAAAGGTGCATGCTTGATTTAAGAAAGCTCAGTTTGGTTGTGTATGCCCTAGCATTCTATATGAATTATTATCTACCTGTTGATTTCCCTTCATACACTGTCACTGTACGTGAAAACGCCCCATGCCATATTTCTATGCGAAACACATTCATGCTAGTCCATGTGAAAAATAAAGTTCATCTATCTGTCTAGTCATTACTTTCGGCTATGAGCATTGATGGGGAAAATGTTAGGAAAGGTGCAATCAGAGTGCAAGTTGCGTGGCATTGATTCTCGGATGGTTTGACTTCTGAAACAGGTTCTCATTCCAATTGCAAATGGGTCTGAGGAGATGGAGATCATAATGTTGGTGGATATTTTAAGACGGGCAAATATAAATGTGGTGTTGGCATCAGTTGACGAGTCCACAAATATTGTCGGGTCTCAAAGAATGAAGATTGTTGCTGATAAATGCATATTGGATGCTTCTGATTCAAAATATGATCTAATCATTATTCCTGTAAGCTGTTTTGCATTTCACGTTTTTATTTCCTATTCATAATGTAAGCTAATTTAGAGTTTGTGCTAGTAAAATATTTCCTTGTTTGACCATCAATATATATTGCAAACATTGACAATATTTGTGACATAGATAGCTACTAGAATACGAAAAAGTCCAGCTCAAGAAAAAATGGAAAAGAAATAAATTTACATGTGCATCTTTCATAGTATATATATGAGAATGTTGAGATCAAGACAGTTTGTAAAGAAATAAACTTACATGTACATCTTTCATGGTTATGCTTGCGCGTTTCTATGACAAATATGTGTCCTCTGCAACATGAAGTTATATATATGTTCATCATTCTTGTCTCATTCTTCTTAATTATGTCTTAAGGTGTAGCAAGTGTCCAGCTACCTATAATTCAGGTGTTCATGTGTGTGCATTTGCATGTTGCACTGTCCTTTTGCTTGCTTGCTCTGCTAATATGTTTTGGTTGTTTTTGTCCAATATTCTTTTTCTGCAATGTTTTATTCCTTGATATTGTCCAGGGGGGACCTGCCGGAGCTGAGCGTCTTCACAGGTGTACAACTCTTAAGAAGCTACTCAAGGAACAGAGGCAAGCAAGCAGGATGTATGGTGGGATCTGTTACTCTCCATTGATATTGCAGAAGCAAGGTTTACTCCAGGTGATTTTTCGGACTAAAAACTCGTAGCATCTTATACTTCACTGAAATGGAAGTAAATTGATGTTGGAATTGTGTTACTCAGGATAAAACAGTGACTGCTCATCCTTCCATAGTCAATCAGCTCACTTGCCAGGTTATTGACCGATCAAAGGTCGTGATTGACGGAAATTTGATTACTGGGAAGGGACTCGGAACAGTCATTTTCCCTGGCCATTGTAAGAAAATTCTTTGGCCATGGGCGAGCGAAAGGTGTGGCAAATGGAATGGTTTTTGACTACCCCAAGAGCTGAAACACCTAGCATTTCTGCTACTACAGAGGCGCTGAATGTTTGGTTATGGTATATGGATCTTGCTATAGCGATGCTCAAAATTTGAGGTGACTGTCTCTTGCGGAGATAGCAAAATATTATTCTGTTGCCGCCTTACTGGATAGCTGCAGACTGCAGTGAAATGTCCACTAAATATGTTCTGCACCGATGCGGCATCCTGGGCCTCAAGGACCGCACGCTCCATGTCCGATGGTGCGCAGGACCTCCCCAGCGGGCGGATCCAAGTATGGCAGCAGCGTCATGTTTTTTTTTGAAACAGAGGACAGCAGCGTCATGTGAGGCCTGCAAACATGACGAGCGGGCGCTGGACCCGTCGCGGGATAGCATGCGACAACATATAGGAACTATGTGAACTTGACAGGTTTATTTCAAGTGAATTGCAGAAAACCATCACATTAAAGCCTAGGGTTGCAGAAAAGACTCTTCTATGTTTTTGTGCCAGAAAACACTGATTTCACGCCTAATCATTTGCAGAAAACACCAAACCTTCTGTTGAGGCATTTTAAACATTATTATGACAGGTGGGGCCCGATTTTGGGGACGTGGCGTCACGGCCGCGAGCTCACGCCGTCTAACGGCATGGCGGCCGCTACTGCTCCGCCGTGTGGGTAAAAACAGGTTCGATCCAGCTCTCGCCTCTGCCTCGCCCTCTCCTCACTCTGTTCTTCCTCCCCGGCGCCGCCAGACCGCCGGCCGCCGTTCTGCTGCTCCCCGGTGCCATGGTGTCGTGGAGCGACGAGACCAGTGAGGATTCAGTCCTGAACATCTCCAGCGATGGCGTCATCAAGGTCAGTTGGTTAGATACCTAGAGCTAGGGTTAGGGTTAGTGAATTGGGGATTTTTTCATTGAGCTCGATCTGAACCTAGCCTTCTCTTTGCTTGCTCCCGCAGCTTCCAGCTACGATGCACGATCCGAATTTCAATGGTACTGACGCAGATGTGAATGTCTTGTGTGAACACGGTGAGCCGGTCGAACGCTTTGTAGCATTTGAAGGGATGCACACGGGTAGGAGGTTTCTTGGATGTGCTAAGAAGGTATGATTCACATCCTGTGTAAAGGAAGCTGTTTGCTTAATGCTTTGTTTATCAAGCTCTTAAGATTTTTTTAGCTTGGTCTTTGTTTAGCCTGTTATGACATGCCTTGTCATTAGTGGATTTTTTTAACTTGTTTTGACCACACATTGTTTATTGTGGTCAGTGCTTACTCCTTTGTATATCAAGTTGTTAAGTTTGGTTAAGTGCTTTGTCTTTGTTTAATTTGCTTTAGCCACTGTGTTGGAGTGTGTTCTCATTAGTGGATGGTAGTCATTGTTTATTATGGCCAGTGCTTAATTACTTGTTTATCAGTGGGCATTGTCAATTTGTCTGCTGTATGGTAAGGAACCTGTGAGTGCTCAGTGACTTGTTAATTTGTTTGTTTAACAGTGCACATACTAGATACATGAACCTGTTGGTTTGATGGTCTTAGACAATTATTTATTCTTTTATTGTTTATAATACATGAAGGCATAAACTGTGGAGTAGTTCAATGGATTGATTTTGAATGGCCAGATTCAATGGAGAAGGCATTGGCCAAGCTATGGGATATGTATGAGGAGACTAAGTCAGCTAGGACCAATGACAATCTAGAGTTCCTTTGCAATTCACAACCTGACAGAAGAGAAGAAGAAACTACAGGAGAACTATGACAGTTTGTATGTTGATGTGAATGCTCTTTTGGATGCCCAGCAGGAGAGGGGTGTGGAGTTAACCAATCAACGAGCAGAAGCAATATCTTGAAGTGAAGATTGCTGAGCTTGAAATTGTAGTTGGCAACTTGAAGGCAGAGTTGTCAAAGAAAGAGGAGGAGAAGAAGAAACTACAGGAGAACTATGACAGTTTGTATGCTGATGTGAATTCTCTCTTGGATGCCCAGCATCAGAGGGGTGTGGAGTTAAACAATCAGAAGGAGCAGAAGGAATATGTTGATGTGAAGATTGTTGAGCTTGAGACTGTAGTGGGGAACTTGAAGGCGGAGCTGTCAAAGACCGAGGAGGAGAAGAAGAAGATGCTGCTAAACTATGAAACTCTGAAGAACCTGACATGTGCTCAAGCCAATGTGATTAGGAACTTGAAGTTCAATCATTTGAAGGAGAAAGAGAGGCTCACAGAAGAGAGGATTAAATGTGCTCAAGCCAATGTGATTAGGAACTTGAAGTTCAATCATTTGAAGGAGAAAGAGAGGCTCACAGAAGAGAGGATTAAACTGCAGTATCACATTTCTGAGCTTCAAAAGTCTGAGGAAAAGATAAAGTTGAAGCTTCAAGGTGTGAAGGCCATCTTAGATGAGTAGGGTGCCTTCTAGTATGATAATCATCTATCAGTTTCTAGATGATAATCTTCTATCCAGTACTTTAGTATGAACTTGTGACCCAAGTACTTCAGTGATGAATTTGTGATCTATGGTGTTGGATCCAGCAGTGTTGTAATCTAGATGATAATCATCTATTAAGTACTTTAGTATCTATTTCTGAACCTTTGTCTACGTATTTTGTGAGATCAGGTGTTGGATCCAACCTTGATGAACCTTTATAAATGTGAGTGCACTTTGATTGTCATGTGCTAAGTTAGTAAATTCTGTCATCTAGATTCATGCATTAACCTTGAGGGTCATTTCATCGATATATGGACAAGGTAACCATAGTGTCACCTTGAGCCTCATCTTGTCGACATATCGATGATTTGACCCTAGGGGTTACCTTGAGCCTCATCTTGTCGATATATCGATGATTTGACCCTAGGGTTTACCTTGAGCCTCATCCTGTCGACATATCAATGATTTGACCCTAGGGTTTACCTTGAGCCTCATCTTGTCGATATATCGACGATTTGACCCTAGGGTTTACCTTGAGCCTCATCTTGTCAACATATCGATGATTTGACCCTAGGGGTCACCTTGAGCCTCATCTTGTCGATATATCGATGATTTGACCCTAGGTGTCACCTTGAGCCTCATCTTGTCGACATATTGATGATTTAACCCTAGGGGTCACCTTGAGCCTCATCTTGTCGACATATCGATGATTTGACCCTAGGGTTTACCTTGAGCCTCATCTTGTCGACATATCGATGATTTGACCCTAGGGTTTACCTTGAGCCTAGGGCCATAATAACAATCCAACAAGCCAACTTGAACATTGTAATGGCCTAAACAATCAAACAAGCTAACAGTGCATCATATAACAATTACTAGTGAACATTGTAATGGCCATAATAACAAGCCAACTTGACAAAAATAGAGAGGCTTAAGTACATTGCATCATATAGATTCATAGGTTCATAGATTACAGTACCATATCACATCATCATGAAACCAGATCCAACATAGCAAATACTAGTTCAGCCAGATTCCAGTACCACAAGTTGTTGCCAAAATAGATCTTAGCAATTACTAGTTTAGCTAGATCGCATCATCATCATCAAGGTTCAACATCAGTTCCCAGAAGCATAGAAATAGTCTTTCAGCCTGCTGGGTTGCTTTCTCTGTCTTGGTGGCAAGAATGGTGCTGATGTGGATGCTGCAGCTATTGAACCTCTCCTATTTGCTGTAGCTGAAGAAGCTCTCCTGGCAGCAGTTGAGCTGGCTGCCCTTGCTGCTGCACCTGCAGTTGAAGAAGCTGCCCTTGGTGCTGGAGCTGTTGAAGAAGCTGCCCTTGGTGCTGGAGCTGTTGAAGAAGCTGTCCCTGGTGCTCCCCTTGGTGCTGCACTTGTTGATCCCCTTGGTGCTGTTGGTGCCCTGCTTCCTTGTGTGCTACCCTCCTTTGTGCTGTTAGACCGCATATAAGAATTGTAGCAAGTTAATACATTCAAGTGTTAGAGAACAAAATCTGGCTGAACCTGGTGCTTGTACAAACCTGATGCTTGTTCTTTCTCAATGCTAACCCTGGTTTTAGAGTCTGTTTGCATGATGTGTATCTGTGACCTACAAGCTGGCAGTTGCTGCATGTAATTGAAGCCATCCTAGATGTATCTTTGGGTGCTGGTGGCTCAAACTGACTCCTTCTCCTCTTGGTTTGCTTCTTCCCTGGCTTATCCTCGAACACTGGAGGTTCTATGTCTCTGCTATTGGTCTTGGGCTACAGATCTTGTCCTGGTACAGGGAATATGATGGGGTTGTATGCTGCCAGATACATTAGCTTTTTAAAAAGTCATGTACAAAGTCTTCAGGCCTCAGTTTGGCTTTGGTGATAGCTGATACTGCATGATTGCATGGGACAACAGTCATGTCCCATTTCCTGCACCCACATGTCCTATGCTGCAGGTTAACTGAATAAGTTCTCTCATTGCTTGTCACTTGGTAGATATTTGGCCCAGCCATCAATGCTTGACAGTTCCTAGATTTTTTCTTTGCTTCTTCAAGCAACTCAGCATATGTTGGGCATATATCCCACTTGGCTACCTCTGTCTTAGTCCTATTGCCATTGAACCTAACCATCAACTTAGTCCTGATTCCATCTACCATGCTCTTTATTGGTTTGCCCCTCACATATAATATCATCTTGTTAAAGACCTCACTAATATTGTTGACAACTAGGTCAGTTTTGCAATTGAAGTCCATTGCAAATCTAGCCCAAGTAGCTCTAGGAACTTTGTTAAGCCAAGCCCAAGCAGCCCTGCAATCATTTTTAAGAGCATCCATTGCAACAAGATGGTCATGGTCAGTATAAGAGTAACTAGCTTTATCCATGTACTTCTTTAATTCTGACTCCCTAAAACTAGCAGTCTGGAAGTTTTGATAGATGTGTCTAAGGCAGAATCTATGTGGGCAGTTGGGGAATACATTATTTGCAGCTTTAAGAAGGCCCTGTTTGGAGAAATCACCATAATCACAACTAAGCAATGTATATGACCAACAACTAATTAAGCAATTATGAACTATGCAATTGTGAACTATGCAATTATGAACTAAGCAATTGTGAACTATGCAATTATGAACTAAGCAATTATTAAGCAATGTATATTATAAAATACAACTAAACATGGGAATTACCTTCTGTCTATCAGAGATTATGGTGTAATAACCAAATCTCCCTGATTCTCCACCAATTGCTATCTTGAGTTCAGATAGAAACCAAGTCCAACTTTTTGTGTCTTCTTTGTCCACAACTGCAAAAGCAATGGGATATATGTTATTATTCCCATCCCTTCCTGTGGCAGCCAGGATTTGTTGGCCAGTAGACAGCTTGATGAAGCATCCATCCACACCTGCATTGGCACACAACACAAGTCAGAAACAAGGCATTCAAACAAGGCAAAGTAAAGAAAGTAAAGTAATCACCTATGAATGGTCTACATCTATTCAGAAATCCTTCCTTACAAGCATTCAAACAGATGAACAGACCATGGAACCTTGGATTTTTGCTTGGATGCTCCTTTAAGAACTTAGTAGTGACAATTGAAAGGACCACGATGTCGCCTAGAGGGGGGGTGAATAGGCGTTTTAAAATCTTTTACGGATTTGGCTATATCCTAATGCGGAAATAAACTAAGCGGATACTTTTCAAGCACAAATCCTAAATATACTAGGCTCACTAAGTGCACCAACAACTTAGCATAAACAAGATGAGAACAACAGGATATGAGTAAGCACAAGTAAGTCACACAAACTTACTCAGTGTATATCACGAGGTATGGAAATGAATAATACACACAACCACAAGTAAGCAATACAAGCTTACACAAATTGTATCACAATATATGGAATTTAATGATACAAGCAAACTCAAGTAAGTTATACAAACTTACTTGAGCAATAACACAATATATGGAAGTTTATAACACAAGTTAGCAATTCACACTAATCACAATGTATATCAATAGTAGCAAGTATGAATTGCGGAATATGAAGTGTAGGCCAAAATAATCTCTACAAGGAAATGGCCAACACAATATAATCAACCACCACAATATAACGAGGACAACAAGATATAGTGAATGCACGGTCAAATGACCAAAGTCAACCACAAGTAAGGAGTTAGGGTTAGGGATAACCAAAGTCACGGAGACGAGGATGTATCCCGATGTTCACTTTCTTGGAGGGAAGCTAGTCACCGTTAGAGAGGTGGATGTTACCACGAAGGCACACCAACGCCACGAAGGCTCACCCTATTCTCCTTGAGATATCACCACGAAGGCAATTCTCAACCACTAGTGGTAGACCTTGAGGCGGCCTCCAAACCTTCACAAACTTTCCGGGGGACAAATCACAAGTTGATTCCTCACCGGAGCACTCCTACCGCCTAGGAGTCTCCAACCTCCAAGAGTAACAAGATCAAGGGGGAAATGTTCAAGACTTGCTCAAATCACGAATTGCTTTGGTCACAAGAGGGAGAGGGAGAGGATCTATCTTTTGATTGGAACAACTCTCAAGAACACTCACTAATCTCTCCGGGATCTAAGATTTGGTGTAGGAGAAGTGAGAGGGAGCCACTTGTGTTCTTGGGACGATTTGGGATGAAGTGCTCAACCCTCCCCCGGAGTGGGAGAGGGATATTTATACCCCCAAAGAAAATAGAGCCGTTTCCTGCAGTTGTTGACCTGCCCGGATGATCTGGATGCATACCCGGATGATCCGGGCAATGCCCGGATGATCCGGGAAGGTCAATATACAATGTGGTGAAGTAGATACCCGGATGTCCGGGGACATAGCCGGATGATCCGGGCAATTCCCGGATGATCCGGGTGGGTAGACGGATGATCCGGCTAGCGGAATAAGCTTCTGTGATGAATTTTACGAATAACCCGGATGATCCGGGCAGGAACCCGGATGATCCGGGCAAAGCCCGGATGATATGGGAGAGGACCCGGATGATCCGGCCAAACCAAACTGCTGCAGCCTAGAAACTGAAACAGGCACAACTTTTACATCCGGACTCCGATTTTGATGATCTTGGGCTCGTTTTGAAGCTATGAAAAAAACCCAGGTCCTCACATAGAGAACCACCCAAGATGAACCAAAATGGAGGATGCAAAATATGCAAAGGTTTTATCATGTATTTGGGTAACCTATTTGGCTTTGGATTTTCTTTGGTATATAGGATATGAGTGGAATTGTGTAGAGAAGATGTTGACTTGAGCAAATCTATCACGAACCCCTTTGATCCCCTCTTAATAGTGCGGGATCCCTATAACTCAAGAATCATAAAAGGTCTACACTACATAGCTATCAATAATCCATTCTTGAGTGTATGTGTTCTTTCGGTGTTCATCACTCCACAACACTAACGTCGAAGGAACTAATACCTTTGACTCGAGCCTTTCACTTGAGCTTGAAGTTGAAGTTTCTTCTTGGATCAAGTTGAATGGAAAGACATTGGTGAAGTTTTCAAGTAGCTCCCCCATACACAATGTGGGAAGCTTTGCTTTGTATTTATCTTCATGTGTCCATCATGTGATCATCCACAAGCTTCAAGCATGTAATCCTTCGGGATAGTTATCTTGAACTTGCCCTTGTCAACCATGATCATCAACACTTGATGTCATCCTCTCATAGACACTTGAAATATCTCTCTCGATGCGAGCCCATGAGAATCTCCTCTCAAAAACATAGGCAACACATAGTATGGGTTAGTACACAAAGCGCAATTGACAAATTCTAACCATACCACAAGATCTCACGTGGCACATGATTTGCGCTTGTGTGTTGACCATCTTTGAATTCAATCTTCGATCTTCATCTTGGTCAACCTTAATCTTTGCTCCATGATTAATCTTGATGCACAACTACATGTATATGGCATTCATTCCGAATCCATTCGATATCCTTCTTGCATCACCCATGGAACAAACCTTCCTATATAACTTGATGTCATTGTTTCTTCATAGGAATTGTCATTCATTATCAAGTCTCAATGCATATATAGATGTTGATGGATTTCATCCACCAATTCATCCAATATTCTTCATGCATTGCAAATGGAACTTTCCTTCAAATGTATATCTCAGTGCAAACATTTGTCCATTAGGATTGTCATTTAATTACCAAAACCACACATGGGGACTACATGTACATTCAACAATGCACCTACTACCTGGATTTGTGTCCAAGACAGCCTGCAAGTAATCCCTGATTCTGGTATACTGACCCCTCTGATCTCCTTGCACCATCTCAACTGCTTTGTTCTTAGCCCTGTAGGCCATATGAGTGCTGATCTCAACTCCATACTTGCTCTTCAGATTTTGCATTATTGTAGTTATTGGTGTGTTCAAGTCTGTTCTTATTGCTTCTAACACCTGATGTGTGACCCACTTGGTAGTCACCTTGGTGCTCTCTGCTACAGCTGGACATGTGTGCAAAAAATTTGCCTTTCTAATGCAAAATGTTCTCTCATTTGCCAACATAGAAGCTGCAATGAAAAAAGGGCAATCTTCATGTTTGCAAATAGCTATGATTCTGTCATTGCAGTTCCTATGAAACACATAGTTTCTATTTTGAGCTATGTGGAATGTGAGAAGTTCCCTTCTAAATTGGCAAACACTTTCAAAACAAAGCTTCTTTACAAACTGCATCTCTGGGCTCTCTCTATCCTCATCATACAAGATTCTTGGTTTCAGTTTTTTGGCCCTACTCTTATTGCCAAGCACAAAAGCTAGGGGTACTGCCCCATCATCATCCTCCTCCTTCAAATCACCAGGATTTGGATCCTCATCAGATGATGGCACCCAAACATCCTCAAATTGTTGCTCCAAACTTGCATGTGATCTACTAGTTGGCCCCTTTCTTACTTTCAACTTCTTCCTGTTTTCCCCTTGTGGTACCACCCCTTCTTCAATTTCCTCATCCTCTCCATGTTCCTCATGCACTACCTCTTCTTCTAGCTCATAAGGTTCTTCAACATCAGTGTCACCTTCAAAGTGTAAAAATGGGTCATGTCTTTGCCTCCTCATCTCAGCCATCCTAGCCATGAAATCCTCATCTTGCTCCAAGTCAGAGTCATCTTCAGTTAGTAAAACATGAAGTTTTCTTTTAATTGCCTCCACCGTCTAAACACTCTTCTTATGCTTCTTATACCTCTGTATTTTATTCCTCCTCTTAAGCTCCATACTTCTTTCCAACTCCTCTTGCTCCAAATCAACATCTCCTGCATTTCCTTGATCCATATCTATATCTTTCCGCATAATCAGATGTGTGCTTTGCTCTCTGGAGTAAAACTGTATTGGATGTGCCTCCTGCTCATCAACTTGTGCAACTCTCCTTGTTTTTTTGGATGGTGACCTGTGCACCACACCTTCATCACTGACCTCATACACAGTCCTCTCTCCAACACTATCTATACGGACCCGCTGCTCACGAACATGACCTATGTTTAAATCTCCAGGTCTGGGCTCACTACCCCTAACTACTGTCAGATTAACTATGGTCTGATCTCTTGGCAATGTGGTCTAGCATCTCATCAACCTTGTCATCATCACAGATCTCTTCCAAACCAGCTACTCCCAAGCCAGCATCCCTAACAAAGTACATGTAGTCATCCTCTCCATAGCCTACTGTCTCTATTAGTGCTATTAGATTCAGAAATGTTATGTCTGAAACACACATGGTCCTTTCCAAATTGTCCCTGTCATGAAAGTGGAGCCTAACTTCCCACACATCATCACACAAACTACAAAGCAAAGAAGTGCATATTCAGTTAACTGAAATATTACAAATTACTAGGTGAAACTGACACATATCCAGTTAACTGAAATCTTTTGAACACTAAAAAAATTCAGCTAAGTTCATACAATGAAGCAAATCCATTTAACTTCATACACTACCCTAATCCAGTTAACTTCATACGCTGATAGAATTCAGTTAACTATTGACACTAAACAATATTCAGTTAATGTCATACAGTGAAGCAAATCCATTTAACTTCATACACTACCCTAATCCAGTTAACTTCAGTCGCTTCATACACAGGAGCAAATTCTGGGCCTTTACAAACTATTGACACTAAACAATATTCAGTCAACTGAAAAACTTGTGTACACCGAGAAAATTCAGTTAACTTCATACACATGAGCAAATTCATCTAACTGATAGGATACATATCATAGGTTAGACTGCAAACAATAATGACCTACAGTTCATTCAAATCGAAGACTAACTATTGAACTATGAGAAATTGATCCCTAACCCTAACCCTAGAAATTGACCCCTAACCCAGAAGGAGGGGGAGAACTTACTCAACGCCGCCAAATGCAGAAGCCCATTGATGGCTACCCATCGGAGTAGCATGCATAGCACGGGCAAAAGCGCCGGTGGCGCGGTACTCAAGCGACAGCAACGGTGCTCTCCTCTTCGGGGGGTTTGAGCCGCCGCACACCTCCTCCACTTCGTTCGATTCGCCGCCGCGAAGCAACCCTCCGCTGCAGCCTCCATCCACTCCCCCGTCGTCGGCCCACTCCACCGCCGTCGTCAGGGCTCGCCGTCGCCATGGAGCACGGGGAGAAAGAGAGACAGAGGAGAGGAGTGGTGAAAGGGGGAGAATGAAGTGGATAAGGGACTCGTGCCGTTTTGACCGAGACGGCGCGTCCGTTCCCACTGTAGCACCGTTAGACGACGTGAGCTCGCGGCCATGACGCCACGTCCCCAAAATCGGGCCCCACCTGTTATAATAGTGCTTAAAATGCCCCAACAGAAGGTTTGGTGTTTTCTGCAAATGATTAGGCACGAAATCAGTGTTTTCTGGCACAAAAACATAGAAGAGTCTTTTCTGCAACCCTAGGCTTCAATGTGGTGGTTTTCTGCAATTCACTCGTTTATTTCCAACTTCTGGGCAATCTGCTTGCGTACGCTTTCCTGAATATCGAGGTGCATGACCTACAAACATGACGATACAACAAGCAAATTATAACTTTGCTTCGTGTCTGAACGAGTTTATGTTATGTTTGCTATCAGAATTTTGCAATGCCGATACTAGAACACTGCCAAAAATTTTAGTAATATTCAGAGGAAAAACGAAGATGACGAGAAAACACATTTCGTAATGCATCCTGGGTCAGTGTTTCTGCTTGCTACAATAGAACATACAGCAAAACCTTTGCAAAAAATTGCATCAGCATTACCAAGTTTCTGTGCACTCTGGGGGACAGTATTGAGATCAGGTGACATGCCCATAGCATGTTACCAATGAACATCAACGGTAACATTTTTCCCTTTCTACACCATCGGATCAAGAATTTTCTGCACCATCAGATCAAGAATCAACAGATGGATTAATATGAACAGTAGGTGAAAACAGTACACTTGCTATAGTATTGTGTACAAAGATCGAAGAGCAGCACATCCCAATAGTGCGTGTCTACAGTGTTTTCTGCTACAGTAACAGACCTGAGTTGTTGGTTTCTGATCCAATGGCATGTTACCATGGGCATGTCACTAGATCTCTCCCGCCAAGATCCATGGCGGCACGATTCTGTCGGAGCACAAACGCGAGGCCTACTTCCCCATACATCCGAGCCGCGACCTTCTTCGCCTGCTGCATCCTTCCCCATCGTTCGTCGTTGGCCAGTGGAAGCCGTTGCTCCTGTTGCTGGACCTCCAGGCGTGCTGCCCACTAGCCGCTGGTCCCTTCTAGCCGCACACGTCGATCTCAAGCACACACCTTGCAGAGCAGGCTGCTCCGATCACAATGGGGGTAGTGTGCTGAACCGGTGGAAAACAACAAATAAAAGGGAAAAGTATATTTTTCGTCCCTTAACTTTATAAATAGTCTAAAATGATCTCTCAACTTCAAAACCGGAAAAACCTAGTCCCTCAATTGTTGAAACCACATATTTTTCGTCTCTCAAACTGCTTCATGTGGTTTTGTGCTGACATGGCTTGATTTTGACCACTGACCTCACCACATGGCATAATTTCGATCAAGTTACTTTCTGCTTTTAATGTGTATGGCTGTCAATCAGAACTACTTACCTTTGTGCAAGATCGTCAGGAGCGAAGGAAGAGGCAGAGCAGCATGGAGGTGAGGCTGCCGGATGCGGCGGAGCAGATGTGCGGACAAGTGCTTTCGTGGGCACAAAGAGAGGAAGAAGACAAAGGTGAGGTGGACAATGATGTGGCTAGGTCAGCAGTCAAAAACCATGCCACGTCAGCACAAAACCACCTGCAGCGGTTTGAGGGACGAAAAATATCCGGTTTTGACAATTGAGGGACTAGGTTTTCCCGGTTTTTGAGTTGAGGGATCCTTTCTGAACTTTTGATAAAGTTGAGGGACGAAAAATATACTTTTCCCTAAATAAAATACCAGCAAAAACTGCCTCTTATTTGAATTACCAAATAAAACTCGGTTTCGTTGGTAAGACAATAAATAATTACCAAATAACTATGAAATTCTATTTTTTTACACAATCACACTAATATGGTCAGGTAAATCACAAACTAATATAATACTAACTCCGATTCATAATAAGCGCCGTACTTTTGAACTTCCAAACCGCGACACTTATTTTGGATCAGAGGGAGTAGAACATTTATACCCCGTTGTAACGCACGGATAATTATCTAGTTTATATAGAAATGATTAAGAAAGACTATTACTATGTACTGCCAGTGTATTGGCAAAGGGAATCTCATGAAACTGAAGAAGGCGATTTTAAAGAAAAATGTAGCTCATTCAATATAGAAGCCACCAAAATGTATAGCTCACAAATAAGTGGTGCCCGGGTCTCATTGATTTCCATGAAGCCATCATATATTGACAAGTACTGCCTACTCTATATGAAGTTTTTCACAACCAAAAAAATGCGGCTCATTGCTCGATAAACAAAATTTAGGATATTTAAGGGTGCATCTATACAAGGAACACATACAAATGTAACAGTTTGAGAAGCAAAAACACTCAACACTCCAGTAGTGCATAAATATAGGTGTGCTAATGTAACGCCCCGAGACCGATGTGCCAGGTGTCGTGCAGTTATTCGCTGTTGTTGCCTTGTCATTGCTTGCATGTCATGCATTGCATATCATGTCATCATGTGCATTTCAATACATGTTCGTCTCATGCATCCGAGCATTTTTCCCGTTGTCCGTTTTGCAATCCGGAGCTTCGTTCTCCTCCGGTGGTCATTTCTACCTTTCTTTCATGTGTGGGGTTTAAATATTTTCGGATTGGACCGAGACATGCCAAGCGGCCTGGTTTACTACCGGTAGACCGCCTGTCAAGTTTCATATCATTTGGACTTCGTTTGATACTCCAACGGTTAACCGAGGGACCGAAAAGGCCTCGTGTGTGTTGCAGCCCAACACCCCTCCATTTTGGCCCAAAACCCACCTAAACCTCCTCCATCATCTCGGTCGTTCGATCACGATCGTGTGGCCAAAAACCGCACCTCATTTGGACTCTCCTAGCTCCCTCTACCTATATATATGTGGTCTCCTCCGAAATTTCCGCGCAGGCGAAACCCTAAGAATTTCCCCGCACGCCGCCGGACATGTCTGTTCCGCCGCCGGACGTGTCCGCTCGCCCGGCCACCTCACCCCGGCCAATCGCCGGCTGCCACCTCAGCGCCGCCGCCTCCCTCCACATATCCCGCGTCGCCACGTCACCGCGCCCTGCCTCCTCTCTCTCCCCGCGCCGCCGCGGCCCTGCGGGCCTGATCTTCTCCGTCGCCGCTTGGTCGCGCGCCCGAGGCACGCGCCGCCCGGCCGCCGACTGTTCCTCGCCGCGCCGCCCGTCTCCGGCCGCC
>NC_041392.1:503454802-503473843 GCF_002162155.2 Triticum dicoccoides
GGCGCGCCCCGCCCGCGCCGCTCCGGCCAACGCCCCCGCCAACGCCCTGCCGGAGCTCCTCCGCCGTCCGGCCACCGCCTCGCCTCCCTCCGGCGCCGCTCCGCTGCGACCTCGCCGGAGCTTTGCTCCTCGCCGGCGTCGAGCTCGCCGGAGCCCCGCTCCGGTCGGATCCGAGGAGGGTGGATGAGATCCACCCATCCCTCCAACCAAACGGCGTCCTCCATCACGGATCCGCGCTGTCCCGCTTCTCCTCGTCCCATTGACTTTCTCTGAGAGGTCTATATTTCACTAAGTCCCCGAAATTCCCAGATTCATATGCCCATGTTCGCGGCTCCGTAACTTTGCATCCGTAGCTCCGATTCATGCATATAGCATATCAAAATGTTCATCTCAGAGAGTACATCATTTCATTCCATTGCATCATTTTCATTTGAGTTCATCTTGATGCCCTAAATGCTGTTAGAAGAGGGCTACTTGAGTTCATTGTCAGATCTGTTACTCCGTTTAGCACTTTTATCTTTTTTGCCATAATTATTGTGTGCATACTATGCCCGTGAGTTCTTCTTATGTTTTGTTAATGGTTTTGTCATCTCTCTAGAGGTGCAACCCATGTATTTTTAGGATGTGTGTGGTGACTTGTGCAAGCTTGCAAAGTGGTGCACTTGCTAATTCTGTTTTCAGGGACTTAGTGATTTCACTAAGTCCTGGGTTTGTTTATCTCACGATGCCATATGTTCATGTTGTTTCCTAGCGATCCGTGCCTCTTTTGAGGATGATCAGTAAGGGAGTTTTGTTAATTTTGTAGTGCTCTATCCATCCATGTGTTTGTTTGCAATTATGGAGCACCCTAGCTTGAGTCAACCGAGCTCTACTTTTGCTTCGTTGCGAATCTGGGCAGATCGTCAACTTGTTTGCGATTTTGCCGATGTTATTGTAGTTGATCCGTGCATGCTATGCCATTGTTCTTGCCATGTCTAGCTTGTATTTTGTGCCTTCTTAATGGATGTATGCTTGTCTTGCCATGACTTGCACCGTGGTGAGTGCATCGAGCTCGTAAATATGCCTTCGTGAGTTATGTTTCAGCATGTCCCAGTTTTCACTAAGTCTGGAAACTGATTATGTTTTTGCCATGTTCGTGAGCTTGTTAGTATATTTTGTGATCCCTTTTGGCTCAAGGTTACTAAGGGACTTTTGTTAAGCTTGTTGAGTAGCTCCATGCCATGTCTTTCTTTGTCATGTTCAGGTCCTTTACCATGTTGTTTTGTTGCTGCGAAGAGGGCTATATGATCTGAAATTCCAGACAAGTGTTAATTTCACTAAGTCTGAGATCTGTTTTACCATTTGCGTTTTTGCCATGCTTGTTTGCACCTGTTAATGGATGATTTGGCCATAGCTCAGTGCTAGACTTTTGTTAAGCATCTTGTGTGCATCCCTGCCATGTATTTTGTTGTCATGCTTGGGTGCTGTAGCATGTTCATTTCGTTGCATTTAGATGCCTACTTGCTGTAAATCGCAGACCGGTGTTATATTTGAATCGCTTGCCATTTCCAAACCGTAACTCCGATTCCGGCGTTCTTTATATCGTTTTCAAGCGATTTCATCTCATCTTTCCAGTGGCACACTTGGATTTCCAAGTTGAGGCCAGGTTCTTTCATCTCCTGTCATATCTTGTATATACATCGCATACCGCATCCCGCATATCATACCATGTTCATGTGTTGGTTGTTTACTATGTTGTGTGCTTCTTTTCCGGTGTTTGCTTCTTCGGGTTGGTTCTGGTAATATCGTGTTTGTGAGGACCCGTTCGTCTACGTCCGTTTCACTTCTTCATGGACTCGTTCTTCTTCCTTGCGGGATCTCAGGCAAGATGATCATACCCTCGAAATCACTACTATCTTTGCTATGCTAGCTCGCTCGCTCTTTTGCTATGCCATTGCTACGATGCCTACCACTTGCTTGCAAGCCTCCCAAATTGCCATGTCAAACCTCTAACCCACCATGTCCTAGCAAACCGTTGATTGGCTATGTTACCGCTTTGCTCAGCCCCTCTTATAGCGTTGCTAGTTGCAGGTGAAGATTGAAGTCTGTTCTTTGTTGGAACATGGAGATGTTGTTCCTTGTTGGAACATGTTTACTTGTTGGGATATCACTATATATCTTATTTAATTAATGCATCTATATACTTGGTAAAGGGTGGAAGGCTCGGCCTTATGCCTGGTGTTTTGTTCCACTCTTGCCGCCCTAGTTCCCGTCATATCGGTGTTATGTTCCCGGATTTTGCGTCCCTTACGCGGTTGGGCTATTATGGGAACCCCTTGACAGTTCGCCTTAAGTAAAGCTCTTCCAGCAATGCCCAACATTGGTTTTACCATTCGCCACCTAGCCTTTTTCTTTCCCTTGGGTCGGCCAGCCCAAGGGTCATCATTATTTTACCCCCCGGGCCAGTGCTCCTCTGAGTGTTGGTCCAACTGAGTGATGTCCGAGGCTACCAGGGGCAACTCTAGGCTGGCTTACCCGACGTCTGGCTCATCTGAGTGTGCCCTGAGAAAGAGATATGTGCAGCTCCTATCGGGATTTGTCGGCACATTCGGGCGGTGTTGCTGGTTTAGTTTTACCCTGTCGAAATGTCTTGTTGTACCGGGATACCGAGTCTGATCGGAGTGTCTCGGGTGGAGGTCTATTCCTTCGTTGACCGTGAGAGCTTGTGATGGGCTAAGTTGGGACACCCCTGCAGGTATTTGGACTTTCGAAAGTCGTGCCCGTGGTTATGGGCAGATGGGAATTTGTTAATGTCCGGTTGTAGAAAACCTGAACTTGACCTTAATTAAAATGAATCAACCACGTGTGTAACTGTGATGGTCTCTTTCCGGCGGAGTCCGGGAAGTGAACACGGGTGTTGGAGTTATGCTTGACGTAGGTTGTTCTAGGATCACTTCTTGATCATAGTTTCTCAATCGTGCTTTGCCGTCTCTTCTCGCTCTCTTTTGCGAACAGGTTAGCCACCATATATGCTAGTCGCTTGCTGCAGCTCCACATATTACCTTTACCTTACCCATAGGCTTAAATAGTCTTGATCGCGAGGGTGCAAGATTGCTGAGTCCCTGTGGCTCACAGATTACTATTACACCAGATGCAGGGCCTGATGATTCCGCTCCAGGAGACGCGTGTGAGCTCAAGTGGGAGCTCGACAAAGACTCTCAACGTTACTATGTTTCCTTTCCCGATGATCAGTAGTGGTGCCCAGTTGGGGGTGATTGGGACCGTGTCGCATGTTGGGTTCTCTTTTATTTTGGTGCCGTAGTCGGGCCATGAGTGTTTTGGATGATGTAATGTTATTTATGTTCTTGATTGACGTGGCGAGTGTAAGCCAACTATGTTCTCCCCTTTAGTATTCATATTACATGGGATGTTGTGAAGATTTCCTAACTTGCGACAAATGCCTTCCATGTGATTATGTCTCTAAGTCGTGCCTCGACACGTGGGAGCTATAGTCGCATCGAGGGTGTTACAGCTAATGCACTTCCAAACTGAATGTAGCTGCGAATAACTAGGAAAACAAAGTAATATTGACCAAGCAAAAAGAAAGTTCAGCACAATAGTGCAACTACACATGCTACTCACATAACTTAGTTATTACAACATTCAGCGCCCACGAAAAAAGTATAACCATTATCTTGAGAGAAATTCTAGATGCAGAATCCTATGCATACTGCTACACGAGTGCTGAACAGTTGGATTGCCAGGAATGGCTGGGCTGCCCACATTCTAATTGAAACCAAGCAAATGGCAGGTAAATTCCATGGTAATCACTTGCTCACTTCCTCCTTGGTGAAGAGGAGGCTTTGGGGTCAATCCCATGGTCATCGTTCAAATGCCTCAGCAGACGAGAAGTCCTATGCGTTTTTGGGTCGGCTGCTTACTCCTTGTTGCAATAGTTGCAAATCGCTCATGCTCCACCCGTCCTTTTGAAGTGCTTCCATACTTTTGATCTTGGTGCATTTATCGGTTCTGTACAAGGATGGCATTGGATAACACTTATACTTGTTGCATCATTTTCAATATCCCCTCGAATCCTTTTGCTTCTGTAAAGCACCAAAGCCGATTCACAACGCCTACTTTCTGGATTCTGGGCATCTTTCGAGAAGCAGAGCACGTTTGAGAGAAATGCGTCTCCAGAAACTCCCTGTCCCTTTTGCAGGTGATGCTCCACACATGCATCCCTAAATCCCCTCGTATGAGCATCGGCAATATGGAATGCCACATCACATGTTGAAATGCATACTCCGTGAATGTAACAACCATCAAAATGTAAGCATGTATTCTTGAGGCTACCACCATGGGGCATACCATTTCTGTTATTGCAACATGGAACCCAGGTTTGAGCCAAGGGCAGCTTGTGTCTTTCACAAATAATTGTGAGAATTTCCAATATATCAACCAGAGCAGATCGACGACCGTGATTTAGTATCTTGAAAGGTGAAAGGGACAAAACCATTTATTATTAGAACAACAATAATTAGCTTGATGCTTTTTAAGGTAATAAAATCTTCCTTCGAAAAAACTTTGGAACACCAGTACACTTCCTAGACTATTTTCTTGATCAGAATGCTCACTTGGACACTTGGGGATGACATATAAGTGCTTCCGTGCTTAACTGCCTGTTGACAGAACAAAATAACATGATAAGCCATTGCATGTAGCCAGCGGCAGAGGACAAAAAAAGAGTAATGCAGGGCAAACTTTTAGCATGAAAAAGTTTGATGTAAAACCAAAAGTAGCCCACACCAATACTTCAATGGCATAAATGGTTTGACCCAAGCTTATTCATATTAAACCTCAAAACCAGTTTATCAAATCTGCAATTTACAACAGGAACATAAACTAAACTACATTGTAGATTGCCAAGCAATTAAATTGTTACTCTGACCATCTGCTAAAAAAATTGCTACTCTGACCAAACATTTGTGTGAAGAACCACCTCAAGTGTTGTACACATCAGATCAGCCTCAGACTCCCAATTCATCTTATTTGCGATAATTATAAGTTCAATAGCAGCAACACATGACTTCGTATGTGGATCAAACACAGGCAACTGAGGCAAGGCAACAGTGATTGCAGAGAGCATGTGCAAACCTCTCCCCTAACAAACATCTTTGTTAATCTTTCTCGGAAATGGACATCTCTGTTACTCTTTATCGGAGATGGAACAACTTTATGATGAATATTCACACACCGCATCACCACAAACATGTGTAGAAAAAGGATATATATAACTAACTTAGCTGATACTCTGTATAATCGATCATGTACTTCCATATATATATGGTCTAGATATTTATCGAAAAATATATGGTCTAGATAAGAGGTGTGCCTACATGACCAAACATGCACAACTTTCTCATAAAATCATGCTTACACGCCTACTTTGAGGCCTCAAGAACAACATCAAGTGTCAGCATGTTGCTGGACAAGATTGGAAACCAAATCAATTAGCTGCCATCATCACACCGCAAACATGTATACACACAAAAAAATCACCAATTTACAATCACGTTCAGCAGCACAAGAGAACTACAAGCTTAGCCATGCACGATGATCACAACTGAATCTCCCCTTCCTCTAAATCTTCTTGGAAGCTTTGATGCTGCCGCTGCTGCTTCAGATCATCGTTGTCAACCTTGTCCTTGCGGAAGAGTCCCATCAGTCGCAACAAGTTGTTCGGCCTCGCTGTGTTGTACTTGAAGGAAATATGCTCTAGAGACAATAATAAAGTTGTTATTTATATTTCCTTATATCATGATAAATATTTATTATTCATGCTAGAATTGTATTAACCGGAAACTTAGTACATGTGTGAATACATAGACAAACAGAGTGTCACTAGTATGCCTCTACTCGACTAGCTCATTGAACCAATGATGGTTATGTTTCCTAACCATAGACATGAGTTGTCATTTGATTAACGGGATCACATCATTAGATAATAATGTGATTGACTTGACCCATCCGTTAGCTTAGCACGTTGATCGTTTAGTTTGTTACTGTTGCTTCCTCCATAACTTATATATGTTCCTATGACTATGAGATCATGTGATACGTCTCCGTCGTATCTATAATTTTTGATTGTTCCATGCCAATATTATACAACTTTCATATACTTTTGGCAACTTTTTATACTATTTTTGGGACTAAAATATTGATCCAGTGCCCAGTGCCAGTTCCTGTTTGTTGCATGTTTTTTGTTTCGCAGAAAATCCATATCAAATGGAGTCCAAACGGGATAAAAACTGACAAAGATTTTTTTGGAATATATGTGAATTTTGGGAAGTGAAATCAACGCGAGATGATGCTCGAGGGGCCCACGAGGCAAGGGGCGCGCCCTAGGGGGGCAGGTGCGCCCTTGACCCTCGTGGATACCCCGTAAGGCGGTTGGTGCCCTTCTTTTGCTGCAAGAAAGCTAATATCCGGATAAAAATCGTGTCCAAATTTCAGCCCAATCGGAGTTACGGATCTTCGGGAATTTAAGAAACGGTGAAAGAGCAGAATCTGGAACACAGAAATAGAGAGAGACAGAGAGACATATCCAATCTCGGAGGGGCTCTCGCCCCTCCCATGCCATGGAGACCAAGGACCATAGGGGAGACCCTTCTCCCATCTAGGGGGAAGGTCAAGGAAGAAGAAGAAGGAGGGGGCCCTCTCCACCTCTCTCCCGGTGGCGCCGGAATGCCGCCAGGGCCATCATCATCACCGCAATCTACACCAACAACTTCACCACCGCCATCACCAACTCTCCCCCCTCTATGCAGCGGTGTAACCCCTCTTTTACCCGCTGTAATCTCTACTTAAACATGGTGCTTAATGCTATTTATTATTTCCCAATGATGTATGGCTATCCTATGATGTTTGAGTAGATCCGTTTTGTCCTATGGGTTAATTGATGAACGTGATTGGTTTGAGTTGCATGTTTTATTATTGGTGCTGTCCTATGGTGCTCTCCGTGTCGCTCAAGCGTGAGGGATCCCCGCTGTAGGGTTTGCAATATGTTCATGATTTGCTTATGGTGGGTGGCCTGAGTGATAGAAACACATACCCGAGTAAGTAGGTTGTCGCTACCTCTTGAGCACTGCGTTGGTTTTCCCTTGAAGAGGAAAGGGTGATGCAGTAAAGTAGCATAAGTATTTCCCTCAGTTTTTGAGAACCAAGGTATCAATCCAATAGGAGATGACGCTCGAGTCCCACGCACCTACACAAACAAATAAGAACCTCGCAACCAACGCGATAAAGGGGTTGTCAATGCCTTCACGGTCACTTACGAGAGTGAGATCTGATAGATATGATAAGATAATATTTTTTGGTATTTTTATGATAAAGAGAAATAAAGATGCAAAGTAAAATAAACGGCAATAGGAATAACTAAGTGTTTGAAGATTAATACGATGGAAGATAGACCGGGGGCCATAGGTTTCACTAGTGGCTTCTCTCAAGATCATAAGTATTACGATGGGTAAACGAATTACTATCGATCAATTGATAGAATTGAGCATAGTTATGAGAATATCTAGGTATGATCATGTATATAGGCATCACGTCCGTGACAAGTAGACCGAAACGATTCTGCATCTACTACTATTACTCCACACATCGATCGCTATCCAACATGCATCTAGAGTATTAAGTTCATAAGAACAAAGTACTGCTTTAAGTAAGATGACATGATGTAGAGGGATAAACTCATGCAATATGATATAAACCCCATCTTTTTATCCTCGATGGCAACAATACAATACATGTTGGTTCTGTTTCTGTCACTGGGATCGAGCACCGCAAGATTGAACCCAAAGCTAAGCACTTCTCCCATTGCAAGAAAGATCAATCTAGTAGGCCAAACCAAACTGATAATTCGAAGAGACATGCAAAGATAAACCAACCATACATAAAAGAATTTAGAGGAGATTTGTGACACCCCCGTTTCAATCGTACACTAATCATACACGCAAACCTGTACGATCAAGATCAGGGACTCATGGGAAGATATCACAACACAACTCTACAAATAAAATAAGTCATACAAGCATCATATTACAAGCCAGGGGCCTCGAGGGCTCGAATACAAGAGCTCGATCATAGACGAGTCAGCGGAAGCAACAATATCTGAGTACCGACATAAGTTAAACAAGTTTGCCTTAAGAAGGCTAGCACAAACTGGCATACAGATCGAAAGAGGCGCATGCCTCCTGCCTGGGATCCTCCTAAACTACTCATGGTCGCCGTCAGCGGGCTGCACGTAGTAGTAGGCACCTCCCGAGTAGTAGTAGTCGCCGTCGACGGTGGCGTCTGGCTCCTGGGCTCCAACGTCTGGTCGCAGCAATCGGGTATAGGAAGGGGGAAAAGGGGGAGTAAAGCAACCATGAGTACTCATCCAAAGTACTCGCAAGCAAGGAGCTACACTACATATGTATGCATTGGTATCAAATGGATTAAGGGTATCATATGTGGACGGAACTGCAGAATGCCGGAATAAGAGGGGGATAGCTAGGCCTTTCGAAGACTACGCTTCTGGTAACTTCCATCTTGTAGCAGGAGAAGAGAGTAGAAGGTAAGTTCACCAAGTAACATCGCATAGCATAATCCTAACCGATGATCCTCTCCTCGTCGCCCTGTTAGAGAGCGATCATCGGGTTGTATCTGGCACTTGGAAGGGTGTGTTTTATTAAGTATCTGGTTCTAGTTGTCATAAGGTCAAGGTACAACTCCAAGTTGTCCTGTTACCGAAGATCATGGCTATTCGAATAGATTAACTTCCCTGCAGGGGTGCACCACATTTCCCAACATGCTCGATCCCCTTTGTCCGGACACACTTTTCTGGGTCATGCCCGGCCTCGGAAGATCAACACGTCGCAGCCCTACCTAGGCACAACAGAGAGGTCAGCACGCCGGTCTAAATCCTATGGCGCAGGGGTCTGGGCCCATCGCCCATTGCACACCTGCACGTTGCGTGGGCAGCCGGAGAGCAGACCTAGCAACCTCCATTACAAAGGAAGTTGCGTTACGCGGTCCAACCCGGCGCGCGCCGCTCAGTCGCTGACGTCACGAAGGCTTCAGCTGATACCACGATGTCGAGTGCCCATAACTATCCCTGCGTAGATGGTTAGTGCGTATAGGCCAGTGGCCGGACTCAGATTAAATACCAAGATCTCGTTAAACGTGTTATCTTGAAATAACCATGAACGCCGAGCAGGGCCAGGCCCACCTCTCTCCTAGGTGGTCTCAACCTGCCCTGTCGCTTCGCCACAAAGATCCACACAGAGGGCCGTTGGGACAAAGGTCCTTTCAGCCCCCAATCCATGAATCACTCGCGGGTGCTCCACGAGCCTACCCGACTTTTGTCACCACATGTATCATGTATAAAGTATATAGTATAAACCCGTGATCACCTCCCGAGTGATCACGGCCCGATAGTATAGCATGACAGACGGACAAGAATGTAGGGCCACTGATGATAAACTAGCATCCTATACTCAGCATTAGGATTGCAGGTAAAGGTAACAACAGTAGTAGCAAGGACATGCTATGCATCAGGATAGGATTAATGGAAAGCAGTAACATGTTACACTACTGTAATGCAAGCAGTAGAGAGTAGAGTAGGCGATATCTGGTGATCAAGGGGGGGGGGCTTGCCTGGTTGCTCTGGCAAGAGAGAGGGGTCGTCAACACCGGAGTCGTACTGGGTAGCAGCAGCGTCGGTCTCGGTATCTAGCCAGAGAAGAGGGGGAAGAAACAATAAATATAATGCAAACAAAAGCATGACGATGCATGACATAACAAAGCTGATGCTAGGTGTGCCCTAACGCGGTACGAGGTGGTTCCGGTGAAGGGGAAAAACATCCAGGAAAGTATTCCCGGTGTTTCACGTTTTCGGACAGATGAACCGGAGGGGGAAAGTTGCGTGTTTGCTATGCTAGGGATGCGTGGCGAATGAACGGGTTGCGTATCCGGATTCGTCTCATCGTTCTGAGCAACTTTCATGTTGAAAATAATTTAATCCGAGTTACGGATTAAAAGATATGATTTTCTAAAGATTTTATTAATTTCTGGAATTTAATTAATTATTTAATTTAATTCAAAATTGGATTTATGACATCAGCATGATGTCATGCTGATGTCAGCAGTCAACAAGGGTTGACTAGGTCAAACTGACGCGTGGGTCCTGTGGGACCCACCTATCATACTCTGTTAGGTTAATTAGGGTTTAGTTAATTGATTAGGTTAATCTAATCAGGATTAATTTGTTTAATTAATTATTTAATTGATTAATTAAGTTAATTAAATATTTAATTAACTAATTAATTATTAATTATATTAATTATATTTTTGAATTCTCCTTTTTTTGACGTTCTGGGCGTGGGGGCCTCGTGACATAGGCCCAATGGCCTATAGTGGGTCGGGCGACGGGCGTTAGTGGTAACGGGCGCGCCCGACTAGGGGCGAGCCCAAGCGTTGGTTCGGGCGAGGCCATCGGCACGGCCGTCGGCGCCCATGACGACGGCCACGGGAAGCGGCGAAGGGGTGGAACTAGAGCGGGAGGCCGACGCAGATGGCTGCGGTGGCCGACGAGGTTGCCACGGGCGGTCTCGAGTAGAAACGGCGAGCGGGGCGACGTGCGCACACGAGGAGCCGCAGCGGGCAACTAGAAGCGAGGCGGAGGCAAGCCGCGGGTCCGGCGAACTGCAGCGGGACGGCGCGGGGTGGTGGTGGTCGCGAGCAGGCGACACGGGGAACGGGGCGGCGCGCTGGCCATGGCCGGAACAAGCGCTGACTGGTCGGAGCGACGGCGGCCAGTGGCGCGGACGGGGAGGCTCGGGGTGGTCGCGGCAGCAGCAAGAGCGGATGTGCGCGGGCAAGCAGGGGGCAAGGCGACGGTGGTGACGGCAGCGCGCAACACGACAGAGCAGCAGAGCAGAGTAGGGGAGGAGCGGCAGCAGCCACGGCGTATGGCGCGACACAGGTGCGTGCGGGGGTGTGCCAGGGAGCGTGAGGCAGCGCAAGCAGCAGTAGGGCGAGGCCGTGGCCACGATGGGAGCAACGGCGAGTGGCTTCGGCAGTGTCCATGGGCAGCAGCCGCAGCTGTTGCAGCGAGGCAAGGCGAAGAGCGTCGCGGCGGTGACCGCGGGGAAAGAAGGAGGAGGGCTCACGGGGTGTTGTAGGGGCGGGGCAGTGGGGGTCGTGGAGGAGGACGAAGACACTGAGCGTAGGGGAGGCAGGCCGGCGAGGAGGTCCAACGACGATGGACGGCGACGGGCGATCCGGGCGGCAGCGTCGACGGTCTCCTCCCTCGATCCCGATACAATCGGGGGAGAGGGGAAGATATTTTGGGGGGAGTGGGGGGGGGGTGTCGGTGGTTGACTGGAAGGGGAGTGGGGGTTAAGGAGTGCGGGTGGGCCGACCTGGTGGGTCATGGCCCAGTTGGGCCGGTGGCCTGCTGGGCCAGAGCCCAGTGAGGGGGTTTGCCTTTTACTTTTCTTTGTTTTTGGTTTTGTATTTTCCTTTTCATTTATTTAACTTTCTGTCTTCTTTTTAGTCCCAGCTATCAAATAAATTTTGTTGAATACAAAACTTGCGACATAAATATTAGGTCATATAATGGAGCTACACGCAAAGTTTCAAAACATTTTGAAAAGGATAAATATTTGTTTATTTTTAAATGGTTAATTTAAATATTGCTTGCTCCTGTTTTGAATATCGTAGAGGCCTATCAGCATTCCCAATAATGTTGCTTGATGTTTGTTAATTGGTTAGTGAATACTTACAACCTTTTGAACATTTTTAATTCACTGTTTTATGAAATTATAATTTGACTTGTCATTTGAATTTGAATTTGATCTCAGTTTGAAACAAGTGAGGTTGATCAAAAGTTTAATTATGATGACCTGGCATGATTAGCAAGGGTTTACTGTAGCTTAATTACCCAGGCGTCACAATTCTCCTCCACTACAAGAAATCTCGTCTCGAGATTTAAGAGGTAGAGAAGGGAGGAAAGGTCTAGTTACGGAATGCTAATGGATCTTCTCGGTCTTGGTTCCTCTTCTCAAAGTGGTCGATCCTTTATATTGATGTCTTCCTTTTTCTGCTTCAAGTCATCAAGATGAAGTCGGCATCCTTTCTTCGGGGGTTCCATCGTACTTACGAAAGAATAAGGGGGGTATTCCGGGAGAACGAACCTGTACAAGGTTGACTATCTGGTTGATAACATCGGGGAAGGTGGCAGAAAGTAACTCTCGAATTGAAACTTAAGAAAATATCGAGAGCAAAGTAATGAGGTTTCATGGGATGTTTCGAGCGAGCAGGCAACCGTTCGATGCCTGAAACCGGGCTCGAAAGGGGCTCAAAGCAATGGGAATAAGTATTGCGTCTGATACCAGAATAGATCACTAGGAAGGTGACTCATGAATTACATACGAGGCCATGTGTGAGGGACAACCTTGGGAATAGGGAGTGTATAGGAGAGTCAGGTTTCGATCCTGTGGAACTGTGAGTTATGGGCCCACCATGTGGGTTAAAAGTAGGAAGGGCGGTGACGTCTTGCACGATCATGTAAGCAAGGTATGTCAGAGGATAGCCTATCAGTTACGTCGGCAACAACATCAGTACCAAGGGCGAGGGACGAAGAGAACCGTTTTCCTGCTCGTTGAACGAGGCGTACCATTAGGCAAAGTTCGCATCCATCGGTGGCTACTGAAATGTCATCAACAATAGTAACAGGGTCCTACTAACAGATTTGCACAACCGAGGTGTTTACATAAGCAGGGAAATATTACTGCTTATATCATATAGATCACAAGAAAGGTTAAACAAAACAATGGAAAGGAAAATGTGATCATCAGATTAAATAGAACAATGGAAAAGAAAAATGTGTTCAAACACATTATTCTGGGGTATATCCTTCCCAAGGACAAACAGAGCATGATATCCATGACAGGATATATGTAGAAAACCCTTTAGGAAAGGGGGAAGAAATTTCATGACATTACCCATACAACGGTGTTTGGATAATTGAGCAAGAAACATTTGGCATTGGGATTCAATGTTCTTGTTGAAAACCGGTGTACCACAGACATGCTTTGAGACAGTATTGACATGGTCTTCAAGCAAAGGTCAGACTTTGGATACAAAGGATCCATCGGTAACAACTTATAGTTTCCTCATGGAAGAATGGATAACCTTGCTGAAAAGGAATCTATAACAATAGGGCCTCCGGCCAGGTGTGCTAGGCACGACATCACCTTACCGGGTCTCCTAAAGACCATTGTTATAAGTCTTGGAAATATGTTCCAACCATCATATCTGACCGAGATTCAAATCTGATGGGTGTCAGGATAACTCAGACTCAGGATATCTAAGAAGAAAGGTGCAACACAAATTTTCGAGATGACATTGTAAGATTCTCGGGAATTGAACTATGGGAGCGAGTTCCGACACAAGAGTTCATCATTAATCCAAGGAGAGGATGAGGAGGTGGCTAATGAACTCAACGACAATTCATTGAGATTTTCAAAAGATGGATGTACACACTTATGTGAACACGGAGATAACATTTGTCAGATCAAATGATATAACGAGGTATGTTCGAGGAAGACATACATAGTTAAACATTGGTTGAAAGGTGCACCCGAAATATGGGCTTATGTAGCATGATCAATGTTTAGAATGGTGATTCAATATCCAATACACAAAGAATGAAACATCGACCATTAATCTTCAAAGCAATGGGGTTTCTAGAAGTGAACGGATATGGCAAGGAGTGAACGGATATGGCAAGAGGTATCACCTGTATCTAGCATTATTAAGATGTGGTGAAATTCTCACGACATTCTTGACATAAAAGATGGTAATACTCCAAGGTAAAGAACAAATTCTGGATAGCAAGGAGCTCCATATCATGAACAAGTTTGTGTTGGAGGGAAGACAATAATGTTGTTCATGATAACACAAATCATTGAGGGCAAGGATGGTTTTTCTCATCATGAATTCAATTGATATCCTGGAGAAGCTCGGAATACTGATGATGATCACGACACATTCGTCGAGAGATTTCATGAAGATGTAATCGATCGATGATGACATCAAGTCAAATGAATGATGAAGTGAAAGGTTATTTGAACCATGGGTATGACACAAACTCAAAATCAAGTTTGCTGTTCAGGGAGAAATGATATGATGAGGAAGATCGACGTAAGATTAGCTCACGTCGAAATTTGTGCTCCGGGAAAAAGGACCAGGTAGAACAGTTAAAATTTTAGCACAATAATGATACAGCCGGTCAGGCTAGGAATGACTTGAAGGATTATTAAACTCATAAGCAACAAAAATTACTTAGAGTTATTGAATCAGAGTGTGGACTCAGTTCAGTTATCGGTGTCTTTGAGTGTTTAATAACTCAGAGCCCATGAAAAATTGTAATCAGTGAGAATGTAGTACTTGATGAAGAACTCATAGGAAGTTATGCAGTTCCAAGATAATCTCGAGATACCAGGGGGTAATACTCGAAGACAGATCAAAGTAGAGGTTGGACTGGGGTATTGCTTTGCAGAAGACAAGTACTTCAACTTGTCCGAGAAATGGGATCCAAGAAGAACATATGGTCGGAACCACGATTGCAAAGGATCAATTCACCGATACCAAAGGATATTATATCAAGGAATTAGTTATTATTACAAGAAGCTACCATGATAGGATCTACATTGTGTCCATGGGCATGAACACAAAGTTCAAGGTCGACTCCCACTTCTCCAATGCATAACCTTTCATTCACTTCTCGGGTTCGATGAAGTAGTAGTGTTGAAATTTTATCTGGCAAAATACCAGAAGAGTATGACTCATGAAAACTTTCGAGTTCACACATATTAAGGAAGGCATAGGTTCAACCCATCGGGGCTTCTTAGAACATATACCATGAACTTCAGGAGTAAATAACACAAACTCAAAAGTAGAGCATGGTTGTCAAAAGTAGAGGATACAATTTACCAAAGACATTATGTATCAGGTAAAGAATCGCAAGAATTTAGGTCGTCAAGGACACTTTTGGATAATAACCCGACAATGGGTATGGCGGTCCACAACGGGGCTGATGTGAGTATCGAAACTCAATCAGAGGAAGAAGGAATGCCAAGGCATCAGATTATAGAAACAACTGACTAATTCAAAACTTAATGCACAGATTTTTTTGATTTCCAAATCAAGGGATTAGAAGCAATCATTCTGATCGAAAATGAATACGTTCAATAAACTTAAAAGAACAACCGATCAAGGCATTGATTGGTCAAGAACCAGCTCCTATCCAAATGACGTCTGAGCCGAAAGGATAATCCTAAGATTCGACTGATGATTGTGAACATTCACAACTTATTGAATCATTGGACTCAAGAATGATAGTGACAAGGGATACTAATGAATATTTCTACACATATGGAACA
This sequence comes from Triticum dicoccoides, assembly GCF_002162155.2. Lineage (NCBI taxonomy): Eukaryota > Viridiplantae > Streptophyta > Magnoliopsida > Poales > Poaceae > Triticum > Triticum dicoccoides. Next base: position 503,470,273 of record NC_041392.1, read on the forward strand.
CAACCATAATGCAAGCAGACAAGTATTTGCACAACAACAGCTGGCAGAGAATTACCGGAAGACCGGATAGTATATCAATGTACCTTGTGGATCATATGATCAACTAGTAATGAACAGTTCCTCGATAAGGGTGAATAATTGTTCGTAGGGGTATTCATGCGGCAAGGAACTGCGGGGTAGTAAGCATATAGGATGCTTGGAACATCGGAGAGTATTTGAGGGCACCTTGTAATAACAAGGGCAACTGGGGAGGAAGGTATGAACGACAAAAGTATATAGTCATCCATAAAGATTTATCGTTGGTAAGGATTGCAACGGCGAAGGGCACAAGGGTCTCGGGAAAGCATCAGAGAGTGTCTTCCGAATCTTCTAGTGCAGCAGGCGATCATCTGGCCTGAAAGGCTCTCCGGGAGGAAGTATTTTCGAGAACCTAAAGTTAGATTTTAGCACAATCATTTAACCCGAGTAGAAGAGAGTTCAGAGTCCCAGAGTAAAGATTGAGGAGTAAAAGATCCTAATACCACCCAAATGGCGACGTGGGCCCGTAAGGCACATAGCCATGTTAGTAAAAAATTTGTAATGTCTAGACTAGACTTCAACCAAGGAGTGTGGAAGGGGGATTCCTACAGGCAGTCAGCTCTGATACCAACTTGTGACGCCCCCGATTCAATCGTACACTAATCATACACGCAAACGTGTATGATCAAGATCAGGGACTCACGGGAAGATATCACAACACAACTCTACAAATAAAATAAGTCATACAAGCATCATATTACAAGCCAGGGGCCTCGAGGGCTCGAATACAAGAGCTCGATCATAGACGAGTCAGCGGAAGCAACAATATCTGAGTACAGACATAAGTTAAACAAGTTTGCCTTAAGAAGGCTAGCACAAACTGGGATATAGATCGAAAGAGGCGCAGGCCTCCTGCCTGGGATCCTCCTAAACTACTCCTGGTCACCGTCAGCGGGCTGCACGTAGTAGTAGGCACCTCCCGAGTAGTAGTAGTCGTCGTTGACGGTGGCGTCTGGCTTCTGGGCTCCAACATCTAGTCGCAGCAATCGGGTATAGGAAGGGGGAAAAGGGGGAGTAAAGCAACCGTGAGTACTCATCCAAAGTACTCGCAAGCAAGGAGCTACACTACATATGTATGCATTGGTATCAAATGGATTAAGGGTATCATATGTGGACTGAACTGCAGAATGCCGGAATAAGAGGGGGATAGCTAGGCCTTTCAAAGACTACGCTTCTAGTAACCTCCATCTTGTAGCAGGAGAAGAGAGTAGAAGGTAAGTTCACCAAGTAACATCGCATAGCATAATCCTAACCGATGATCCTCTCCTTGTCGTCCTGTTAGAGAGTGATCACCGGGTTGTATCTGGCACTTGGAAGGGTGTGTTTTATTAAGTATCCGGTTCTAGTTGTCATAAGGTCAAGGTACAACTCCAAGTCATCCTGTTACCGAAGGTCATGGCTATTCTAATAGATTAACTTCCCTGCAGGGGTGCACCACATTTCCCAACACGCTCGATCCCCTTTGTCCGGACACACTTTTCTGGGTCATGCCTGGCCTCGGAAGATCAACACGTCGCGGCCCTACCTAGGCACAACAGAGAGGTCAGCACGCCGGTCTAAATCCTATGGCGCAGGGGTTTGGGCCCATCACCCATTGCACACCTGCACGTTGCGTGGGCGGCCGGAGAGCAGACCTAGCAACCTCCATTACAAAGGAAGTTGCGTTACGCGGTCCAACCCGGCGCGCGCCGCTCAGTCGCTGACGTCACGAAGGTTTCGGTTGATACCACGACCTCGAGTGCCCATAACTGTCCCCGCATAGATGGTTAGTGCGTATAGGCAAGTGGCCAGACTCAGATCAAATACCAAGATCTTGTTAAACGTGTTATCTTGAAATAACCGCGAACGCCGACCAGGGCCAGGCCCACCTCTCTCCTACGTGGTCTCAACCTGCCCTGTCGCTTCGCCACAAAGATCCACACAGAGGGCCGTTGGGACAAAGGTCTTTCAGCCCCCAATCCGTGAATCACTTGCGGGTGATCCACGAGCCTACCCGACTTTAGTCACCACATGTATCATGTATAAAGTATATAGTATAAACCCGTGATCACCTCCCGAGTGATCATGGCCCGATAGTATAGCATGGCAGACGGACAAGAATGTAGGGCCACTGATGATAAACTAGCATCCTATACTAGGTGTGCCCTAACGCGGTACGAGGTGATATCGGTGAAGGGGGGAAACATCCGGGAAAGTATTCCCGGTGTTTCGCATTTTCAGACAAATGAACCGAAGGGGAAAAGTTGCGTGTTTGCTATGCTAGGGATGCGTGGCGGACGAACGGTCTACGTATTCGGATTCGTCTCGTCGTTCCGAGCAACTTTCATGTTGAAAATAATTTAATCCGAGTTATAGATTAAAAGATATGATTTTCTAAAGATTTTATTATTTTCTGGAATTTAATTAATTATTTAATTTAATTCGAAATTGGATTTATGACATCAGCATGATGTCATGCTGATGTCAGTAGTCAACAAGGGTTGACTGGGTCAAACTGACGCGTGGGTCCAGTGGGACCCACCTGTCATACTCTGTTAGGTTAATTAGGGTTTAGTTAATTGATTAGGTTAATCTAATCAGGATTAATTAGTTTAATTAATTCTTTAATTGATTAATGAAGTTAATTAATTATTTAATTAACTAATTACTATTAATTTTATTTTTTATATTTTTTAATTCTCCTTTTTTGACATTCTGGGGCGTGGGGGCCTCGTGACATAGGCCCAATGGCCTACAGTGGGTCGGGCAACGGGCGTTGGTTGTAACGGGTGCGCCCGACTAGGGCCGAGCCCAAGCGTTGGTTCGGGCGAGGCCATCGGCACGGCCGTCGGCGCCCATGACGCCGGCCAGGGGAAGCGGCGAAGGGGTGGAACTGGAGCGAGAGGCCGGCGCAGATGGCCGCGGTGGCCGGCGAGGTCGCCGCGGGCGGTCTCGAGTAGAGACGGCGAGCGGGGCGACGTGCACACGCGAGGAGCCGCAGCGGGCAACTAGAAGCGAGGCGGAGGCAAGCCGCGGGTCCGGCGAACTGCAGCGGGACGGCGCGGGGCGGTGGTGGTCGCGAGCGGGCGACATGGGGAACGGGGCGGCGCGCTGGCCGTGGCCGGAACAAGCGCTGACTGGTTGGAGCGACGGCGGCCAGTGGCGCGGACGGGGAGGCTCGGGGTGGCCACGGCAGCAGCAGGAGCGGATGCGCGTGGGCAAGCAGGAGGCGAGGCGACGGTGGTGACGGCAGCGCGCAGCACGGCGGAGCAGCAGAGCAGAGTAGGGGAGGAGCGGCAGCAGCCACGGCGTACGGCGCGACACGGGCGCGTGCGGGGGCGTGCCAGGGAGCGCGAGGCAACGCGAGCAGCAGTAGGGCGAGGCCGTGGCCACGATGGGAGCAACGACGAGTGGCTTCAGCAGTGTCCATGGGCAGCAGCCGCAGCTGTTGTAGCGAGGCAAGGCGAAGAGCGTCACGGCGGTGACCGCGGGGAATGAAGGAGGGGGGGCTCAT
>NC_041392.1:503473985-503687566 GCF_002162155.2 Triticum dicoccoides
ATATTTTGGGGGGAGTGGGGGGGTGTCGATGGTTGACTAGGAGGGGAGTGGGGGTTAAGGAGTGCGGGTGGGCCGGCCTGGTGGGTCATGGCCCAGTTGGGCCGGTGGCCTGCCTGGCCGGAGCCCAGTGAGGGGGTTTGCCTTTTACTTTTCTTTGTTTTCGGTTTTGTATTTTCCTTTTCATTTATTTAACTTTCTGTTTTCTATTTAGTCCCAACTATCAAATAAATTTTGTTGAATACAAAACTTGCGACACAAATATTAGGTCATATTATGGAGATGCACGCAAAGTTTCAAAACATTTTGAAAAGGATAAATATTTGTTTATTTTTAAATGGTTAATTTAAATGTTGCTTGCTCCTGTTTTGAATATCGTAGAGGCCTATCAACATTCCCAATAATGTTGCTTGATGTTTGTTAATTGGTTAGTGAATACTTACAACCTTCTGAACATTTTTAATTCACTGTTTTATGAAATTATAATTTGACTTGTTATTTGAATTTGAATTTGATCTCAGTTTGAAACAAGTGAGGTTGATCAAAAGTTTAATTATGATGACCTGGCATGATTAGCAAGGGTTTACTGTAGCTTAATTACCCGGGCGTCACAAGATTCAAATATTGTTCATAGATAAACTTGATCATAAACCCACAATTCAACGGATCTCGATAAACACACCGCAAAAGAAGATTACATCGAATAGATCTCCAAGAAAATCGAGGAGAACTTTGTATTGAGATCCAAAGAGAGAGAAGAAGCCATCTAGCTAATAACTATGGACCCGTAGGTCTGAAGTGAACTACTCACACATCACCGGAGAGGCCATGGTGTTGATGTAGAGGCCCTTCGTGATCAATGCCCCCTCCGGTGGAGCTCCGGAAAAGGCCCCAAGATGGGATCTCTCGAGTACAGAAGGTTGCGGCGGTGGAATTAGGTTTTCGTGGTGCTCCTGGATGTTTGGGGGGTACGTGGATATATATAGGAGGAAGAAGTAGGTCGGTGGAGCAACGAGGGGCCCACGAGGGTGGAGGGCGCGCCCAAGGGGGTAGGTGCGCCCCCTGCCTCGTGGCCTCCTCGATTGTTTCTTGATGCCCACTCCAAGTCTCCTGGATCACGTTTGTTGGGAAAATCATGTTCCTGAAGGTTTCATTCCCTTTGGACTCCTTTTGATATTCCTTTTCGGCGAAACCCTAAAATAGGCAAAAAAAACAACAATTTGGGTTGGGCCTCCGGTTAGTAGGTTAGTCCAAAAAATGATATAAAAGTGTAAAATAAAGCCCATTGACATCCAAAATAGATAATATAATAGCATGGAGTAATCAAAAATTATAGATACGTTGGACACATATCTGTTGTTTGCGTATGGGAATAAAGAGGACTTGATGCCTTATAATGCTATGGTTGGGTTTTATCTTAATGATCTTTAGTAGTTGCGGATGCTTGCTAGAGTTCTAATCATAAGTGCATATGATCCAAGAAGAGAAAGTATGTTAGCTTATGCCTCTCCCTCAAATAAAATTGCAATATTACCGGTCTAGGTATCGATTGCCTAGGGGCAAATAACTTTCTCGTGACAAAAAGCTCTACCAAAACTAACTTAGTTGTGTCTTCATCTGAACAGCCCCTAATTTTTATTTACGCGCTCTTTATTATCTTGCAAACCTATCCAACAACACCTACAAAGTACTTCTAGTTTCATACTTGTTCTAGGTAAAGCGAACGTTAAGCGTGCGTAGAGTTGTATCGGTGGTCGATAGAACTTGAGGGAATATTTGTTCTACCTTTAGCTCCTCGTTGGGTTCGACACTCTTACTTATCGAAAGAGGCTACAATTGATCCCCTATACTTGTGGCTTATCATCATGCAACTCCCGAATACCGGAGGAACACTTGGTGTGCTATCAAACGTCACAACATAACTGGGTGACTATAAAGATGCTCTACAGGTGTCTCTGATGGTGTTTGTTGAGTTCGCATAGATCGAGATTAGGATTTGTCACTCTGAGTATTGGAGAGGTACCTCTGGGCCCTCACGGTAATGCACATCACTATAAGCCTTGTAAGCAATGTGACTAATGAGTTAGTTACAGGATGATGCATTATGGAACGAGTAAAGAGACTTGCCAGTAACGAGATTGAACTAGGTATTGAGATACCCACGATCGAATCTCGGGCAAGTAACATACCGATGACAAAGGGAACAATGTATATCGTTATGCGGTTTGACCGATAAAGATCTTCGTAGAATATGTGGGATCCAATATGAACATCCAGGTTCTGTTATTGGTTATTGACCGAAGACGTGTCTCGGTCATGTCTACATAGTTCTCGAACCCGTAGGGTCCGCACGCTTAACGTTCGGTGATGATGAGTATTATGAGTTTATGTGTTTTGATGTACCGAAGGTAGTTTGGAGTCCCGGATGTGATCACGGACATGACGAGGAGTCTCGAAATGGTCGAGGCATAAAGATTGATATATTGGGTGACTATATTCGGGCACCGGATGAGTTCCGGGGGTCACCGGATAATTGTCGGAGTGCCGGGCGGTTATCGGAACCCCCGGGGGAACTAATGGGCCAACATGGGCCTTGTGTGTGTGAGAGAGGAGGGGACATAGGGCTGGCCGCCCCCCCTTGGGAGTCCGAATTGGACAAGGAGGGAGGGGCGGCGCCCCCTCTTTCCCTCTCCCTCTCTTTCCTCCCCCTCCTTCTTCCTAGTTGGACTAGGAAAGGGGGAGTCCTACTCCTACTAGGAGGAGGACTCCTCCCTCTCCTTGGCGCGCCCCAAGGCCGGCCGGCCTCCCCCTTGCTCCTTTATATACGGGGGCAGGGGCACCCTAGAACACACAAGTTGATTGTTTCCAGCCCTGTGCGGTGCCCGCTCCACCATAATCCACCTCGGTCATATCATAGCGGTGCTTAGGCGAAGCCCTGTTCCGGTAGCATCATCATCACCCTCATCACGCCGTCGTGCTGACGAAGCTCTCCCTCGACACTCTGCTGGATCGTGAGTTCATGGGACGTCACCGAGTCGAACGTGTGCAAATCGCGGAGGTGCCGTACTTTCGGTGCTAGGATCGGTCGATCATGAAGACGTACGACTACATCAACCGCATTGTCATAACGGTTCCGCTTACGGTCTACGAGGGTACGTGGACAACACTCTCCCCTCTCGTTGCTATGCATCACCATGATCTTGCGTGTGCGTAGGATTTTTTTTGAAATTACTGCTTTCCCCAACATTGGCATCTGAGCCAGGTTTATGCGTAGATGTTGTATGCACGAGTAGAACACAAAGGAGTTGTGGGTGTTGGTATATACATATTGCTTGCTGTCACTAGTTGTTTCTTGATTCGACGGTATTGTTAGATGAAGCGGCCCAGACCGGCATTACGCGTACGCTTTAGCAAGACTGATTCTACCGACGTGCTTCGCACACAGGTGGCTGGTGGGTGTCAGTTTCTCCCACTTTAGTTGAATCGTATTCAATGAACAGGGTTCTTTCTGAAGATCAAAAAGCAATCACTATACCGCGTTGTGGTTTTTGATGCGTAGGTAAGAACGGTTCTTGCTCAGCCCATAGCAACCACGTAAAACTTGCAACAACAAAGTAGAGGACATCTAACTTGTTTTTGCAGGGCATGTTGTGATGTGATATGGTCAAGAGATGATGCTAAATTTTATTGTATGAAATGATCATGTTTTGTAACAGAGTTATCAGCAACTGGCAGGAGCCATATGGTTGTCGCTTTATTGTATGAAATGCAATCGCCATGTAATTGCTTTACTTTATCACTAAGTGGTAGCGATAGTCGTAGAAGCAATAGTTGGCGAGACGACAACGATGCTTCGATGGAGATCAAGGTGTCAAGCCGGTGACGATGGTGATCATGACGGTGCTTTGGAGATGGAGATCAAAGGCACAAGATGATGATGGCCATATCATATCACTTATATTGATTGCACGTGATGTTTATCCTTTATGCATCATATTTTGCTTAGTTCGGCGGTAGCATTACAAAATGATCTCTCACTAAATTTCAAGGTATAAGTGTTCTCCCTGAGTATGCACCGTTGCTATAGTTCATCGTGCCAAGACACCACGTAATGATCGGGTGTGATAAGCTCTAGTTCACATACAACGGGTGCAAGCCAGTTTTGCACATGCAGAATACTCAGGTTAAACTTGACGAGCCTAGCATATGCAAATATGGCCTCATAACACTGAGAACGAAAGGTCGAGCGTGAATCATATAGTAGATATGATCAACATAGTGATGTTCACCATTGAAAACTACTCCATCTCACGTGATGATCGGACATGGTTTAGTTGATATGGATCACGTGATCACTTAGAAGATTAGAGAGATGTCTATCTAAGTGGGAGTTCTTAAGTAATTTGATTAACTGACCTTTAATTTATCATGAACTTAGTACCTGATAGTATTTTGCATGTCTATGTTGTTGTAGATAGATGACTTGTGTTGTTGTTCCATTGAATTTTAATGCGTTCCTAGAGAAAGCTAAGTTGAAAGATGATGGGAGGAACTACACAGACTGGGTCTGTAACTTGAGGATTATCCTCATTGCTGCACAGAAGAATTACGTCCTGGAAGCACCACTAGGTGACAAACCCGCTGCAGGAGCAATGCCAGATGTTGTGAACACCTGGCAGAGCAAAGCTGATGACTACTCGATAGTTCAGTGTGCCATGCTTTACGGCTTAGAACCGGGACTTCAACGACGTTTTGAACGTCATGGAGCATATGAGATGTTCCAGGAGTTGACGTTAATATTTCAAGCAAATGCCCAGATTGAGAGATATGAAGTCTCCAATAAGTTCTACAGCTGCAAGATGGAGGAGAATAGTTCTGTCAGTGAACATATACTCAGAATGTCTGGGTACCACAACCACTTGACTCAACTGGGAGTTAATCTTCCTGATGATAGTGTCATTGACAGAGTTCTTCAATCACTGCCACCAAGCTACAAGAGCTTCGTGATGAACTATAATATGCAAGGGATGGATAAGACGATTCCTGAGCTCTTCGCAATGCTAAAGGCTGCGGAGGTAGAAATCAAGAAGGAGCATCAAGTGTTGATGGTCAACAAGACCACCAGTTTCAAGAAAAAGGGTAAAGGGAAGTGTCGGTCTTAAAACCGGCGGATCTCGGGTAGGGGGTCCCGAACTGTGCATCTAAGGCGGATGGTAACAGGAGGCAGGGAACATGATGTTTTACCCAGGTTCGGTCCCTCTTGATGGAGGTAAAACCCTACATCCTGCTTGATTTATTCTTGATGATATAGGTATTACAAGAGTTGATCTACCACGAGATTGGAGAGGCTAGACCCTAGAAGCTAGCCTATGGTATGATTGTATGTCTCTTGTTATGTCCTATGGACTAAAACCCTCCGGTTTATATAGACACCAGAGAGGGTTAGGGTTACACAAGGTCGGTTACAAAGGAGGAGATATCCATATCCGTACTGCCTAGCTTGCCTTCCACGCCAAGTAGAGTCCCATCCGGACACGAGACGAAGTCTTCAATCTTGTATCTTCATAGTCCAATAGTCCGGCTGTCCGGAGACCCCCTAATCTAGGACTCCCTCAGTAGCCCCTGAACCAGGCTTCAATGATGATGAGTCCGGCGCGCAGTATTGTCTTCGGCATTGCAAGGCGGGTTCCTCCTCCGAATACACCACAGAAGAATTTGAATACAAGGATAGTGTCCGACCCTGCAAAATAAGTTCCACATTCCACCGTAGAGAGAATAATATTTCCACAAATCTAATTTGCTGACTTGCCTTGACAATATGACGTTAGGCCATGGCCCGGTGATTATTCGAACCTTTTCCTTTAACTAGCCCCACACATAATGCGAGGCAGTTTTTTGACACGTCTTGTCAAAGCAGAGATCGTGCTCCCCTTATTACGGGATTCTCATCAATACAGGCGTGGGTAACCCAACCGCGCCATCGATTACAGCGCTCGGGGGACAAGCGAGTTTTACCAGGCTAGTGGGGGCACATAGTTTCGTCCTCCCATATAAAGGGATAAGGATTCACCTTTTCATCCATGCCTTCTTCCTCCTTTGCTCATCCATTTTCGCACACTCAAGCTCCAGCGCCCAAGTCCGCATTTCCCACCTCGACCTTCTCCAACCATCTCTGGAGCGGGAGGCAGGTGGATGGTCTCCTCCGTCACGGAGGGACACATCAAGAAGCTGAGGAGAGCCGGATACCTGCCCGACGACATCGCGCACCGGCTCCCAGATGAGGGGCAGCTCATCCCCACCCCCAGGCCCCATGAGAGGGTAGTGTTCCTTACCAATTTCCTCCACGGACTGGGATTCCCTCTCCACCCATTCATCCAGGGGCTCATGTTCTACCACGGCCTGGATTTCCATGATCTGGCCCCGAACTTCATCCTCAACATCTCGGCGTTTATCTTCGTGTGCGAGGCCTTCCTCCGCATCAAGCCCCACTTCGGCTTATGGATGAAGACCTTCAATGTCAAGCCGAAGGTAGTGAGCGGCCGCCAGGCGGAGTGCGGAGGCGCCATGGTGGGCAAACTGCCCAACGTCACATGGCTCGAGGGCTCCTTCGTGGAAACCATAAAGGGGTGGCAATCAGGGTGGTTCTACATCACCGAGCCGCGTGACCCTAAATGGGCAGCGGCCCCCGAGTTCCGATCTGGCTTCCCCACACGGCTCACCTCCTGGCAAGAGAAGGGCCTGTCCTGGGGTAGTTCGAGAGAGTTGACCGGACTCCAAACATGTATTCAAAACATGGTGAACAAGAAGCTTAAACTCGTCAACGTAGTCCAGGTCATGCTCATCCGCCGGATCCTCCCGTGCCAACAACGGGCTTTCAACTTGTGGGAGTTCGACCCAGCCCAGCACCGAACTCTGAACAGGCTCTTCGACACAACTCACGAAGATGCCTGGAAGGTGTTATTCAAGAGTGCCGAGGTTCCCCCTCCCACTACCGAGGACCGCAGATTCTGCGCGAAGCGCCAAGCCAGCGCGGTAAGCTGTTTTACCTCTCACAGGATAATTGTTTTTCATAGTTTGACTCTATGCGGGATCTAAGCTCCTGTACCTTTGACAGGACTGGCAGGAGATGGTCGGACAGATCGACTTTCCGGCTCCTTTGCCCGAAGGCCCAGCAGACGCTCTCCCGGCGAAGATGCTGACTCCAGCTCCTTACACGGTGCCGGAGAAGACCAAGAAGGCCAAGGGAACCCGAAAGAGTTCCCAACGCCAGGTGTCATCGGACTCACCATCCGATGACTCTGCGGCACACTCCTCCCCCGAAGACGAGGAGGAAGAAGAAGATGCTCCCCCTTCAGTTGGGGGAGACAAGAAAAGGAAGGCCGCCCCAACTAGGGAGGCCAGAGGGTCCAAGAAGGGAAGGACTCTCCTTCTGGACAGTCCCACCACCGCTGCCGAAGGCGAAGACGAGTGGTTACCCAGGGCCAAGCCCCTGGGGAGGTCATAAGTATTCGGATACCAGAGTAACTCATAGTATCCTTTTGCGCACTGCTTCCCCTAACGCCGAATATGATTATGCAGGCCGCCACGAGCCCGTATCGATGTAGCATCGGACGGCTCCCTGGGCTCGTCGGATATGGATAGCGATCCACTTCTGACCGCCACCTCCCCTTGCCCTGCGGACGACGCCGATGTATTGTCTCAAGAGGCACCGGGTCGAGGGGAGACAGTCCCGGAGGCGCCTCAAGGCGAATTTCTGGACTCCGGGAACAGAGGGGACAAGGCCCCTGAAGGCTCCGAGTTCGGCCCTCAGCCGAACACCGCGCCGGATCCTCCAGTGGTTCCGGACTCGGGCAGGCGGCCTCCTTCCAAGAGGGGCAAGACGCCTGTGCCGGTGATCTCTGTCCATCCAAAGGCGCCGGACAATCTATTAGAAGCGCTTCGCAGCGCTTCTATCGACGAGGAGCACCGTACTATTATGAGTGCGGTGGTCCAGAAGGTTCAGTCCACCAAGAGCGGATTGACTGAAGCCTGTGCCAGCCTTCTAACAGGCTTTGAGGTAAGTGTTTAAAATATAGGAAAAATATTACCGCATAGACAGTAGCCCCTGATGCTCTGTTCGGTGTTCACAAAGAAAAGCCGAACAGAGGATCAAATAATATCGCAGGAGTCTAATATAAGTATGTCAATATGCGTATGCAGGCTTCGCTGCTGGCCTCAGCCGCACTGACTGCGGAGGTCGCCACACTGAAGCAGGACCTCGAGGAGTCCAAGAAAGAGCTCGGCCTTGCCAAGAGGCAGCTTGAGGAGAACAAGGGTAAGTAATACCCTGTCTATAGATATGTATATATAAAAGAAGACGCGATTGCAAAATGACAGGACCATCGTATATTTGCCAGGGGCCACGACCGAAGTGGCGACCCTAAAGCAAGTGCTGTCCAAGGCCGAATATAAAGCGGCCAAGGAGCGCACCGAGCGGGAAAGGCAAGAGGCTCGGGTGGGCGAGGTGCAGCAAGAGCTCCAGGCTCTCGTGACGAAGCATGAGGCGTTGGAGCTTGACTCGAAGACGCGAGAGTCTGAGCTTGCCGCGGTCCTCGAGAGCGCAAAGAGTGCCAAGGCCGAAGCCCAAAAGGCCCTTCAGGAGATTGACGCGATGAAGAAAATAGCGGCGGGCAAGGCATTCTATATGCAAAGCAAGCATGTGAAAGTAAATTACCTATTACTTACCCGAATCCGGAGCTCTCCAGGAGCATTCACAGATTTGCCCCGCAGTGTGTCGGATGCCGCACAGTTTTACCAGGTCGAGGAGGGAAGCTCAACGGAGAAGCTGTTCTGGTCTCAGTATACTGGGACCGAACACCCGGTGCCTATGAGCGACCAGTTGAAGCAGCTGGTCGAGCTACACAAGGCGGCCGAACAGGCCATGAAGGGCTTTATAGTCCGGCTGTGGCCTGGCGACGCCCTTCGAATAGCTACTTCGGCCTGGTGAGGTGGCTTGTAGATGCCTGCCCACGGCTCGAAGTCGTCAAGCGGTCCGTCTGCATCGAAGGTGCACGCCGGGCTTTCGCCCGTGTGAAGGTGCAGTGGGCCAAGCTAGACGCCGTGAAGCTGATCAAGGAAGGACCACCGCAGGGCAAGGAGCATCGCACCCCCGAAATTTATTATGAGGGTGTCCTGAAGGGTGCCCGTCTTGTAGCGGACGAATGTTCGAAGGATGTAATATTTGAGTAGACTTGCTTGTGTGATTCTGTATGATGAAAACTTGTGTCATATGCGCTATGCAACGCTTGTTTGAATTTAAAATATTACCTTCTGTTTGGCTGTTTATCCAATCTGAGAGATGGCTAGTCCTCGGCTTCTGCCCCCATGCCGCGAATGCTGGGGTGTTCGGGATAAACCTGAGCACTCTTGTTCCTATTTTTGGGTCCTTCGAGGGAGGTGCTCAGCACGGCGAACAAGGCAACCGGACTAATAATGCTTTATCACTCTCACTTAGCCATAGAATTCTATAATTTTAAATTTCGGTGAAGCCCCTGGTATTCGGAAGGCCGAATTCGGGGCACGATACACGCCTTTAATGTGGACAGGACCGGCTCCTCGCTCTAAGCGGCATAAGTCTTTAGGGACTCGAAAGCTCGCCGAACAGCGACCAGTCTCTCGCCTTATCATGACAGTCAGTTTTAGCTTTCTCTATTGAGGTGCTTAGCCCAGCAGAACCGGGGCACAATCGCAGTAGTTCTCCTAGTGCTACCTTAGCCGATAGAGCGGAATGTAAGGTACCAAAACATAGGAGCCGGGCAAACCCAACATTTGACCAAAGACATGATTCGGAGCTGATGCATATAATGCTATAAGTTCGGGGTGCCGCACTTGTGAAAGTGTTCGGACTTCTCACACCATATTGTGGGGTACTTAAGCCCCTGGTGTATTGGCCGTACCAAAGTGTACGGTTGCAAGGCGTCATTAATGAACACACACACACAGATATATATATATATATATATATATATATATATATATATATATATATATATATATATATATATATATATATAAAGAGAATGCAATAATAGTCTTAATGCTATGCATTGTTTATTCAAAAAGGTGCGTTTAAAGCAGAATGATACAGATAGTGCGATAAGCAAAAGTAGGACTATGTCCCTTCCAAGGGCAAGCTGAGGAATAATATTAAGCAAATATTTCACTCGTTATCGTAATCCACCTGGGAGTTCCGTGGTGTGATGTAGCTTTCTGCCTCCTTGGTTGCTGCATCATGTGTTCGGCAATCATGCTACTAGACAGGGTTTCCAGAGATTAAAGTCCTAAAAGAGAAAAATAACAAAGCGGGAAGCCCCTAGTGTGGTTTAAGCCGCGTATTGGGGCGTGCCGTAGTTGTGCCCCCCTCCTCGCCCGTGCCCATGGTATTTTTAATGCGTAATTATGTACACGTGGCACGAATTTCACTGTTTGGCTGGGACTGGGGTGGGTGCCGCATTGCTACGCAAGCTCCGGTCGTGCCAGGCGGTCTAGTTGCTGATTACTCCGAGCGCGCTTGAAGGTGTCCGGGTCTTGAAACACTGAACTGGTGGATTGCCTTGAAAGGCTACTTTGCGCTTCTGCTGCGAGGACCGCAGTGTGCTCCTCTGTGCGGAGAGAGTGCTCTGTGTTTCCATTAACTGTGATGACCCCCCGAGGTCCTGGCATCTTGAGCTTGAGGTATGCATAATGCGGTACCGCATTGAATCTCGCAAATGCGGTTCGCCCGAGCAGTGCGTGATAGCCACTGCGGAACGGGACTATATCGAAGATTAATTCTTCGCTTTGGAAGTTATCCGGGGATCCGAAGACCACTTCTAGTGTAATTGAGCCTGTGCAATGGGAGTCTACACCTGGAATGCCGCCTTTCAAGGTCGTTTTTGTGGGTTTGATCCTTGAGGGGTCTATACCCATTTTGCACATTGTGTCCTGATAAAGCAGGTTCAGGCTACTGCCTCCGTCCATAAGGACTCGGGTGAGGTGAAATCTGTCGATGATTGGGTCTAGGACTAGTGCGGCAAATCCGCCATGACGGATACTAGTGGGGTGGTCCTTGCGATCGAAGGTGATCGGACAGGAGGACCATGGGTTGAACTTTGGGGCCACTGGCTCCAATGCATATACGTCCCTGAGCGCACACTTCCGCTCCCTCTTGGGGATGTGGGTTGCGTATATCATGTTCACCATCCGCACTTGTGGGGGGAACCTCTTCTATCCTCCGGTGTTTGGTTGCCGGGGCTCTTCCTCGTCATCTCTATGTGGCCCCTTATCTTTGTTTTCGGCAATTAACTTGCCGGCCTGCTTGAATACCCAACAATCCCTATTGGTGTGGTTGGCTGGCTTGTCGGGGGTGCCGTGTATTTGACATGAGCGATCGAGTATGCGGTCCAAACTGGACGGGCCTGGAGTGCTTCTTTTAAATGGCTTTTTCCGCTGACCGGGTTTAGAGCCTTTGAATCTGGCATTGACTGTCGTATCCTCGGTATTGTCGCTGTTAATGCGGCGCTTATGTTTATTTCGACGTGACCTGCCATTGCCGTCCTTGGTATCCGAAGTACCGTGGTTCTTTGATATGTTATTACTACGAGCTAGCCAGCTGTCTTCTCCCGCACAAAAGCGGGCCATGAGTGTCGTGAGGGCTGCCATAGATTTCGGCTTTTCCTGACCAAGGTGCCGGGCTAGCCACTCGTCGCGGATGTTGTGTTTGAAAGCTGCTAGGGCCTCTGCATCCGGACAGTCGACAATTTGATTTTTCTTTGTTAGGAACCGAGTCCAAAATTGCCTGGCCGATTCTTCTGGCTGTTGAATTATGTGGCTCAAGTCATCGGCATCTGGTGGTCGCACATAAGTGCCCTGAAAGTTGTCGAGGAATGCGGCCTCCAGATCTTCCCAACAGCTAATGGACTCTGCTGGCAAGCTGTTAAGCCAAGGCCGCGCTGGTCCTTTGAGCTTTAGTGGGAGGTATTTGATGGTGTGTAAGTCATCACCGCGGGCCATGTGGATGTGGAGGAGGAAATCCTCGATCCATACCGCAGGATCTATTGTGCTGTCGTATGATTCTATATTTACGGGTTTGAAACCCTCTGGGATTTGATGATCCATGACTTCATCTGTGAAGCATAAGGGGTATGCGGCGCCTCTGTATTGGGCTATATCGCGATGCAGCTCAAATGGGTCTTCTGGCACGGCGAATTCATCATCGCCGAGGCTTGCCTCGTCTTCGGAGGGGGGCATGTAATTATCATCCTCGGCCTCTCCATCTGCCGCTCTCTCAGGAGGGCTGGCTCCTCCATCCTCTTGCTCTAAATCTTGATGGAGGGGATTGTTGTTGTCTTCGGCACTATCCAAAGTGTTATTATCTCCTGTGCCGGTATCACCACTTTTGCTTTGGTGGGACTTAGAGCGGCGTCGCTGACGTCGGCGCTTGGGTTGCTTCTTGGAGGGGTCATCCTCCGCTGTCTCGTCGCCATTGCCTTCTTTGGGTGTGTCCACCATGTATATATCATATGATGAGGTGGCTGTCCGGTGCCCTGTGGGCAGTGGTTCCTCTTCGTCTCCCGCATCGTCATCCATATCATCGATGTATTCGGAGTCGAAGTCGAGCATGTCGGTTAAGTCATTGACAGTGGCTACTAAGTGGGTTGTGGGTGGGCCGCAAATTTCTTCGTCATCCATATCCCAGTCCTGCCGGACATAGTTCGGCCAGGATCCTCCTGACAAGGAGAGAGACCTTAATGAGTTCAGTATGTCGCCGAAGGGCGAGTGCTGAAAAATATCCGCGGAGGTAAACTCCATGATCGGCGCCCAATCGGATTCGCTAGGAACGGGCGTAGGCGGTTCGGAGTCCATGGCCGAAGAAGGATCCGACAGTTTGACAACACGGCTCTCGTGCAGGGTAAGGTCGATGTTCGGCTCGATCGCTGCTGAAGGTAAGGCCTCCGTGGCAGGGTCCATCCACCCGTCCATGGACGGCGCAACTGGCTCCGAATTGGGGGTCGGAGCGGCTGCCGATGCGATCTCTTGAACACTGTCTCATGGTAGAGCTAAATCGTACTCATCGTGACCGCGTGGCACACAAGGCAGAGGCTTGAATCCGTCGAAGATCAAGTCTCCACGGATATCGGCCATGTAGTTTAAGCTTCCAAACCTGACCTGGTGGCCAGGGGCGTAACTTTCGATCTGCTCCAGATGGCCAAGCGAGTTGGCCCGCAGTGCGAACCTGCCGAACACAAAGATCTGTCCAGGGAGAAAAGTCTCACCCTGGACTGCATCGCTATCGATGATTGTAGGAGCCATCAAGCCTAAAGGCGACGACACAGAGGAACTCTCAATGAAAGCACCAATGTCGATGTCAAAACCGGCGGATCTCGGGTAGGGGGTCCCGAACTGTGCGTCTAAGGCGGATGGTAACAGGAGGCAGGGAACATGATGTTTTACCCAGGTTCGGGCCCTCTTGATGGAGGTAAAACCCTACGTCCTGCTTGATTTATTCTTGATGATATAGGTATTACAAGAGTTGATCTACCACGAGATCGGAGAGGCTAAACCCTAGAAGCTAGCCTATGGTATGATTGTATGTCTTTTGTTATGTCCTACGGACTAAAACCCTCCGGTTTATATAGACACCGGAGAGGGTTAGGGTTACACAAGGTCGGTTACAAAGGAGGAGATATCCATATCCGTACTGCCTAGCTTGCCTTCCACGCCAAGTAGAGTCCCATCCGGACACGAGACAAAGTCTTCAATCTTGTATCTTCATAGTCCAACAGTCCGGCCAAAGGATATAGTCCGGCTGTCCGGAGGCCCCCTAATCCAGGACTCCCTCAGGAAGAAGGGGAACTTCAAGAAGAACAACAAGCCAATTGCTGCTCAAGTGAAGAAACCCAAGTCTGGACCTAAGCCTCAGACTGAGTGCTTCTACTGCAAAGGAACTGGTCACTGGAAGCGGAACTGCCCAAGTATTTGGCGGAGAAGAAGGATGGCAAAGTGAAAGGTATATTTGATATACATGTTATTGATGTGTACCTTACTAATGCTCGCAGTAGTGCCTGGGTATTTGATACTGGTTCAGTTGCTAACATTTGCAACTCGAAACAGGGGCTACGGATTAAGCGAAGATTGGCTACGGACGAGGTGACGATGCACGTGGGAAATGGTTCCAAAGTCGATGTGATCGCCGTTGGCACGCTACCTCTACATCTACCTTCGGGGTTAGTTTTAGACGTAAATAATTGTTAATTGGTGCCAGCGTTGAGCATGAACATTATATCTGGATCTTGTTTGACGCGAGACGGTTATTCATTTAAATCATAGAATAATGGTTGTTCTATTTATATGAGTAATATCTTTTATGGTCATGCACCCTTCATGAGTGGTCTATTTTTACTAAATCTTGATAGTAGTGATACACATGTTCATAGTATTGAAGCCAAAAGATGCAGAGTTGATAATGATAGTGCAACTTATTTGTGGCACTACCGTTTAGGTCATATTGGTGTAAAGTGCATGAAGAAACTCCATTCTGATGGACTTTTGGAATCACTTGATTATGAATCACTTGGTACTTGCGAACCATGCCTCATGGGCAAGATGACTAAAACTCCGTTCTCCGGAACAATGGAGCGAGCAACAGAGTTATTGGAAATCATACATACTGATGTATGTGGTCCAATGAACATTGAAGCTCACGGCAGATATCGTTATTTTCTCACCTTCACAGATAATTTGAGCAGATATGGGTATATCTACTTAATGAAACATAAGTCTGAAACATTTGAAAAGTTCAAAGAATTTCAGAGTGAAGTAGAAAATCATCATAACAAGAAAATCAAGTTTCTGCGATCTGATCGTGGAGGTGAATATTTGAGTTATGAGTTTGGACTTCATTTGAAACAATGCAGAATAGTTTCGCAACTCACGCCACCTGGAACACCACAACGTAATGGTGTGTCCGAACATCGTAACCGCACTTTATTAGATATGGTGCGATCTATGATGTCTCTCACTGATTTACCGCTATCGTTTTGGGGTTATGCTTTAGAGGCGGCTGCATTCACGTTAAATAGGGCACCATCTAAATCCGTTGAGACGACACCTTATGAACTGTGGTTTGGCAAGAAACCCAAGTTGTCATTTCTTAAAGATTGGGGCTGCGATGCTTATGTGAAGAAACTTCAACCTGATAAGCTCGAACCCAAATAGGAGAAATGTGTCTTCATAGGATACCCAAAGGAGACTGTTGGGTACATCTTCTATCACAAATCCGAAGGCAAGATATTCGTTGCTAAGAATGGATCCTTTCTAGAGAAGGAGTTTCTCTCAAAAGAAGTGAGTGGGAGAAAAGTAGAACTTGACGAGGTAATTGTACCTTCTCCCTTAATGGAAAGTAGTTCATCACTTAAAACAGTTCCAGTGATTCCTACACCAGTAAGTGAGGAAGCTAATGATGATGATCATGAAACTTCTGATCAAGTTACTACCAAACCTCATAGGTCAACCAGAGTAAGATCCTCACCAGAGTGGTACGGTAATCCTGTTTTGGAAGTCATGTTACTTGACCATGATAAACCTATGAATTATGAGGAAGCGATGATGAGCCCAGATTACGCAAAATGGCTTGAGGCCATGAAATCTGAGATGGGATCCATGTATGAGAACAAAGTGTGGACTTTGGTTGACTTGCATGATGATCGACAGGCCATAGAGAATAAATGGATCTTCAAGAAGAAGACTGACGATGATGGTAATATTACTGTCTACAAAGCTCGACTTGTTGCAAAAGGTTTTCGACAAGTTCAAGGAGTTGACTACGATGAGACCTTCTCACCCGTAGCGATGCTTAAGTCCGTCCGAATCATGTTAGCAATTGCCGCATTTTATGATTATGAAATTTGGCAAATGGATGTCAAAACTTCATTCCTTAATGGATATCTTAAAGAAGAGTTGTATATGATGCAACTAGAAGGTTTTGTCGATCCAAAAGGTGCTAACAAAGTGTGCAAGCTCCAGCGACCCATTTATGGACTGGTGCAAGCCTCTCGGAGTTGGAATATACGCTTTGATAGTGTGATCAAAGCATATGGTTTTATACAGACTTTGGAGAAGCCTGTATTTACAAGAAAGTGAGTGGGAGCTCTGTAGCATTTCTGATATTATATGTAGATGGCATATTGTTGATCGGAAATGATACTGAATTCCTGAATAGCATAAAAGGATACTTGAATAAGAATTTTTCAATGAAAGACCTCGGTGAAGTTGCTTATATTTTAGGCATCAAGATCTATAGAGATAGATCAAGATGCTTAATTGGACTTTCACAAATCACATACCTTGATAAAGTTTTGAAGAACTTCAAAATGGATCAAGCAAAGAAAGGGTTCTTGCCTGTGTTACAAGGTGTGAAGTTGAGTCAGACTCAATACCTGACCACTGCAGAAGATAGAGAGAAAATGAAAGGTGTTCACTATGCTTCAGCCATAGGCTCTATCATGTATGCAATGCTGTGTATCAGACCAGATGTGTGCCTTGCTATCAGTTTAGCAGGGAGGTACCAAAGTAATCCAGGAATGGATCACTGGATAGCAGTCAAGAACATCCTGAAATACCTGAAAAGGACTAAGGATATGTTTCTCATATATGGAGGTGACAAAGAGCTCGTCATAAACGATTACGTCGATGCAAGCTTTGACACTGATCCAGATGACTCTAAGTCAAAAACCAGATACGTGTTTTTATGAAATGGTGGAGCTGTCAGTTGGTGCAGTTCCAAGCAGAGCATTGTGGCGGGATCTACATGTGAAGCGGACTACATAGCTGCTTCGGAAGCAGCAAATGAAGGAGTCTGGATGAAGGAGTTCATATCCGATCTAGGTGTCATACCTAGTACATCGAGTCCAATGAAAATCTTTTGTGACAATACTGGTGCAATTGCCTTGGCAAAGGAATCCAGATTTCACAAGAGAACCAAGCACATCAAGAGACGCTTCAATTCCATCCACTATCAAGTCAAGACATAGAGATTTGCAAGATACATACGGATCTGAATGTTGCACACCCGTTGACTAAGCCTCTCTCACGAGCAAAACATGATCAGCACCAAGACTCCGTGGGTGTTAGAATCATTACAATGTAATCTAGATTATTGACTCTACTGCAAGTGGGAGACTAAAGGAAATATTCCCTAGATGCGATAATAAAGTTGTTATTTATATTTCCTTATATCATGATAAATGTTTATTATTCATGCTATAATTGTATTAACCGGAAACTTAGTACATGTGTGAATACATAGACAAACAGAGTGTCACTAGTATGCCTCTACTTGACTAGCTCGTTGAATCAATGATGGTTATGTTTCCTGACCATAGACATGAGTTGTCATTTGATTAACAGGATCACATCATTAAAGAATGATGTGATTGACTTGACCCATCCGTTAGCTTAGCACGATGATCGTTTAGTTTGTTGCTGTTGCTTTCTCCATAACTTATACATGTTCCTATGACTATGAGATCATGCAACTCCCGAATACTGGAGGAACACTTTGTGTGCTATCAAACATCACAACGTGAATGGGTGACTATAGAGATGCTCTACAGGTGTCTCTGATGGTGTTTGTTGAGTTGGCATAGATCGAGATTAGGATTTGTCACTCCGAATATCGGAGAGGTATCTCTGGGCCCTCTCGGTAATGCACATCACTATAAGCGTTGCAAGCAAAGTGACTAATGAGTTAGTTACGGGATGATGCATTGTGGAACGAGTAAAGAGACTTGCCGGTAATGAGATTGAACTAGGTATTGAGATACCGACGATCGAATCTCGGGCAAGTAACATACCGATGACAAAGGGAACAACGTATATCGTTATGCCGCTTGACCGATAAGGATCTTCGTAGAATATGTGGGAGCCAATATGAACATCCAGGTTCCGCTATTGGTTATTGACCAGAGACGTGTCTCGGTCATGTCTACATAGTTCTCGAACCCGTAGGGTCCGCACGCTTAACGTTCGGTGACGGTCGGTATTATGAGTTTATGTGTTTTGATGTACCGAAGGTAGTTCAGTGTCTCAGATGTGATCACGGACATGACGAGGAGTCTCGAAATGGTCGAGACATAAAGATTGATATATTGGATGACTATATTCGGACACGGATAATTGTCGGAGTGGCGAGGGGTTATCGGAACCCCCGGGGGAACTAATGGGCCAACATGGGCCTTGGGAGAGAGAGGAGGGGCCATAAGGCTGGCCACGCCCCCCTTGGGAGTCCGAATTGGACAAGGAGGGAGGTGCGGCGCCCCCTCTTTCCCTCCCTCTCTCCCTCTCTTTCCTCCCCCATCCTTCTGCCTAGTTGGACTACGAAAGGGGGAGTCCTACTCCTACTAGGAGGAGGACTCCTCCCTCTCCTTGGCGCGCCCAAGGCCGGCCGGCCTCCCCCTTGCTCCTTTATATACGGGGGCAGGGGGCACCCTAGAACACACAAGTTGATTGTTTCCAGCCATGTGCGATGCCCCCCTCCACCATAATCCACCTCGGTCATATCGTAGCGGTGCTTAGGCGAAGCCATGTTCCGGTAGCATCATCATCACCGTCATCATGCCGTCGTGCTGACGAAGCTCTCCCTCGACACTCTGCTGGATCATGAGTTCGTGGGATGTCACCGAGCCGAACATGTGCAGATCTCGAAGGTTTCATACTTTCGGTGCTAGGATCGGTTGATCGTGAAGATGTACGACTACATCAACCGCGTTGTCATACCGCTTCCGCTTACGGTCTACGAGGGTACGTGGACAACACTCTCCCCTCTCGTTACTATGAATCGCCATGATCTTGCGTGTGCATAGGATTTTTTTTGAAATTACTGCGTTTCCCAACAGTACTGATCAATGCCGAGGGCCTTCATGTCCTCATCTAGGGTCTCGTTGAACACTGCCGTCCCCTCCGTCTCGAGCACTTCCTGACGGGCCTTCTCCCTCCCTCGGGACGTCGCCTCCTTTCGCCGCCTTTCCAAAATCTCGTTGGCACGGGCGATCAGGTCGCGTGTTGGAGGCGTAGTGTTGGCGGCGCGCTCTGCCGGAGCTGGACTGTCGACGCTCTGGTGAGAAGAATCAGAAACCAAACTGCTACTGCCGCTGAGGGTTGCATCTTCATCCTCTTCGACGAGCTACACGGGTGTTGGCCTGACTGGCAAAGGGGAGACGCCGCCGAGAGTAAATTGCAGAAAACCACCACTTTGAGGGCTAGGTTTTCAGAAAACACTAGGTTATAGTTTCTTGACAAATTGCACCATCTCTTGTGTAATCTTTTTGCAAAACCACTAATCGGTGGATCTAGCTCGGTTAAGTGCGTTTATGACAGATGGGGCCCCTATTTCGCTGATGTGGCATACCGTTTTACCAAAGACAACATTAGATGGGTAAAAAGCAAAAACACCCCAACACTTTTGTCAAAAAGTGAAAACACCCTCCCCGATTCAGATCGGGGTCTGTCTCTCTCATACGTCTCCAACGTATCTATAATTTTTGATTTCTCCATGCTATATTATCTATTGTTTTGGACTATATCGGGCTTTATTTTCCACTTTTATATTATTTTTGGGATTGACCTATTAACCGGAGGCCCAGCCCAGAATTGCTGTTTTTTTTGCCTATTTCAGTGTTTTGAAGAAACGGAATATCATACGGAGTCCAAACGGAATGAAACCATCGGGAACATGATTTTCTCACCGAACGTGATCCAGGAGACTTGGACCCTACGCCAAGGCATCAGAGAGGCGGTCACGAGGGTGGGCCTCCCCTAGGGCACGCCCCCTGCCTCGTGGGCCCCTCGATGCTCCACCGACATACTTCTTCCTCCTATATATACATACGTACCCCCAAACGACCAGAGACGGAGCCAAAAACCTAATTCCACCGCCGCAACTTTTTGTATCCACGAGATCCCATCTTGGGGCCTGTTTCGGAGCTCCGCCGGAGAGCACCGTCATCACGGAGGGCTTCTACATCATCATAGCCTCTCTGATGAAGTGTGAGTAGTTTACCTCAGACCTCCGGGTCCATAGTTAGTAGCTAGATGGCTTCTTCTCTCTTTTTGGATATCAATACAAAGTTCTCTCCCTCTCTTGTGGAGATCTATTCGATGTAATCTTCTTTTTGCGGTGTGTTTGTTAAGACCGACAAATTATGGTTTATGATCAAGTCTATCTATGAATAATATTTGAATCTTCTCTGAATTCTTTTATGTATGATTGGTTATCTTTGCAAGTCTCTTCGAATTATCCGTTTGGTTTGGCCAACTAGATTGGTAGTTCTTGCCATGGGAGAAGTGCTTAGCTTTGAGTTCAATCTTGCGGTGTCCTTTCCCAGTGACAGAAGGGGCAGCAAGGCACGTATTGCATCGTTGCCATCGAGGATAACAAGATGGGGTTTATTTCATATTGCATGAATTTATCTCTCTACATCATGTCATCTTGCTTAAGGCGTTACTCTGTTTTTAACTTAATACTCTAGATGCATGCTGGATAGCGGTTGATGAGTGGAGTAATAGTAGTAGATGCAGAATCGTTTCGGTCTACTTGTCACGGACGTGATGCCTATATACATGACCATGCCTAGATATTCTCATAACTATGCTCAATTCTGTCAATTGCTCAACAGTAATTTGTTCACCCACTGTAGAATACTTATGCTCTTGAGAGAAGCCACTAGTGAAACATATGGCCCCCGGGTCTATTCTCATCATATCAATCTCCATCACTTTAATCTTGCTTTGCTTTTTTACCTTGCCTTTACTTTTTACTTTGCATCTTTATACCAAAAATACCAAAAATATTATATCTATCAGATCTCACTCTCGTAAGTGACCGTGAAGGGATTGACAACCCCTAATCACGTTGGTTGCGAGTAGCTATCGTTTTGTGCAGGTACGAGGGACTTGAGCGTGGCCTCCTACTGGATTGATACCTTGGTTCTCAAAAACTGAGGGAAATACTTACGCTACTTTGCTGCATCATCCCTTCCTCTTCGAGGAAAACCAACGCAAGCTCAAGAGGTAGCAAGAAGGATTTCTGGTGCCGTTGCCGGGGAGTCTACGCAAAAAGTCAACATACCAAGTACGCATCACAATCCCTATCTCTCGCATTACATTATTTGCCATTTGCCTCTCGTTTTCCTCTCCCCCACTTCACCCTTGCCATTTTATTCACCCTCTCTCTCTATCCTCCCTCTCTATTTGCCTCTTTTGCCTGCTTGCCTTTTTGTTTGCTCGTGTGTTAGATTGCTTGTTTGTCGCAATGGCTCAAGATAATATTAAATTGTGTGACTTCACCAATACCAACAACAATTTTATTAGCACTCCGATTGCTCCTCTTACCGATGCTGAATCTTGTGAAATTAATACTGCTTTGTTGAATCTTGTTATGAAAGATCAATTTTCCGGCCTTCCTAGTGAAGATGCCGCTACTCATCTGAATAGCTTTGTTGATTTATGTGATATGCAAAAGAAAAAATATGTCGATAATGATGTCGTTAAATTGAAGCTATTTCCTTTTTCGCTTAGAGATCGTGCTAAAGCTTGGTTTTCGTCTTTGCCTAAAAATAGTATTGATTCTTGGAACAAGTGCAAAGATGCTTTTATCTCTAAGTATTTCCCTCCCGCTAAGATCATCTCTCTTAGAAACGATATTATGAACTTTAAGAAAATTGATCATGAACATTTTGCACAAGCTTGGGAGAGAATGAAATTAATGATACGTAATTGCCCTACTCATGGTTTGAATTTGTGGATGATTATACAAAAATTTTATGCCGGATTGAATTTGGCTTCTAGAAATCTTTTAGATTCGGCCGTGGGAGGCACTTTTATGGAAATCACTTTAGGAGATGCTACTAAACTCCTAGATAATATTATGGTTAATTATTCTCAATGGCATACTGAAAGATCTTCTAATAAAAAAGTACATGCGATAGAAGAAATCAATGTTTTGAGTGGAAAGATGGATAAACTTATGAAATTATTTGCTACTAAGAGTGTTTCTTCTGATCCTAATGATATGCCTTTGTCTACTTTGATTGAGAATAACAAAGAATCTATGGATATGAATTTTGTTGGTAGGAATAATTTTGGTAACAACGCTTATAGAGGGAATTTTAATCCTAGGCCATATCCTAGTAATCCTTCTAATAATTATGGGAATTCCTACAACAACTCTTATGGAAATTATAATAAGATGCCCTCTGAATTTGAGAATAGTGTTGAAGAGTTTATGAATTCACAAAAGAATTTTAATGCTTTGCTTGAAGATAAATTGCTTAAAGTTGATGATTTGGCTAGGAACGATGATAGAATTTCTCTTGAGATTGATTCTTTAAAGATTAGATCTATTCCTCCTAAGCATGATATCAATGAGTCTCTCAAAGCCATGAGAATTTCCATTGATG
The DNA here is from genome assembly GCF_002162155.2 of Triticum dicoccoides. NCBI lineage: Eukaryota > Viridiplantae > Streptophyta > Magnoliopsida > Poales > Poaceae > Triticum > Triticum dicoccoides. Next base: position 503,496,455 of record NC_041392.1, read on the forward strand.
AGTGCAAGGAAAGAACCGCTAGGATGCGTGCTTCCAAAGATGCCTTTATTAAAGCGTGTTCTTCCAATTCCTATGAAAATCAAGATGAAGATCTAAAAGTTATTGATGTGTCACCTATTAAATCTTTGTTTTGCAATATGAATCTTGATGAAACTGAATATGATCTTCCTTTACCTAGAAGGCGTTCTAAAAATTCAGAGTATTTAGATCTTTATGATGAAATTGATGAAAGTGGGATTGAGAGAAATAAAAATCTAGATGTTGCTAAACCCACTATATTGGATTTCAAGGAATTTAATTATGAAATTTGCTCTTTAATTGATTGTATTTCCTTGTTGCAATCCGTGCTAAATTCTTCACATGCTTATAGTCAACATAAAGCCTTCACCGAGCATATTGTTGATGCTTTGATGCAATCTTATGAAGAAAAACTTGAGTTGAAAGTTTATATCCCTAGAAAACTCTATGATGAGTGGGAACCAACTATAAAAATTAAAATTAAAGATCATGAGTTTTATTCTTTGTGTGATTTGGGTGCTAGTGTCTCTACTATTCCCAAGACTTTGTGTGATTTGCTAGATTTCCGTAATTTTGATGATTGCTATCTAAACTTGCATCTTGCGGATTCCACTATTAAGAAACCTATGGGAAGGATTAATGATGTTCTTATTGTTGCAAATAGAAATTATGTGCCCGTAGATTTCATTGTTCTTGATATAGATTGCAATCCTTCTTGCCCTATTATTCTTGGTAGACCTTTCCTTAGAACGGTTGGTGCGATTATTGATATGAAGGAAGGGAATATTAGATTTCAATTTCCATTAAAAAAGGGCATGGAACACTTTCCAAGAAAGAAAATAAAATTGCCATATGAAACTATCATGAGAGCCACTTATGGATTGCCTACCAAAGATGACAATACCTAGATCTATCCTCGCTTTTATGCCTAGCTAGGGGCGTTAAACGATAGCGCTTGTTGGGAGGCAGCCCAATTTTATTTTTATTCCTTGATTTTTGCTCCTGATTAGTAATAAATAATTATCTAGCCTCTGTTTTGGTTATGTTTTTTGTGTTTAAATTAGTGTTTGTTCCAAGTAGAACCGTTGGGAAGACTTGGGGAAAGTCTTGTTGAACTTGCTGTAAAAAAACAGAAACTTTAGCGCTCACGAGAACTGCTGTAATTTTTATTTAAAGAGTGATATTTAGTTAATTCTTTTTGCAGATGATTAATAAATAAATTCCTCACGTATAGCAATTTATTTTAAAATTTTTGGGGTTCCAGATCTTGCGCTAGCTACAGATTACTACAGACTGTTCTGTTTTTTGACAGATTCTGTTTTTCGTGTGTTGATTGCTTATTTTGATGAATCTATGGTTAGTAAAATAGTTTATAATCCATAGAGAAGTTGGAATACAGTAGGTTTAACACCAATATAAATAAAGAATGAGTTCATTACAGTACCTTGAAGTGGTCTTTTGTTTTCTTTCGCTAACGGAGCTCACGAGTTTTCGACTTTAAGTTTTGTGTTGTGAAGTTTTCAAGTTTTGGGTGAATTCTTTTGATGGATTATGGAACAAGGAGTGGAAAGAGATTAAGCTTGGGGATGCCCATGGCACCCCCAAGATAATCCAAGGATACCAAAAATTCAAAGCTTGGGGTTGCCCCGGAAGGCATCCCCTTTTTCGTCCACTTCCATCGGTAATTTACTTGGAACTATATTTTTATTCACCAACATGATATGTGTTTTGCTTGGAGCGTCTTGTATTATTTGTGTCTTTGTGTCTTAGTATGCCACAATCATCCTTGCTCTACACACCTTTTGAGAGAGCCATAAATGAACTAAAATTTGATAGAATACTCTATGTGCTTCACTTATATCTTTTGAGCATTATAATTCTGCTCTATGTGCTTCACTTATATCTTTTGAGCTAAGTAGTTTTGCTCTATGTGCTTCACTTATATCTTTTGAGCACAATAATTTTGCTCTATGTGCTTCACTTAGATCTTTTAGAGCACGGTGGTGGATTTGTTTTAAAGAAACTATTGATCTCTCATGCTTCACTTAAATTATTTTGAGAGTCTCTTAATAGCATGGTAATTTGCTTAACAATAATATGCTTGGTATTCAAGATTTGTGAAACTTTCTTTTGAGTGTGTTGAATACTAAGAAAAGATTGAAGCATGATAATTGTTTTGAGATATGGAGGCGATAATATTAAAGTCATGCTAGTTGAGTAGTTGTGAATTTAAAGAATACTTGTGTTAAAGTTTGTGATTCCCGTAGCATGCACGTATGGTGAACCATTATGTGATGAAGCCGGAGCATGATTTATTTATTGATTGTCTTCCTTATGAGTGGCGGTCGGGGACGAGCGATGGTCTTTTCATACCAATCTATCCCCCTAGGAGCATGCGCATAATACTTTGCCTTGATAACTTCTAGATTTTTGCAATAAGTATATGAGTTCTTTATGACTAATGTTGAGTCCATGGATTATACGCACTCTCACCCTTCCACCTTTGCTAGCCTCTCCAATACCGCGCACTTTTCGCCAGTATCATACACATACCATATACCTTCCTCAAAACAGCCACCATACCTACCTATTATGGCATTTCCATAGCCATTTCGAGATATATTGCCATGCAACTTTCCACCGTTCCGTTTATTATGACACACTCCATCATTGTCATATTGCATATTCTGGTACACCGCCGAAGGCATTCATATAGAGTCATTTTGTTCTAAGTATTGAGTTGTAATTGTTGAGTTGTAAGAAAAATAAAAATGTGATGATCATCATTATTAGAGCATTGTCCCAGTGAGGAAAGAATGATGGAGACTATGATTCCCCCATAAGTCGGGATGAGACTCTGGACGAAAAATAAAATAAATAAAAAAAGAGGCCAAAGAAGCCCAAATAAAAAGAGGCCATAAAAAATAGAAAAAGCCCAAATAAAAAAAGAGAGAAAAAGAGAGAAGGGACAATGTTACTATCCTTTTACCACACTTGTGCTTCAAAGTAGCACCATGATCTTCATAGTAGAGAGTCTCTCATGTTATCACTTTCATATACTAGTGAGAATTTTACATTATAGAACTTGGCTTGTATATTCCAGTGATGGGCTTCCTCAAATTGCCCTAGGTCTTCATGAGCAAGCAAGTTGGATGCACACCCACTTAGTTTCTTTTTGAGCTTTCATATACTTATAGCTCTAGTGCATCTGTTGCATGGCAATCCCTACTCATTCACATTGATATCTATTGATGGGCATCTCCATAGCCCGTTGATATGCCTAGTTGATGTGAGACTATCTTCTCCTTTTTGTCTTCTCCACAACCACCATTCTATTCCACCTATAGTGCTATATCCATGGCTCACGCTCATGTATTGCGTGAAGATTGAAAAAGTTTTGAAAAAGTTAGAGTATGAAACAATTTCTTGGCTTGTCATCGGGGTTGTGCATGATTTAAATACTTTGTGTGGTGAAGATAGAGCATAGCCAGACTATATGATTTTGTAGGGATAACTTTCTTTGGCCATGTTATTTTGAGAAGACATAATTGCTTTGTTAGTATGCTTGAAGTATTATTATTTTTATGTCAACATAAACTTTCATATCATAATTAACAAGATTTGCATTGAAATTATGCCAAATAGCACTCCGCATCAAAAATTCTCTTTTTATCATTTACCTACTCGAGGACGAGCAGGAATTAAGCTTGGGGATGCCTGATACGTCTCCAATGTATCTGTAATTTTTGATTGCTCCATGCTATATTATCTACTGTTTTGGACTATATTGGGCTTTATTTTCCACTTTTATATTATTTTTGGGACTAACCTATTAACCGGAGGCCCAGCCCAGAATTGTTGTTTTTTTTGCCTATTTCAGTGTTTCGAAGAAACAGAATATCAAACGGAGTCCAAACGGAATGAAACCTTCGGGAACGTGATTTTCTCACCGAACATGATCTAGGAGACTTGGACCCTATGCCAAGGCATCAGAGAGGCGGTCATGAGGGTGGGGGCGCCCCCCTAGAGCGCACCCCTGCCTCGTGGGCCCCTCGATGCTCCACCGACGTACTTCTTCCTCCTATATATACATATGTACCCCAAACGACCAGAGACAGAGCCAAAAACCTAATTCCACCGCCGCAACTTTCTGTATCCATGAGATCCCATATTGGGGCCTGTTCCGGAGCACCGCCGGAGAGGGCCGTCATCACAGAGGGCTTCTACATCATCATAGCCTCTCCGATGAAGTGTGAGTACTTTACCTCAGACCTTCGGGTCCATAGTTAGTAGCTAGATGGCTTCTTCTCTCTTTTTGGATCTCAATACAAAGTTCTCCCCCTCTCTTGTGGAGATCTATTCGATGTAATCTTCTTTTTGCGGTGTGTTTGTTGAGACCGATGAATTGTGGGTTTATGATCAAGTCTATCTATGAATAATATTTGAATCTTCTCTGAATTCTTTTATGTATGATTGGTTATCTTTGCAAGTCTCTTCGAATTATCCGTTTGGTTTGGCCAACTAGATTGGTAGTTCTTGCCATGGGAGAAGTGCTTAGCTTTGGGTTCGATCTTGCGGTGTCCTTTCCCAGTGACAAAAGGGGCAGCAAGGCACGTATTGCATCGTTGCCATCGAGGATAACAAGATGGGGTTTATTTCATATTGCATGAATTTATCTCTCTACATCATGTCATCTTGCTTAAGGCGTTACTTTGTTTTTAACTTAATACTCTAGATGCATGCTGGATAGCGGTCGATGAGTGGAGTAATAGTAGTAGATGCAGAATCGTTTCGGTCTACTTGTCACGGACGTGATGCCTATATACATGATCATGCCTAGATATTCTCATAACTATGCTCAATTCTGTCAATTGCTCAACAGTAATTTGTTCACCCACCATAGAATACTTATGCTCTTGAGAGAAGCCACTAGTGAAACCTATGGCCCCCGGGTATATTCTCATCATATCAATCTCCATCACTTTAATCTTGCTTTGCTTTTTTACTTTGCCTTTACTTTTTACTTTGCATCTTTATACCAAAAATATCAAAAATATTATATCTATCAGATCTCACTCTCGTAAGTGACCGTGAAGGGATTGACAACCCCTAATCGCGTTGGTTGCGAGTAGCTATCGTTTTGTGCAGGCACGAGGGACTTGAGCGTGGCCTCCTACTAGATTGATACCTTGGTTCTCAAAAACTGAGGGAAATACTTACGCTACTTTGCTGCATCATCCCTTCCTCTTCGGGGAAAACCAACGCAAGCTCAAGAGGTAGCACTCTCCCGCACACCATCGTCGTCCTCCTTCCAGCTCCTTGGATGCCCTACAAGCCTGCCCGGTGGATGCCCTTCTCCTTCTCTCTCTATCTTTCTCCGGCGGATGCCCCGGCGTGCTCGCTGGCCTCGAGGGCCTCGGACGTCGCGAAGAACGCAGCGGCAAGCTTGACCACCCTGACCCCCCCGCTGGTGCCCCTTTCTAGCGTGAGCCGTGCACGCCGCGCGAGCTACACGTCGCACTCGCCGCTGTGGTCAGCGGGACGAAGGACAGGAGGTCGCGTCGGTCTGGCCACGTCCTGCGCTGTGGTGCTCGAGCAGGACACGTCCTCCCTCGTGGCCAAGAGTAAAAGCGGCATGGCATCATGGTGCGGAGAGAGCATGCTAGAGCCAGCGGGCGACCAGCCGCCAGGCCGTCCTCACCTTCCTCCGCCAGTGCAGCCGTGCTTCTCGAGTAAGTACGACGACAGCGTAATGGCCGACCCGCTACACGACCGCCGCTCTGCTCCGTCGGCGCCATCGCCACTTTGCTCGCTCGGCGCCGCCGTGCTCCATGAAGGGAGGAGAGAGGAGTCTATGCTCCGCAGCCACCAAGGACGGAGAAGGAGAGAGGAGCCTGTGGCATCTCAGGTGAGGGAGTGGCTGCCCGGCCTCCTATGCATCGGCATCGAGCGGAGGATCTAGCACCGAAGGGAGAGATGGGGATCGAAGGGAGAGAAGGGATCAAAGGGAGTGGGGGCTAATTGCATTTTGTCTTTTTGATTCAGGGGGTCTGTGTAAAATGTATGGACTAGTTTGTAAATTCAAATTAGAATCGATCTGGGACAAAATGTTACGCCATGTAGACAAAAAAGGGCCCCACCTGTCATAAGCGTGCTCAAACGAGGCTTATCTGCCGATCGGTGGTTTTCGCAAAATATTTACGAGAGACATGGTGCAATTTGTCAAGAAACTGTAACCTAGTGTTTTCTGAAAACCTAGCCCTCAAAGTGGTGGTTTTGTGCAATTTACTCCCCGCTGATGATGTCAACGTCTTCGTCCTCCTCTTGGTCCATCGTCTTCTTTTTGTGTTGATGCGTCGACAGATTCGCCCACTCTCGAATGAATTTGTCCAGCTGCTTCTATATCTCAACAAGGGCCGCATCTTGGATGGCGTGCATCTCGATCTCGATGTAGTCGTCGCAGATGCCACTACAGATCTGCTTCTTCAATAGCTCCAGGATGTGAGCAGGGAGCACATGAGATTCAGATAGCTTCACTAGCTTCGTGAGGTCCGCGTAGAGTTGGCTCCGCTCCTTGGACGTCATCTTCTTCACAGGAATGACATGGGACGCCTTCCTCTTCTTGGCCGGTGGCTCCTCGGCTGGACAACTGTCCTTGATGTGCACGGCGGGGGGCCTACGGGGACGAGGCGGGAAGCACGGCGGCTGCCTCGTCGAGGAGACGGCGGACCGCGGCGAGCTCTGACTGGAACCGTTGGCGGAGGATCTCCAGCGGGTGCTTCCGGCCGGACATGATGTTGAAGGGTTCCCGGTGTGCAATCTCCATTTGGAACATGGGACGCCAGTCACTAGGGTAAGAGCCGGAAGATGCGATAGGATGCGGTGGAGGAGAGAAGAGGATGGGAAAGATTGGAAGGGCACCGGAGAAGATACAGGGCAAGGCCTTTTAACTAGTGAAGTGATCTGCAATGGGATCGAAGCCGTGTTCTGCTGTGATCCGTGAAGAAATCGGACTGCACTCCGAGTCAGTACAAGCTTCGGATTTGGGTGCTTGCATCTCAAGCTTAGCTTGTTCATCACGGCCATGGCTTCAATTTTCCCAGTTCGTCCTGCTCGCTGTCTCTCCCCCACACCTTTCAGGATGCGGAACCGAGTACTCTCCTGTCACGGTGTTCGGCTCCGCTCCTACTCTGCTCACCGCTGTTTCTCTGATGCTTGGTTTTATGAAGTTGGCTCATTTGGGTCCCAGTTATTCTTGGATGCCGATATCCATCACACGTGTGACATGCTAGACATCCGCCCACACACCGTGTGTGGTGTGAGCAGGAGGCAGCCCAAACGGATTGTGTGTGGGCGAACATTAGAATTGCCCACACATGTGGGCGAACATTAGAATTGCCCACACGTGTGGGCGCACCTACTTCATGCCACACGTCCAATCATCTTCACCCCGCGCGTGTGGCATGAAGCAAAAATTCCCACACGCCCTGGCACAGCTATGTTAGGTACCCGCGGGATGACGATTTAGTTGCCATCCAGGATGACAGATACAATTATCCGGGATGGCAAATGTAGTTGTAAAAGCATGACAACTTCTATCTGTTTTGGTTAACTACAGTTGCCATGTCTAATTTGTGGTAGTTGCCGCGTGTTATCAAACCGTAGTTGCCGTGTGTGATTAACTACTTGCCACATATGATCAAACAGTAGTTCCCATGTGCATTTATCTAGTTGTCACGTGCGGTCCAACCATAGTTGTCATGTATGGTTAATCACAATTGCCATGTGTGTTTATTTGGTTGCCACGTACGTGCAACTGCAGTTGCCGTCTAGCAACAAATCATAGTTGCCATGTCTGTTTACCTAGTTTCCATGTACGCGTAACTGCAGTTGCCATACAACAACGCACAAGTGTCGTGTGGGCGAAAAGCAGTTCACACATACGCGCTTAGACTAGGTGGTGGCTGTGTGGGCAGAAACTAGTTTGCCCACACAACGCAGCTGGCAAACCGCATGCTGCGGGGCGTGTGGGCGAACTCTCTAACGCCCACACACCAACCCCGTCCTACGTGGCATGCAAATTCTGCCTCAATGTGTTAAGATTCGTGCAAACTTGACTGGACGCTGATCCACGTGTGTGGGCGAGTTGCAAAATTGCCACACGTGTGGGCGTTAGTATTTTCATTATTTTTTACAATGCTTTCTAAAAAACACTATTCACTTTTTTATAGCAAAAAAAACTATTCACTACAATTCATTTAATTCTACAATCATATGGAGGAAATTCTAAGTCCTTTATTACCTTACTTGAAACTGGTAGGGACAACTTTACTTCGTAGTTTCTAAGTACTGTGTCTAGCGGTGTAGATTTCGACTGGCATTGTCTCCTAGCAAGGGGAAGATCCAACGGGATCTTACTTGGGGTCAAGTGTGAAACCCTAAAAGTGATAAATGTCATACCTGGGGCCTTTGCCGTTAAATTTCGGGTGCACTCGAAAGTAGATGGTTTCAGATGGTCATTAGTTGCCACATATGGGTCGACACAACCGGAGTTTGAACCGAATTTTCTGGCAGACCGTGTGTGGGTTTGCTGGGTTGAGAGATTACCTATATTGGTAGGAGGCGATTTTAACATGACCAGGAGGAGAGGGGGAGAAAAATAACGACAACTTCGACAGAAGATGGTCATTCATGTTTAACACTATAATAGAAAATCTTGACCTGAGGAAGATTGATCTCACCGGAAGGCAATACACCTAGGCGAACAATTTGTAGAATCCAACTTACGAGAAGTTGGATCGAGTTCTTATCAGTGTAGAGTGGGAACATAAGTTTCCTCTGGTAACAGTACAAGCGTTACAAATGGGAATTTCGGACCGTACTCCTTTAATTACTAGTTGACTCAGGGGATGCAAGCCATGTAGCACTACTAGGGAAAAGGCTAGCAGCAGCGCGGGTTTTAGGTGTATCAGTAGCGCGGGGACCGGCGCTACTAATAAGGCGCTACAGCTAACACGTAGCAGTAGTGCGTGCTCACCAGCGCTACTGCTACACAAGTGTAGCAGCAGTAGGCTTAATGGAAGCTCGCTACTGCTAATAGCTACATCGCGCTTCTCCTGTGCGCCCTACTGCTACTACCGCGCTGCTGCTAACTTTTCTCCACTCGCTACTGCTAATTTTAGTAGTTTTTTGTTTTTTTCGGCATATTTGTTTTGTATTTGAACAGGCTTTATAGAAGAATCTTTAGCACATACAAATGTCATCATGATACACATACAAATGCATGCGAGACCACAAATGTAATCATAGCATATACATACAAATAGTCTCATCATAATCATCATCCAACACAAAGTGGTATCTTGTCATCATCTCGAAAATAGTGATACATGCAAGTCTCGAATACTTGCAACTACAACGTCATCCATCTAAACAAAGGTATACGCGAGAAGAGCTATCACTATGAGTGAGAGCGGAACTATGCAGTACATGAGGTGGCGGTTACGAGTCCTCTCTCGCGCTAGCGTGAACCTCAAGTAACTAGCTTCTCCTTCTTGTCTGCTTTTGAAGCCTTTATGGCTGGCGCCCGAGAACCCATTCACTTGCGCCTGACACTCATATTGCGGCCGTCTCCAGCACCGTCTCCAGCGCCGTGCACACGACCATATTGCGGCCGCTGGCCCAAAGGGAGTCCCTTAAGTTCGTTCAAGGCCCGGTTGAGAGGGGTGTCCCACTTGGGCCTCGTCGGAGAAGTAGGGCTTTCGTCTGCAAGCTGGTGATGCTTCTCTAGTAGTCTAATCAATTTCCTCGTGATTTGGTCCGTGTAAAAAACCTTTTTCTCCTTGTCCCACTTGTAGCGGACCCTGATGAAGTCACGCTCCAAGGGGTTGGTGAACTTCGCGAAGGGGTCTGGGAGACCCGCGGCTTCATGTTCCACGTCCTCCTTATCCCATATGGGCCTTTTACCGAGGTAGCCACGGCTTCCGAGGCGATGCTTCCCCATGTTCCTTTGCTGAAGGCTCTTGAATTTCGCAGCCTTAGCCTTGGCTGCTCGGTAGCGCAAGTGTCCTTGAACTTTTCGAACTCCTCTTCCGTAAGTGTCGGATTTTCCTCCAGAATCTTGGACAGGGGTTCATCAGCCTCAATAGCTCGTTTCACCCTCCCTTTCCAGGAGGCCAAATCATTGCTAAACATTCCCATGGCGTGATTGTTAATCTTTTTCATCTTCGGATCATCCCACGGTTGTTCTATGTTATCATCCCGGCCGGGGAACTTGAATCTCTTGTGCAACTTCATTAGGAGCAACTGCGTCAAATGTTCTTTACTCCTTAAGTCATCGTCGTTGTTGCTCGCACATTCTCGTAGGATGCATCCTAATTGGTTCCCATAGCAGTTGCGAGGTTCTTCCAGCTCTAATGGCTCAAACTTGCCAGGTGCCATCTTTGTGATCACAAGTCGTCCAATCCCTAGTTTGTTAGGTTTTCGTATCCTCTGCTTCTTATGCTTCCTATTTTCGGTAGCGGCATCGGCGCCGGTACCTTTCCCGCCGGTCTCGGCGCCACCATCGGTGCCGGCGCCATCGGTGTCGATGTCGGCGTCAGTACCATCATCGAGGCCGACCTGCAAACCTTGCTTAGCAGTCAAACAGTCGAGGTACTCTTGTTCACCCTCATAATCCATCTCGTCTGCATCTTGGTCAGAAGGCCCAGTTTCTTCGTTGTTCAACATGTTTCCTATGATTAAGTGTCCTCGTTTATTTCTAGAAGTATGAATAAATGAGAAATGACATTAAAAAGAAATCTATGTGCCAGCACTCGATATGCCAACTATGTAGCACAAATCATGCCTTTATTCACAACAAATTTCGGCATGACCTTTGCTAAAAAAAATGGACATATCGAGCGCTTGAAATTCACCGGAACAGAAATGAATCAACATTCCGGCGTAACATAGGCCACTCGGATCATTTACCAAAATTAAACTAAAACATCACATGTCCAAATGACATGTTCAAATTCCAAACATGACATGTCCAAAACATGACATATCCACATATCACATGTCCAGTTCAAATTTGCATATAAATTTACCCTACCTAAATTTGATTTAACAAGGGATGTTGATTTGGACAATTGCTTAAATGCTGCCTTTTCTTTTAACTACAATTGCTTAACCCTAAATTTCTGTCCTATTTTAAAACCTAGCTAAATTCATAACTAAATAGATAACCTAATTAACCTACTGCCCTAACTAAAACCTAAGTAAATTAACCGAAGAACCCTAGCTAGCAGAGAGAGAGGGGGGTTTACAGAGGGTGCAGGGGAGAGGAGGCAGGCCCGACGATGGCCGAGGTTGGGAGGGGAGGAAGTAGAGGAGGGAGGTGAGGGCCGACAGGTCGGGGGCGAGCGCCGGGGTCGGGGGCGAGGGCCGGGTCGGGGGAGAGCGCCGGGGCGCGGCGGTGCGACGGGGGAAGAGAGAGTGGGGATTTGGGGGGAAAAGAGGCAGGATGAAGCAGGGAGAGTGAGAATTTTGGGTTAAGTGGACGTAGCAGTAGCGCGTTTAGACAAAACGCGCTGCTACTACCTTCACTAGCTATAGCGGTTTAGATAAAACGCGCTGCTACTACCTTCACTAGTTGTAGCCCATCTGACACGGAACATCGTCGTGTTGTGCAGTCTAGAGTAGTCAAGCTCCCAGATCTCCTCGACCCTTCCATAAAATCATTCAGTTGTGCCGTTGTCGCTGCAGGTCATGCATTCCATCATCACCCCTGAGTTCTGATCATCACTGTCCATATCTTTGGCCTCCGTGTAGAACGTGTATCCGTTGATATCATATGCCTGATAGGTTACGAGGTTGGGCGAGGGGCCATGTGCTAAGGCGTATATGAGCAATCCATCCTTAGAGCCCTCCTCCAGGGGATTAGCAATAATATGCTCTTTGAACCAATGCAGGCAAGTTGAGTTGTGCTCTCTAGTAACTTCGACGTCCGTCCTACATACCCCCCGGTCACGATACTTCTTTGCGATAATTTCTTTGTGCAGTGCCACGAAAGGATCTACCTCATCTAGGTGTTGTAGCACTACCAAGTTTGCTCTGTCAAAGTCGCTGCGTCGATCTGAGTATGCCACATGCAGTTCCCTGCGACCGTTGCAGTGACCTTCTCCTTCGAGCCTCCCATCGTGCTTGTTAATGGGCAAACCAACACTAACACCAGGCGTCTGGTCTGCGCCATATAGAAAATTCTCACAGAAAGAGATGCACTCTTGTGTCACATAGCCCTAGATGATGCTTCCATCCGGATGGGACATGTTACGAACGAATCCTTCGATGATCCCATTCATCCTCTCAAACGACATCATGTTGTGCAGGAATGACGGCCCCAGGTCTATTATGTCATCCACAATATGGACACACAGATGCACCATCACGTCAAAGAATGTGGGTGGGAAGTACATCTCAAGCTCATTCAGTATCACAACAATCTCTTCCTGTAGCCTTCGGAGCTGCTTCACACTGATCGACTTTCGAGAGATGACATCGAAAAAGTTACAGAGACCAATAAGCGTGTCAGGGACGTGCTTGTCCATTATCCCTCTAAGGGCAACAGGTAGTATCCGCGTCATCATCACATGACAGTCATGGGACTTCATCCCGCTGAACCTTTTCTTGTCCGTGTCTAGATATCTGTTTATCTTGCCACAGTAACCGGAACTAACTTTGACTCCGGTAAGGCACTTAAAGAATTGATCGATCTCAACCTGACTTAAGGTGAAGCAAGAAGGGGGGCAATAATCCTCTTTCTTTATTTTCTTGCCCTTCTTCTCCCGTGCCTCTGTCTCCGTCTCTGTCTCGTCTGACATTTTACCGAGCGGCATGTGCAGATCTTCCTTGATTTTCAAATCTTGCAAGTCTTTTCTTGCCTTCGGCCCATCCTTGGTCTTATCCGGCATGTTCATCAGTGTTGCGAGCAAGCTCTCAAGGACATTCTTACAGATATGCATTTGATCAAGGCAATGAGGTGTATCGAGTTTGTGCCAGTACTCCAAGTCGCAGAACACAGACCTCGGCTTCCATACCTTCAGCAGCGGCTCCGGCGCCTTTCTCATCGTCTTTCCCAGCGCGGGGCACTCCTTCCAGTTTTTCAACAGCTCATCGATTTCGGCACCGCTCCGCTTACGTGGAGGTCCCCGCTGCTCAACATGACCATTGAATAGATCTCCACGGTTTCTCCATGGGTCGTCCTGTTTGAGCCATCTTCGATGCCCTATGTACACGATTTTCCCAGACCCGCCATCTTTCCTTGACATTAGCTGCTGAGACGTCGTATCATCCATGCACCGTGTGCATCCGCAATATCCATGGCACACCTGGCCTGCCACATACCCGTAACTGAGATAGTCCTGCACTGTCGTGATCAGTGCGGCTCTCATGTTGAAATACTCGCCTTTGCTGGCGTCCCATGTCTTGGCCGGTGTTTTCCATAATGTGTCTAACTCCTCTTGAAGTAGCCCCAGATACAAATTAATATTATTCCCTGGTTGTTTCGGCCCTTGAATAAGCATGCTCATGTGAATGTACTTCGATTTCATGCACAACCAGGGGGAGGTTGTACATCCATACAAACACGGGTCATGTGCTATGGTTGGTGTTCTGGTTTCCAAACGGGTTCATGCCATCGGTACATGCGCCGAGCACGATGTTCCTTGCATCACATTCAAAATACCGATAGAAGCTGTTCAACGCTCTCCACTGGCTTCCATCCTTGATGTGTCTCAGCTTCAGATCATCTCCATCGTCGGGCTTCTTCCTCTCGGCGTGCCAGCGCATTAGCTTTGCTTCCTTGGGATCTACAAAATACCTCTGGAGACGGGGAGTGATCGGTAAGTACCATACCACTTCCTGGGGACATTTCTTCCCGGTCTTCTTGTATCGAGAAGCATTGCACACCAGACAACTGTTGGGGATCATAGCAGAAATTTAAAATTTTCTATGCATCACCAAGATCAATCTATGGAGTAATCTAGCAACGAGGGGAAGGAGAGTGCATCTACATACCCTTGTAGATCGCTAAGCGGAAGCGTTCAAGTGAACGGGGTTGATGGAGTCGTACTCGTCGTGATCCAAATCACCGATGATCCTAGCGCCGAACGGACAGCACCTCCGCGTTCAACACCCGTACAGAACGGAGACGTCTCCCATGCCTTGATCCAGCAAGGAGGAGGGAGAGGTTGAGGAAGAGAGTCCAACAGCAGCACGACGGCGTGGTGGTGATGGAGTGGCAGTTCTCCGGCAGGGCTTCGCCAAGCTCACGCGGAGGAGGAGAGGTATTGGAGGGGAGGGGCTGCGCCAGGTTCAAGGGTGTGGCCGCCCTCCCACCCCTCCACTATTTATAGGTGGGGAGAGAGGGGGCCGTCCCCCCTTAGATCCCATCTAGGGTTGGGGCGGCGGCCAAGGGGGGGAGGAGTGCCTCCCAAGTCAAGTGGAGGCCCTCCCCTTTAGGGTTTCCCCTCTCCCATGCGCATGGGCCTTGTGGGGGCTGGTGTCCTTGGCCCATTAAGGTTAGGGCGCCCCCCTACAGCCCATGCTGCTGTATTGGACGTGGTGGAACATTTTCCGGACCTCCGGACCCCTCCGGAATCCTCCGGAACCTTCCGGAAGCTTCCCGGTACAATACCGGAAAAAACCAAACTTTTCCCGGAACCCGAACAACAACTTTCCATATATAAATCTTTACCTCCGGACCATTCCGGAACTCCTCGTGACGTCCGGGATCTCATCTGGGACTCCGAACAACATTTGGTAATCACATACAAGTCTTCCTAATAACCCTAGCGTCATCGAACCTTAAGTGTGTAGACCCTACGGGTTCGGGAACCATGCAGACATGACCGAGACAACTCTCCGGCCAATAACCAACAGCGGGATCTAGATACCCATGTTGGCTCCCACATGTTCCACGATGATCTCATCGGATGAACCACGATGTCGAGGATTCAATCGATCCCGTATTCAATTCCCTTTGTCCAGCGGTATTGTACTTGCCCGAGATTCGATCGTCGGTATCTCGATACCTTGTTCAATCTCGTTACCGGCAAGTCTCTTTACTCGTTCCGTAACACATCATCCCGTGATCAACTCCTTGGTCACATTGTGCACATTATGATGATGTCCTACTGAGTGGGCCCAAAGATACCTCTCCGTTTACACGGAGTGACAAATCCCAGTCTCGATTCGTGCCAACCCAACAGACACTTTCGGAGATACCTGTAGTGTACCTTTATAGCCACCCAGTTACGTTGTGACGTTTGGCACACCCAAAGCACTCCTACGATATCCGGGAGTTGCACAATCTCATGGTCTAAGGAAATGATACTTGACATTAGAAAAGCTTTAGCAAACAAACTACACGATCTTGTGCTAGGCTTAGGATTGGGTCTTGTCCATCACATCATTCTCCTAATGATGTGATCCCGTTATCAACGACATCCAATGTCCATGGTCAGGAAACCGTAACCATCTATTGATCAACGAGCTAGTCAACCAGAGGCTTACTAGGGACATGGTGTTGTCTATGTATCCACACATGTATCTGAGTTTCCTATCAATACAATTCTATCATGGATAAACGGTTATCATGAACAATGAAATATAATAATAACCAATTTATTATTGCCTCTAGGGCATATTTCCAACAGTCTCCCACTTGCACTAGAGTCAATAATCTAGTTCACATCGCCATGTGATTAACACTCACAGGTCACATCACCATGTGACCAACATCCAAGAGTCTACTAGACTCAATGATCTAGTTCACATCACTATGTGATAAACACTCAAAGAGTTCTGGGTTTGATCATGTTATGCTTGTGAGAGAGATTGTAGTCAATGGGTCTTGCCATATTCAGATCCCTATGTATTTCGCAAAACTTTATATCGTAGATGCTGCTACCACATTCCACTTGGAGCTTATTCCAAATTGTTGCTCCATTATACATATCCAGTATCTCTACTCAGAGCTATCCGGATAGGTGTTAAGCTTGCATCGACGTAACTCTTTACGTCAAACTCTTTATCACCTCCATAACCGAGAAACATTTCCTTATTCCTCTAAGGATAATTTTGACCGCTATCTGGTGATCTACTCCTAGATCACCTTTGTACCCTCTTGCCAGACATGTGGCAAGGCACACATCAGGTGCGGTACTTCAGCATGGCATACCGTATAGAGCCTATGACAAAAGCATAGGGGACGACCTTCGTCCTTCCTCTTTCTTCTGCCGTGGTCAAGCTTTGAGTCTTACTCAACTTCACACCTTACAACTCAGGTAAGAACCCCTTCTTTGACTGATCTATTTTGAACTCCTTCAAAAACATGTCAAGGTGTGCGTTCTTTGAAAGTACCATCAGGCGTCTTGATCTATCTCTATAGATCTTGATGCCCAATATGTAAGCAGCTTTATCCAGGTCTTCCTTTGAAAAACACTCTTCAAACAACCGTTTATGCTTTCTAGAAATTCTACATTATTTCGGATCAACAATATGTCATCCACATATACTTATCAGAAATGTTGTAGTGCTCCCACTCACATTCTTGTAAATACAAGTTTTTATCAAACATTGTATAAACCTAAAAGCTTTGATCACTCTATCAAAGCATGTATTCTGACTTCGAGATGCTTGCTCTAGTCCATAGAAGGATTGCTGGAGCTAGGATACCTTTTAGCATCCTTAGGATCGACAAAACCTTTTATTGTATCACATACAACTTTTCTTACGAAAACTGGTAAGAAAACTTGTTTTTACATCCATCTGTAAGGTTTCATAATCGAAAAATATAGCTAATGCTAACATGATTCCGACAGACTTAAGCATCGCTATGGGTGAGAAATTCTCATCGTAGTCAACTCCTTGAACTTGTGAAAGACTCTTTCCCACAAGTCGAGCTTCATAGACGGTAACATTACCGCCCACGTCCGTCTTCTTCTTAAAGATCCATTTATCTCAATGGCTCGCTGACCATCGGGCAAGTCCACCAAAGTCCATACTTTGTTCTGATAGATGGATCCTATCTCGGATTTCATGGCTTCTAACCATTTGTCGGAATACAGGCCCACCATCGCTTCTTCATAGCTCGTAGGTTTATTGTTGTCTAACAACATGATATCTAAGACATGATTACCGTACCACTTAGGAGTAGTACATATGTTTGTCGACCTACAAGGTTCGATAGCAACTTGATCCGAAGCTTTATGATCACTATCATTAACTTTCTATTCAACAGACGTAGGTGCCACAGAAAACATATTTCTGTGTTGCATCACTCTCTGGTTGAAGTAAAGGTTCGACAACCTCATCAAGTTCTATCTTCCTCCCACTCAATTCTTTTGTGAGAAACTCCTTCTCGAGAAAGGACCCGTTCTTAGCGACAAACAATTTGCCCTCGGATCTGAGATAGAAGGTGTACCAAACTGTCACCTTTGGGTATTCTATGAAGATGTGTTTGTCCGCTTTGGGTTCGAACTTCTCCGGCTAAAGCCTTAAGCATCGCAGCCCCAAACATTATGAAACGACAACTTTGGTTTCTTGCCAAACCAATGTTCACACGATGTCGTCTCAACGGACTTAGATGGTGTCCTATCTAAAGTGAATGTAGCTGTCTTTAACGCATAACCTCAAAATGAAAACGGTAGATCGGTAAGAGACATCATAGATCACACCATATCTCATAAGGTTCGATTACGACGTCCGAACACACCATTACCATGTGGTGTTCCAGGTGGCTTCAACTGTGAAACGATTCCACAATGTCTTAAGTGATTGCCAAACTCATAATTCAGAAATTCTCATCGATCAGGTCGTAGGAATTTGATCTTCTTGTTATAATGGTTCTTAACTTCACTCTGAAATCGCTTGAACTTTTCAAATGTTTCAGACTTGTGCTTCATTAAGTAAATATACCTATATCTACTCAAATCGTCAGTGAAGATGAGAAAATAGCGATATCCACTGCACGCTTCAATTCTCATTGGATCACACACATCAGTATGTATGATTTCCAACAAGTCACTTGCCCATTTCATTGTACCTGAAAACGGGGTCTTAGTCATCCTGCCCATGAGGCATGGCTCGCATGTGTCAAGCGATTCAAAATCAAGTGACTCCAAACATCCATCGACCTGGAGTTTCTTCATGCATCTTACGCCAATATGACCTAAGCGGCAGTGCCACAAGAAAGTGGTACTATCTACATCTTTTGGCGTGAACATGTGTATTACTATGACCGAGATTCACTGAACCATTCACATAGGGTGCATGACTATGAAAGGTATCATTCATGTAAACAGAATAACCATTATTCTCTAACTTAAATGAATGACCGTATTGCAATGAACATGATCTAATCATATTCATGCTCAACGTAGACACCTGATAACATTTATCTAGGTTCAATACTAATCGCGAAGGCAGATGGAGCGTGCGATGGTGATCTCATCAACTTTGGAAACACTTCCAACACACATCGTCACCTCGCCCTTAGCCAGTTTCCGTTTAGTCCGTAGCTTTTGCTTCAAGTCACCAATAACAGTAACTGAACCGGTACCCAGGTGCTACCAGGAGTACTAGTGAGGTACACATTAATAACTCGTATATACTTTGAAGTTGCCAGCCTTCTTATCTACCATGCATTTGGGGTAATTCCGCTACTAGTGACCGTTCCCCTTACAATAGAAGCACTTAGTCTCGGGTTTGGGTTCAACCTTGGGTTCCTTCACTGGAGCGGCAACTGATTTTCCATCCATGAAGTTTCCCTTCTAGCCCTTGCCCTTCTTGAAACCAGTGGTCTTGTTAAACCATCACCACTT
This sequence comes from Triticum dicoccoides, assembly GCF_002162155.2. Lineage (NCBI taxonomy): Eukaryota > Viridiplantae > Streptophyta > Magnoliopsida > Poales > Poaceae > Triticum > Triticum dicoccoides. The sequence goes on from NC_041392.1 coordinate 503,515,339, forward strand.
GATGCTCCTTCTTGATTTCTACCTTTTGCGGTCTTAAGCACCGCAAATAGCTCCGGGATCAACTCCATCCCTTGCATGTCATAGTTTATCATGAAGATCTAGTAGCTTAGTGATAGTGGCTAGAGAACTCTATCAATCACTATCTTATCTGGAAGTTTAACTCCCACTTGATTTAAGTGATTGTAGCACCCAGACATTCTGAGCACATGCTCACTAGCTGAGCTATTCTCCACCATCTTGTTGGCAAAAGAACTTGTCAGAGGTCTCACACCTCTCAACACGGGCATGAGCCTGAAATCCCAATTTCAGCTCTTGGAACATCTCATATGTTCTATGGCGTTCAAAACGTCATTGGAATCCCGATTCTGAGCCGTAAAGTATGGTGCACTAAACTATCAAGTAGTCATCAGGATGTGTCTGTCAGGTGTTCACAACATCCACAGACGATGTTGTAGGGGTTTGCACATCGAGCGGTGCATCAAAGACGTAAGCCTTCTGTGCAGCAGTGAGGACACTCCTCGGACTATGGACCTAGTCCGCATCATTGCTTACAATATCTTTCAACTTAATCTTTCTCTAGGAACATATTGAAACAGGGAGCTACAACGTGAGCTATTTATCTACAACATATTTGCGAAGACAATTTAGACTATGTTCATGATAATTGAGTTCATCTAATCAAATTAATTTAATGAACTCCCACTCAGATAGACATCCCTCTAGTCATCTAAGTGAAACATGATCCGAATCGACTAGGCCGTGTCCGATCATCACGTGAGATGGACTAGTCATCAACGATGAACATCTCATGTTGATCGTATCTTCTATACGACTCATGTTCGACCTTTCGGCCTTCCGTGTTCCGAGGCCATGTCTGTACATGCTAGGCTCGTCAAGTCAACCTAAGCGTTTCGCATGTGTCCCGAGGCCATGTCTGTACATGCTAGGCTCGTCAACACCTGTTGTATTCGAACGTTAGAATCTATCACACCCGATCATCATGTGGTGCTTCGAAACAATGAACCTTCGCAACGGTGCACAGTTAGGGGGAACACTTTTCTTGAAATTTTAGTGAGGGATCATCTTATTTAAGCTACCGTTGTTCTAAGCAAATAAGATGTAAAACATGATAAACATCACATGCAATCAAATAGTGACATGATATGGCCAATATCATTTTGCTCCTTTTGATCTCCATCTTCGGGGCTCCATGATCATCATTGTCACCGGCATGACACCATGATCTCCATCATCATGATCTCCATCATCGTGTCTTCTTGAAGTTGTCTCATCATCTATTACTTCTACTACTATGGCTAACGCTTTAGCAATAAAGTAAAGTAATTACATGACGTTTAAGTTGACACGCAGGTCATAAATAAATTAAGAAAACTCCTATGGCTCCTGCCGGTTGTCATACTCATCGACATGCAAGTCGTGATTCCTATTACAAGAACATGATCAATCTCATACATCACATATATCATTCATCACATCCTTTTGGCCATATCACATCACAAGGCATATGCTGCAAAAACAAGTTAGACGTCCTCTAATTGTTGTTGCAAGTTTTTACGTGGCTGCTATAGGTTTCTAGCAAGAACGTTTCTTACCTACGCCAAAACCACAACGTGATATGCCAATTTCTATTTACCCTTCATAAGGACCCTTTTCATCAAATCTGATCCGACTAAAGTGGGAGAGACAAACACCCGCTAGCCACCTATGCAACTAGTGCATGTCAGTCGGTGGAACCAGTCTCACGTAAGAGTACGTGTAAGGTCGGTCCGGGACGCTTCATCCCATGATGCCGCCGAATCAAGATAAGACTAGTAACGGCAAGTAAATTGACAATATCGATGCCCACAACTGCTTTGTGTTCTACTCGTGCGTAGAAACTACGCATAGACCAAGCTCTGATACCACTGTTGGGGATCGTAGCAGAAATTTAAAATTTTCTATGCATCACCAAGATCAATCTATGGAGTAATCTAGCAACGAGCGGAAGCGTTCAAGTGAACGGGGTTGATGGAGTCGTACTCGTCGTGATCCAAATCACCGATGATCCTAGCGCCGAACGGACGGCACCTCCGCGTTCAACACACGTACGAAATGGAGACGTCTCCCATGCCTTGATCCAGCAAGGAGGAGGGAGAGGTTGAGGAAGAGAGTCCAACAGCAGCATGACGGCGTGGTGGTGATGGAGTGGCAGTTCTCCGGCAGGGCTTCGCCAAGCTCACGCGGAGAGGAGAGGTATTGGAGGGGAGGGGCTGCGCCAGGTTCAAGGGTGTGGCTGCCCTCCCACCCCTCCACTATTTATAGGTGGGGAGAGAGGGGGCCGGCCCCCCTTAGATCCCATCTAGGGTTGGGGGTGGCGGCCAAGGGGGGGAGGAGTGCCTCCCAAGTCAAGTGGAGGCCCTCCCCTTTAGGGTTTCCCCTCTCCCATGCGCATGGGCCTTGGGGGGGGGGCTGGTGCCCTTGGCCCATTAAGGTTAGGGCGCCCCCCTAAAGCCCATGCTCTTGTATTGGACATGGTGGAACATTTTCCGGACCTCCGGACCCCTCCGGAATCCTCCGGAACCTTCTGGAAGCTTCCCAGTACAATACCGGAAAAAACCGAACTTTTCTCGGAACCCGAACAACAACTTTCCATATATAAATCTTTACCTCCGGACCATTTTGGAATTCCTCGTGACGTCCGGGATCATCCGGGACTCCGAACAACATTCGGTAATCACATACAAGTCTTCCTAATAACCCTAGCGTCATCGAACCTTAAGTGTGTAGACCCTACGGGTTTGGGAACCATGCAGACATGATTGAGACAACTCTTCGGCCAATAACCAATAGCGGGATCTGGATACCCATGTTGGCTCCCACATGTTCCATGATGATCTCATCGGATGAACCACGATGTCGAGGATTCAATCAATCCCGTATTCAATTCCCTTTGTTCAGCGGTATTGTACTTGCCCGAGATTCGATCGTCAGTATCCCGATACCTTGTACAATCTCGTTACCAGCAAGTCTCTTTACTCGTTCCGTAACACATCATCCCGTGATCAACTCCTTGGTCACATTTGTGCACATTATGATGATGTCCTACTGAGTGGGCCTAGAGATACCTCTCCGTTTACACGGAGTGACAAATCCCAGTCTCGATTCATGCTAACCCAACAGACACTTTCGGAGATACCTGTAGTGTACATTTATAGCCACCCAGTTACATTGTGAAGTTTGGCACACCCAAAGCACTCCTACGGTATCCGGGAGTTGCACAATCTCATGGTCTAAGGAAATGATACTTGACATTAGAAAAGCTTTAGCAAACGAACTACACGATCTTGTGCTAGGCTTAGGATTGGGTCTTGTCCATCACATCATTCTCCTAATGATGTGATCCCGTTATCAACGACATCCAATGTCCATGGTCAGGAAACCATAACCATCTATTGATCAACGAGCTAGTCAACTAGAGGCTTACTAGGGACATGGTGTTGTCTATGTATCCACACATGTATCTGAGTTTCCTATCAATACAATTCTAGCATGGATAATAAATGGTTATCATGAACAATGAAATATAATAATAACCAATTTATTATTGCCTCTAGGGCATATTTCCAACAACAACTTGTTTTTTCCGCGTGTTCCTTCCAATAAATTATGCAATCGTTGATGCATGCATGGTATCTAACGTGTGGCAGATCAAGAGGGCACACGATCTTCTTGGCCTCATCAACACTAGTAGGACATAGATTACCCGCGGGAAGAACATCCTTTAGGTAAGTTGAGATGCTCATCGAGGCTAGTGTCGGTCCATTTGTTTTTAGCCTTCGTCTTTAGGAGTTGGAGCGTGAAACTCAAGAGGGTCACCTCAGGATTGCAACCATCATACAATGGAGTGTTTGAGTCTACCACCAGTTGCTCCAGCTTAGCCTCCTCTCTAGAAGCAGCTCTCTCAGTACTCATCTCCTTGCGAAGCGATGTTTGAATATGAGGGTCCCTCACAATTGAACTTAGTATCGACGAACTTTGCTGCGTGGAGTCCATGTCGTTCTCTCCGCCGCCATGTCCGGCCCCTTCTCCGCCGCCATGTCATGTCCGGCCCCTTCTCCGCTGCCATGTCCGGCCTCTTCCCCACCGCCATTATCGATCATCTCTTTGTCTTGCCCCGTGTCATCATTGCCTGCCCCGTCGGCATCCTCTACATTGTCATCCTCATCTTCAATTATCCACCGAGTATAGCCATCCATGAAACCAGTCATGAGCAGGTGCGCTTCGACATGACCATCGTCATGGGGGTCGAGCCAAACTATTTCTTTGCATTTTCGACACGGACATAAAACCTCTGTCCAGTTATTTTCTTTCATGTCCTGCACCGCCGACCGCAACCACTTGTCCACCATCGTTCCACTGACCATCGTCAACTCTGCATGGTTATAATAAACAAATTGATTATAAAAATGCGTGCATGCATCAAAGTCATACAAAAATTTGGCATGACCTTCCTTAAAAATAGGACATATATAGATCTAGAGTTTGCCCGGAATTCGCCGAAATGGAAATAAATTGACATTTCGGCAAAACATAGGCAACTCAAAACCACAATTTGGCATCAACTCATGCCACACACACGATTTCCATAAACATATCACACACACATAAACATATTTCCATTTTGCAAAAGCATGAAATTTTAATCACCTATATCTCGAGATCGAGCACACGGTGGAGATGATGATGTAGGGAGATCAAAAGTGCACAAAGCTCTTCTTGACAAAGATAGATCTAGTTTGGGGGAAAATTGGTCACTTAACTAAATACTACATCTACCTAGCTACCTAATTTGGGAGGAGACAACTTCAACTAGTGGAGGGGGAAGGAAAAAGAGAAAGGAGATGCATTAATGGAGGTGGTGTAGTTAGGTAGGAGTAATGAAGAGAGAGAAAGGTAGGCAGAAGAGGAAGAGTAATGGGGGAGAAGTATTGAGGAAGAAGAAGAGTGAGAGTGGGAGAGGTAGGGGAAAGGGAGGGGAGGGGGAGGGGGAGGGCGGGTGGGGAAATGTGGTGGGTGCGGATTAGCAGTAGCGCGGGGCGTAAAATGCGCTGCTGCTAAGATCGTAGTAGCAGCGCGCTTTCGGTACAAGCGCTACTGCTAACCGGGACCAAAAGTGTGCCCGATTTGAAAATTAGCAGCAGCGACCTCAGAAAAACTGCGCTACTGCTACAGCTATAGTAGTAGCGCGGCTCGCGGCACCGCACTGCTGCTAAATGGAGTTGGGTGGGCACTGTCGGTCCATATTTGTAGCAGCGCAGGTTACGCCGAGCGCGCTACTGCTAAGCACTTGTCAGTAGCGGGTTTTACACACCCGCGCTACTGCTAATTAGCAGCAACTCTCCTTTTTGAGCCGCGCTACTGCTAAGATTATGTGTATAGGGTTTTCCCTAGTAGTGTAGGCAACAAGAATATCTTCTCTTTTTAACTATCATGGTGAGAGAGAGAGAGAGAGCTTCATAGACCCTTTAGTCCGATAATGGGTTAAGGAGACCAGAGGAGATTCGAACATATAAACATGGCAATACAAGATTAGACATTTACATCAGTTTTTAGGGGTTGGGCAAAAAATGGAAATGGGAATTATAAAATGAAAAAATAAAGGCTTCTCCAACTTATAAATGAGTTAGATTTGAAGGCCGAATCTAACTTAATAGATGCGAATGGTTGGGCTTCTAAGACAGAAGCCGAGGAGAAGCTACGAATCCTTCTCAAGAAGAAGAGATGAAATGGACACTTAGAGGTAAAGTGCGGCAGGTAGTCGAGGGTGATAACAACACATAGTTTTTCCATATGATTGCGACTGAAAAAGACAGAAAGAAGAAAATTATTCAGTTGGAACATGATGAGGGTAAAATTGTAGGACACGAGAACCTAAAATTGTATATATCTAACATCTATAAAAACCTTTTTGAAGTGCCGGAGGAGAATTTTTTGTCGATCGATGAACATGTGGTTGGGGATCTACCTCAACTTGAGACTGACGAGAATGAGATTCTGTCCATGCTCTTCACAGAGAAAGAGGTGTTTCAGGCGATAACATAAATGAAGAATAAGAGGCCACCGGGACCGAATGGTTTCCCAATGGAGTTTTATAAGAGATGATGGAATATTATAAAGGGAGACCTTATGCCTGTCGAATTTCGGGTTCCGGCAGACCCTTGAGGTTCGAACACTGGGGTGCGCACAGAGATTTCGCCTTCTACCTACCTGCACCCCTCTGCCTCGCTAAGATCTAAGCTATGGAAAGAACAACACAAGAGACACAGGGTTTATACTGGTTCGGGCCACCGTTGTGGTGTAATACCCTACTCCAGTGTGTGGTGTGGTGGATTGCCTCTTGGGATGATGATGATGAGCAATACAAGGAAGAACAGCCTCGCGAGGGTCTGTTCTTGGCTGAGGGGATGAACTGCTAGGAGGAGTTCAGTCACCCTTCTCTCTCTCTCTCTCTTCTCGATTCTCTCTCCGATTTCGATCCTAGCTAGTTTCTCTCTTGGCTTCTAGATTCTCCCTTCTTGATTCCGATCCCCTTCTTGATTCCGATCCCCTCTACCCTGTGGGTGGCTAGTCCTATTTATAGGCAAAGGCCCTGGGCCTCTTCCCAAATATTGAGCGGGAAGGGCGCCAACAATTGGCCACTTTGAAAGGGAACATCTGGTACACTAATCCTGACTAAAGTTGGTCCTTGCCTGCCAAAGGCTCTGGTGGTGACGCTGGCTTGGGCTCCACAATGACTTCCTCCCTGCCGTTGGACTGGTCTTGGTCTCGTTGCACCAAAATGGGTGCCTTTGCTTGATGCTCTCGCCTGCGCTTGCTCCCTTTGCACCAAAGAGGAAAGGAGGACACTGCGCGGCTGGCGCCCGCCTGGCGCCTTTGGTCGTCATGGCTTGCGTCACGGGCACCTCGTGAGGTACCCCGCCTTGATCTCTCCGCCTCCTCGCGAGCCAGCCTGATGAGGCCGTGCCTGAGGAAGCTCCGTGTCGTCCGCCCCGCGAGGCTTGGCCCCTCGTGAGGGTCTTGGGTCTGTGTTGATGAAGATGGGCCGTGTTGGGGCCCCCTTTGAGCCACGCCGCAGGCTGCAGGCAGGCAAGTCTGGGGACCCCCGTTCCTAGAACGCCAACAGTAGCCCCCGGGCCCAAGGCGTGCCCGTACTTGGCGTGCAGGGAGGCGAAAGGGCAAGAGCGAAGCGACGCAGGCCCTAACAGCCTGCGGCCTTGGGCGCCGCGTGGCGGTTGACTGGATGTGGGCGCCTCAACAACCGCGCTAGTTGATAAGGGAGCGGCATCTGCCTAGGCTTTGCTTTTTTTGCTTTCTCCGGTTGCTGCTCAGATCGCCTTTCTTGGGCCTCTCCTTCCTTCTTCGCCTCCATCATCCCGCAGGGAGAACTCCTGGAGCTTTGGCTGCAGCACGCCGGCTGCAGCACCCTCGCGACCAAGGCAGAGGTCGCGGTCGTTGCCCCGGGCGAGGTCTTCATGACTCGAGGCTGGAGCGAAATCGCCCGGGTTTGCAGGACAAGAGGCGCCTTCGCGATCCACTTGGAGTACGACGATGCTTCGGTGATGTTCTTCAAGGTCTTCAATGCGAACGGACACCGGCTGGAGTGCTGCCCCGGGAGAGGTGGTCGGGACCCTGCTACGGCGAGGACTGGGCCCGCCGACCGCTCCCTTGGTGGCTGCTCAAGCGGCGGAGGCGTCGGAGGTTCCAGCGACTCCAACGAGCTCTTCGCGACTCTGGAGACGAGCGACGACAGCTACAAGCCCCCGAGCCGGTGCTGCTCCTGGAGCAGGGCGGGCTCGTCAGGCCATCACCGACTCTGATCTGGATGGGGTTGGTGCCGGTGCTTGATGGCCCGCTGTTGACGATGGTGTCTTTTGCAGGGGCGCGTGTAGTTAGCGTCCTTTTAGGATCTGTTCCCTGCAAGGAATCAAAGACGCGTCCCGTGAGGGCTTGTAAGGTGCCTGTGATCCTGTTTGTTAATATAACCCTTGTCGTAGAATTGTGCGAGTTGCTCATTCCGTCTTAGCTCAGTTCTCCCTTTCAAACCTCACGAGGGCTTGGTGCTCTGCACTGACAGGTCCCAGTCCCAAGGCGGCTTCAGCCGTCGCTGGTATGCCAGGTCACGATGCCGTGGTCAAGGCCAGGAGGTGAGCGACCGGGGGTCCGGTAAGAGCCCCTGAGTCGCGATGCTCAGGAGGTCCCCTTTGGCGCTCAAGCAGCTGTCGTTCGGTGAGAAAGGAGAGCGGCATCACTAACACGGGATTGCATTAGGTGCGGGGATGGTGCCATGGTAGCTGGTGCTTCCGAGTGGTGACTTATCTCGAGAATCAGGGACCGATCTCTGGTGTGTCGCCGGGTCCGTGCATCAGCAGGCGTGAGGTTGCTCGGCGAGGTCCTCGCGTGTCCCTCCCCTCTCGCCTTTGCTCCCCTTTCTGCTCTACGTCCTCGGGTCCCGACCCTCAAGCGAGTCTCAGCCGTCGCTGGTATGCCAGGTCGCGATGCCGTGGACAAGGCCAGAGGGTGAGGGCTGGAGAGCCAGTAGGAGCCCTAAGTCGCGATGCTCAGGCACCCCCCCTTGAACGTGCAAGCGGTTCGCGCAGATGAGAGTGAAGAAGACACCGCAAGGGCCTCGCCTGACGCGGCTCCTTTAGGAGATCCTGTAGACCCATCATAGAAAGAACGAGGGGTTGCCATGACAATTGACAGTCAGCCGTTGGTTGCTTCCGAGGGGCGATGAGGCACTGAAGGCTTGACGAGGTGGCGCCATGCGGGGCTGCCGCGGCCAGAGCTCAGCCATTCAGGTTTGTCGGTGTTGCAGGGATGGACCCATGCGCAAGCGTCGTGCCGTTTGGGAGCAGTTCCGTCAGTTGGCGTCAGTTGAGCGGGCAACTAGGTCAAACACATTAGCCGCGAAGGAGTGGATTCATTGAAATAGATGCTGGGAAGGAGGACATCACTGGGTCAGGCCCGAGCGACTTGGGGATGATGCAGCCCGTGGGGTGCCCCCAACAAAGTAAGCTAACAACATGAAATAAAAGAGATACATGCCGCAGGGACGGACCCACGCGGCCTGGGAATAATGCAGCCCAGGGGGGCGCTCCCAGCTGGAAACGAAACTTTAAAGATGTCACCTGATGATGTTGAGGACGAAGGAGTGTTGGTGTAGCAGACTCGGTGGGCTGCGGAAGCCGATCCTCACGAGCCCCCAGGCCCAGGGGCCTCTGGAGGCTCCGGAGGCGCTGGTGGCTCCTCGCGGACCATCTCCATCTCCGCCAGGGCTGCAGAACGCCTGGCCTCTTGAGCCTCCATGATACCCCTCATGAGGCACTGGTATGTGGCAGCCACGTTCGGCAAGCCGTAAGGCATGCGAACATAGCTGTGGGGTGGACCTTCGCAGCGCCCCACTCGCGAGGGCCAGAGGCGCTCCAGAGAGGCGACTCGATTGAGCCCTGGTATGTCGATGCAGACGCACAGCCCACCATCCTCGCCTGGATGGGGAGCCACAGCTGGTAGGCGGCGGCCGCCTTTCATGACTCTTGACTCCTGTAGCTCCTGAATGGCCTTGCTGACGAACTCCTCAGGGTCTGGCTCTCCTTGCCTTACTCCTTCTTAAGGGAAACGTGCTTCGAAACACGCCTCCATGTGGTGCCCAAGCGCCTCCCTCGTGACCTTAGCCAGGTCGGTGGCCCTCCAGGGGAGACCCCCGAGCCCTGCCTGAGGAGGGCACCGGGTGCGCTTTCCTATGCGATGGAAGGAGGTTCCCCCTGGGCAGGCGCGGGCCCTGAGGGGCCTACCTCCTGAGGGGTCGGGCCGGATGATGTCTTCTTCTTCTTGGGGGCGGTCTCGGGAAGCCTCCTGCTTCCGCGATCCGGGTCTTCCAGTGATGCGGCCTGAAAGGCTCATTCCAGGGAACACACCGCGTCCTTCTCTTCACAGGGCACCGTGATGACTCCGCCACTTCCTGGCATCTTGAGGATGTTGTAGCCGTGGTGAGTTACGGCCATGAACTTGGACAGCGCTGGGTATCCTAGGATGGCGTTGTACGGCAGGCGAATGTGAGCGACGTCGAAGTCGATGAGCTCGGTGCGGTAGTTGTCGCGTGCCCCGAAGGTGACAGGGAGGCGGACCTGCCTAATCGGGACCGTGGAGCCGTCGGTGACTCCGGAGAAAGGCTTGGTTGGATGAAGCTGGTTATAGGGCACTTGGAGATTGTTGAATGTTTCCACGGACAGGACGTTGAGCCCTGCCCCGCCATCGATGAGGGTCCTGGCAACCACCATGTTGCTGATGATTGGGGAACAAAGCATTGGGAGGACTCCGGCTGTGGCCGCACACTTGAGCTAATCTGCTGAGCTGAACGTGATGGCACACGCCGACCACCTGAGAGGGCGCGTGGCTTCGAGCTTGGGGAGGCTAGGGCTTGAGCCCCGCCCAGGATGCAGGCGATTGCGCGCGGCTCCTGGAAGCCCCTAGCCCCCTCGTCCTGATGGCGGTCCTCGTTTCTCCTTGGCTGCGGCGGCAGCGGAGAGAGGCCTGCGTTGCCTTGCGGGCGATCCTCGCGAGGCTGATCCCTCCAGTCTCCCTCGCGAGGCGGGTCTTGCCAGCGATCCTCGCGAGGTCGATCGCGCCACCCTTGGCGCGGGCAGCGGTCTTCCCAGCGTCCTGCATTCCTTCCTCCTCCTCGACCGTAGCCCCGGTCACCGTGGTTGGGGCGACGGCCGATCCTTCCTTCTCGCACGGCTCGGAGCTCTTGACATTCGTTGGTGTTGTGGGTGTGGAGGTCGTGGTACACACAGTACCGACTGCCCTTGGAAGATTCGGGCTGATCTCTGCCCCGCTTGGTGTCTAGTTCTGCTGCGAGCACGGCAGCCCCCTTGCGCTTCACATCCTTGGCCTTGGGCTTCTTCTCTTCTGGGTCTGCGGCAGGCAGCTCGAGGAGGGAGAGACTCCCTTCCTCAGCCCTGGCGCACTTGGTTGCCAAGTTGAACAACTCCAAGGAAGTGCACAGGTCTTCATGCATCGCCAACTCCTCCTTCATCTTGACATCGCGCACGCCGTCGGAGAAGGCTGAGATGATGGCCTCCTCAGTCACCTTGGGAATCTTGAGGTGTGCATTGTTGAAGCGCTGGATGTACTTCTGCAGGGTCTCTCCGGGTTGTTGCTTGATGCGGCGCATGTCACTCACGACGGGTGGCCGGTCACGAGTACCTTGGAAGTTGGCGATGAAGCGGATGCGCATCTCGTCCCAGGAGGAGATCGTGCCTGGAGCCAGGTTCAGGAGCCAGGTGCGGGCCCCGTCCTTGAGCGCCATGGGAAACCAGTTCACCATGACCTTCTCGTCTCCGTTGGCAGCTTCGATGCCCAGCTCATAGAGCTGGAGGAACTCCGCAGGGTCGGCCGTGCCGTCGTAACGAGGAGGCAGGTCTGGCTTGAACTTGCTGGGCCACGCGACGCTGCGTAGCTCGGTGTGAAGGCACGGCAGCCTGCTGTGGCCACGGGAGGCCTTGGGTGACAGAGAGCTTGGTCTTGCATGTCCCCACGCGCTGCAGCTGGGAGCAGCGTGGGGTCTTGACATGCGGGAGCAGGAGCATGGTCGCGACGTGCTGGAGCAGGGAGCGCCCAGGCAGCTTCTTGCGGGCGAGGGACTTCTTGGCAGCTCTGCTCTTGCCGCGCTGGCACCTGACGGAGCGGGTTCCGCCCAGGGGCCACGCATCTTCTTGAGGAGGAGGCGGCTGGGGCGCCCCCGGAGCTTCGTCGCCCGCGCGGGGCGGGGTGCGGTGCAGTGGAACGGACGGTGCAGGAGAGCCCCCTGCGGCGCGGACGAGCTCGGCGACGCGGTCGAGTCATTCTTCGTAGACATCGTCGATGGGACGGTAGCGCAGGAGCTTGTTTGCCGCGATGGGCGCAGCTCGAGCCTCCATGGGTGCGCGGAGCACGCGGGATGAAGAACCAGCTGGGGTGAGCGAGGGAGTAGCGGTGCGGCCGTCTTGCCGCACAGATGGATGCTGAGACGACGCTTGCTGCTCGTCCCCGCCGGGCCAGTGGCGGCGTTGACGGTAGGTGACGGGGAACGGCGAGGACGCCCGCCACAGGAGCCGTCTGGCGTCGCGGGAAGTGAGAGCGGCCCGGTGCTCGGCGCAGGCCCGACGAGCGTCAGACATGGACGCGATGGTCGGAGGAGAACGGGGTGGTGGAAGACGAATTCCGGCGCACCCCTACCTGGCGTGCCAAATGTCGGATTTCGGGTTCCGGCAGACCCTTGAGGTTTGAACACTGGGGTGCGCACGGAGATTTCTCCTTCTACCTACCTGCACCCCTCCGCCTCGCTAAGATCTAAGCTATGGAAAGAACATCACAAGAGACACAGGGTTTATACTGGTTCGGGCCACCGTTGTGGTGTAATACCCTTCTCCAGCGTGTGGTGTGGTGGATTGCCTCTTGGGCTGATGATGATGAGCAACACAAGGAAGAACAGCCTCGCGAGGGTCTGTGCTTGGCTGAGGGGATGAACTGCTAGGAGGAGTTCAGTCACCCTTCTCTCTCTCTCTTCTCGATTCTCTCTCCGATTTCGATCCTAGCTAGTTTCTCTCTTGGCTTCTAGATTCTCCCTTGTTGATTCCGATCCCCTTCTTGATTCCGATCCCCTCTACCCTGTGGGTGGCTAGTCCTATTTATAGGCAAAGGCCCTGGGCCTCTTCCCAAATATTGAGCGGGAAGGGCGCCAACAATTGGCCATTTTGAAGGGGAACATCTGGTACACTTATCCTGACTAAAGTTGGTCCTTGCCTGCCAAAGGCTCTGGTGGTGACGCTGGCTTGGGCTCCACAATGACTTCCTCCCTGCCGTTGGACTGGTCTTGGTCTCCTTGCACCGAAACGGGTGCCTTTGCTTGATGCTCTCGCCTGCGCTTGCTCCCTTTGCACCAAAGAGGAAAGGAGGACACTGCGCGGCTGGTGCCCGCCTGGCGCCTTTGGTCATCATGGCTTGCGTCACGGGCACCTCGTGAGGTACCCCGCCTTGATCTCTCCGCCTCCTCGTTAGCCAGCCTGATGAGGCCGTGCCTGAGGAAGCTCCGTGTCGTCCGCCCCGCGAGGCTTGGCCCCTCGCGAGGGTCTTGGGTCTGTGTTGATGAAGATGGGCCGTGCTGGGTCCCCCTTTGAGCCACGCCGCAGGCCGCAGGCAGGCAAGTCTGGGGACCCATGTTCCCAGAACGCCAACAATGCCCATATTCCATGATCTGTTTAATGGACAACTTTACTTATCCACCTAAACTTTGGAACGATAACGTTGTTGCCAAAGAAGGAGGAGGCGGTTCGTATTGACCAGTTTAGACCGATTTTTCTGCTTAATGTGAGCTTCATTTTTCTACAGAAGTTGATATGAATCGTCTGATGTGGATTACACACAGTGTGGTACAACTGACTCAGCACATACTAGAGGGTGTGGTTGTCCTACATGAAACCTTACATGAAATCCACTTGAAGAAACTGGATGGAGTGGTCTTCAAAGTGGACTTTGAGAAGGCGTATGATAAGGTTAAATGGTCGTTCCTACTATTGGGGAACGCAGTATTTCAAAAAAATTCCTACAAACACGCAAGATCTATCTAGGAGATGCATAGAAACGAGACGAGGAGAGTGTGTCCACGTACCCTCGTAGACCAAAAGCGGAAGCGTTTAGTAACGCGGTTGATGTAGTCGAAAGTCTTCACGATCCAACCGATCCAAGTACCAAACATACGGCACCTCTGTGTTCAGCACACGTTCAGCACGATGAAGTCCCTCGAGCTCTTGATCCAGTTGAGGACGAGGGAGAGTTCTGTCAGCACGATGGCGTGACAACGGTGATGATGAAGTTACCGGCGTAGGGCTTCACCTAAGCACTACGACGATACGACCGAGGTGTTGAACTATGGAGCGGGGCACCGCACACGGCTAAGAGATTTTCTGTTGTGCTTTGGGGTGCCCCTGCCCATGTATATAAAGGAGGGGGGAGGAGGAGGCCGGTCAAGGGGGGGGCATAGGGGAGTCCAACTAGGATTCCCAATTCTAGTTGGAGTTCCCTTCCTTTTCCAAGAGGGGGAGAGAGGGAAGGAGGAAGAGAGGGAGAAGGAAAGTGGGGGGCGCCGCCCCCTCCCAAGTCCAATTCGGACTTGCCATGGGGGTCCACCCCTTGTGGCCCTTCTCTCCTTTCCACTAAAGCCCATTAAGGCCCATTACTTCCCCTGGGGTGGGGGGGGGTTCCGGTAACCTCCCGGTACTCCGAAAAATACCCGAATCACTCCGGAACCATTTCGGCGTCCGAATATAACCTTCCAATATATCGATCTTTTACATCTCGACCATTTCGAGACTCCTCGTCATGTCCGTGGTCTAATCCGGGACTCCAAACAAACTTCGGTCATCAAATCACATAACTCATAATACAAATCGTCATCGAATGTTAAGCGTGTGGACCCTACGGGTTCGAGAACTATGTAGACATGACCGAAACACATCTCTGGTCAATAACACATATTCTACGAAGATCTTTATCAGTCAAACTGCATAACAACATACGTTGTTCCCTTTGTCATCGGTATGTTACTTGCCCGAGATTAGGTCGTCGGTATTATCATACCTAGTTCAATCTCATAATCGGAAAGTCTCTTTACTCATTCCGTAATGCAACATCCCACAACTAACTCATTAGTCACATTGCTTGCAAGGCTCATAGTGACATGCATTACGAGAGGGCCCAGATATACCTCTCTGATATACGGAGTGACAAATCCTAATCTTGATCTATGTCAACTCAACAAACACCATCGGAGACACCTGTAGAGCATCTCTATAATCACCCAGTTACGTTGTGACGTTTGATAGCACACAAGGTGTTCCTCCGGTATTCGGGAGTTGCATAATCTCATAGTCAGAGAACATGTATAAGTCATGATGAAAGCAATAGCAATAAAACTAAATGATCATTATGCTAAGCTAATGGATGGGTCTTGTCCATCACATCATTCTCTAATGATGTGATCCCGTTCATCAAATGACAACACATGTCTATGGTTAGGAAACTTAACCATCTTTGATTAACGAGCTAGTAAAGTACAGGCATACTAGGGACACTCTATGTGTCTATGTATTCAGACATGTACTAAGTTGCTGGTTAATACAATTCTAGCATGAATAATAAACATTTATCATGATATAAGGAAATATAAATAACAACTTTATTATTGCCTCTAGGGCATATTTCCTTCAGTCTCCCACTTGCACTAGAGTCAATAATCTAGATTACATAGTAATGGTTCTAACACCCATGGAGTCTTGGTGATCATCATGTTTTGCTCGTGAGAGAGGCTTAGTCAATGGGTCTGCAACATTCAGATCCGTATGTATCTTGCAAATCTCTATGTCTCCCTCCTCGACTTGACCATGGATGGAATTGAAGCGTCTCTTGATGTGTTTGGTTCTCTTGTGAAATCCGGATTCCTTCGCCAAGGCAATCGCTCCAGTATTGTCACAAAATATTTTCATTGGACCCGATGCACTAGGTATTACACCTAGATCAGATATGAACTCCTTCATCCAGACTCCTTCATTTGCTGCTTCCGAAGCAGCTATGTACTCCGCTTCACACGTAGATCCCGCCATGACACTCTGCTTGGAACTGCACCAACTGACAGCTCCACCATTCAATATAAATACGTACCCGTTTGTGACTTAGAGTCATCCGGATCAGTGTCAAAGCTTGCATCGATGTAACCATTTACGACGAGCTCTTTGTCACCCCCATAAACGAGAAATATATCCTTAGTCCTTTTCAGGTATTTCAGGATGCTCTTGACCGCTGTCAAGTGATCCACTCCTGGATTACTTTGGTACCTCCCTGCTAAACTTATAGCAAGGCACACATCAGGTCTAGTACACATCATTGCATACATGATAGAACCTATGGCTGAGGCATAGGGAATGACTTTCATTTTCTCTCTATCTTCTACAGTGGTCGGGCATTGAGTCTGACTCAACTTCACACCTTGTAACATAGGCAAGAACCCTTTCTTTGACTGATCCATTTTGAACTTCTTCAAAATTTTATCAAGGCATGTGCTTTGTGAAAGTCCAATTAAGCGTCTTGATCTATCTCTATAGATCTCGATGCCCAATATATAAGCAACTTCACCAAGGTCTTTCATTGAAAAATTCTTATCGAAGTATCCTTTTATGCTATCCAGAAATTCTGTATTATTTCCAATTAACAATACGTCATCCACATATAATATTAGAAATGCTACAGAGCTCCCACTCACTTTCTTGTAAATACAGGCTTCCCCAAAAGTTTGTGTAAAACCATATGCTTTGATCACACTATCAAAGCATATATTCCAACTCCGAGAGGCTTGCACCAGTCCATAAATGGATCGCTGGAGCTTGCACACTTTGTTAGCACCTTTTGGATCGACAAAACCTTCTGGTTGCATCATATACAACTCTTCTTTAAGATATCCATTAAGGAATACAGTTTTGACATCCATTTGCCAAATTTCATAATCATAAAATGTGGTAATTGCTAACATGATTCAGACAGACTTAAGCATCGCTACAGATGAGAAGGTTTCATCGTAGTCAACTCCTTGAACTTGTCGAAAACCTTTCGCAACAAATCGAGCTTTGTAGATAGTAACATTACCGTCAGCGTCTGTCGGTGTTCTGGAAACGGGGGTCCCTAGACTTGCCTGCCTGTGGCCCGCAGCGTGGCTCCTCTAGTGGCCCCGTACGGCCCATCTTCACCAGCAAGCATTCAAGACCCTCGCGAGGGGCCAAGCCTCACGAGGCAGATGACGCCAGACCTCCTCAGGGGTGGCCTCACCATGCTGGCTCACGAGGGGCGGAGAGATCAAGGCAAGGCGAACCTCATGAGGTTCCAATGACGTAAGCCATGACGATCAAGACCAGGCGGGCGCCAGGCGGGCGCCAATGAGCACAATGTCCTCGTTCCCTCTTTGGTGTTAAGGACGCAAGCGCGGGCGAGGAGTTCCAAGGCATCAGACAAAGGTTTCCATATCGGTGCAACAAGACCAAGACCAGCACGACGGCAGGACGGAGGTCATCGTCGAGCCCAAGACGGCGTCACCACCAGAGCCTTTGGCTGGCGAAGACTACTTTTGTCAGGATAGCTTGTGCTAGCTGTCCCCCTTCAAAATTGGCCGTTGTGGGATCCCTTCCCGCTCAATATTTGGGAAGAGGACCAGGGCCTCTATAAATAGGATTAGCCACCACCATAGCTAGAGGGAGGACCCCGAACCACACAAGTTGACCAAGCACAAGAACACCTCGCCTCAGGAGGCTGTTCTTCCATTGTAACTGTTCATCCTCAGCCCAAGAGGCAATCCACCACACCACACTGGAGTAGGGTATTACACCACAACGGTGGCCCGAACCAGTATAAATCTTGTGTCTCATGTTCTTTGGGTCCATCAAGCTAGGCCGTGAGATCGTTGAGCGTGCGAGCTAGAGAGGGGGGAGATCTTTGTGCGCACCCCGGTGTTCGAACCTCAAGGGTTTTGCCGGAACCCGAAATCCGACTTTTGGCGCGCCAGGTAGGGGTGCGGCGAAGCTTTCTTCTTCGTCGAACCACGCTTCGTCACTCCATCAAGCTCATGGCCGACGCTCGCCGAACTCGCGCGGAGTGTTGGGCCGCTCTCGACGTCCGTGTCGCTCAGACGGCCTCGGTAGGTGGGCCTCCCCTTCGCTCTCCGTCACCCGTCGCCAACGCCGCCACCGGTCCAGTGGCCAACGAGCAGAAAGCCTCTTCAGGTGGGCCTCCCCTTTGCTCTCCATCACCCGTCGCCAACGCTGCCACCGGTCCAGTGGCAAACAAGCAGCAAGCCTCTTCACTGCATCCCTCTGAGCGCCGTGACGACCACACCACTACTCCGTCGTTGACTCCGACCGGCTCGTCATGTCACGCTCGCCACGCACCCACGGATGCGCATGCCGCGCTACTCATGGCACGCGAGCTCCTGCGATACCGTCCAGTCGACGACCTCTAGGAGGACTGGCTGGACCGCATCGTCGAGCTCGTCAGCGCCGAGGGAGCTCTCCTGCACCATCCCTCTCGCTGCCTCGTCCCCCCAGCTACGGGTGATGTGGCTCACGGAGCACCTCCGCCTCCCCCACGACAGGACGGCGCCCTCGCTCCAAGGTGTGCGGCCCGGCAACGCGACCCACTGCGCCACGTGCCCACGCACGAAGAAAGAAGCTGCCAAGAGATTCCCCGTCCACAAGGAAACACTCCACCACTCCCAGCTCCGCTGCACCAGGATTGCTTGCTGTGGCAGGGCCATGCGCCGCGTACCGTGGCGGCGCAGGGGCACCACGACCAAGATCTGCCTCCACGAAGGGCCCCGGTGCCCATGGCGGGCTGCCGCGCCTTCACTCCTGAGTTGCGCAGTGTCGTCTGGCCAGGCAAGTTCTAGCCAGATCTGCCTCTTTGCTACGACGGCACCCCCGATCCTGCGGAGTTTCTGCAGCTCTACGAGCTGAGCATCGAAGCGGCCAACGGCGACGAAAAGGTCATGGCGAACTAGTTTCCCATGGCTCTCAAGGACGACGCCCGCTCATGGCTCCTGAACCTGCCCCCAGGGTCGATTTCCTCCTGGGACGAGATGCGCAGCCGCTTCATCACCAACTTCCAGGGCACTCGCGACCTCCCCCCGGTCGTGGGTGACCTACGCCGCATCAAGAAACGACCAGGAGAAACCCTGCAGAAGTACATCCAGTGCTTCAATAGCACGTGAATCAAGATTCCTAAGGTAACAGACGAGGCCATCATCTCAGCATTCTCCGACAGCGTCCGCGACATCAAGATGAAGGAGGAGCTCACCATCCATGAAGAGTTGTGCATGACCTTGGAGCTGTTCAACATTGTGACCAAGTGTGCAAGAGCTGAGGAGGGGCGTCTCTTCCTCCTCGAGCTCCCTGTTGCGGATCCATAGGAGAAGAAGGCCAAGGATGTGAAGCGCAAAGGAGTGGCCATGCTCACGGCGGAACTAGACACCAAGGGCGGCCGAGATCTTCCCGAGTCGTCTAAGGGCAGCCGCACTTTCTGCGCCTTCCACAACGTGCGCACGCACAACACTAATGACTGTCAACAGCTCAGGGCCATTCGAGATGGACGCTTCGGTCGATGCCCCAAGCACAATGACCGGGGCTACGACCGAGGAGGTGGACATGGTGGAGGACGCTGGGACGACCGTGGGCCCCGCCAAGAGTGGCGCGACCAACCTCGCGAGGACCGTTGGCAAGACCATCCTCGTGAGGGTGCCTGGAGGGACCAGCCTCGTGAGGACCGTCCTCAGGGAAACCCTGGTCTCCCTCTGCTGCCTCCGCCAAGAAGGAATGATGACCATCAATAGGACGAGGGGGCTGGGGGCTTCCAAGAGCTGTGAGCTGTCGCCTGCATCTGGGCGGAGCTCAAACCCCAGCCTCTCAACGAGTCTTCAAGTAGTTTGCTCGTGAGGTCAACGCAGTCCTCCCCTGGCTCGAGGCCACACGCCCGCTCAGATGGTCTAAGTACGTCATCACCTTTAGCTCGGCGGACCAGCTCAAGTGCGCGGCAACGGTCGGCATTCTCCCGATGCTCTGTTCACCCGTCATCAACAATGTCCAAGTCACCAAGACCCTCATGGATGGCGGCGCAGGGCTCAATGTCCTGTCCGTCGAGACCTTCGACAGCCTTCAAGTGCCATACGATCAGCTCCAGCCTACCAAGCCTTTCTCAGGAGTGACCGACAACTCTACCACCCCGATAGGGCAAGTTCATCTCCCTGTCACCTTCGGTCAATGCGACAACTACCACACCAAGCTCATCGACTTCGACGTCGCCCACATCCGTCTGCCGTACAATGCCATCCTCGGGTACCCAGCACTGGGCAAATTCATGGCAGTCGCCCACCATGGCTACAACATCCTCAAGATGCCTGGAAGTGGCGGAATCATCACCATCACCTACGAAGAAAGAGACGCGTTGTGCTCCCTCGAGCACACCTTCTAAGCTACATCACTCGAAGACCCCGACAGCAACGCATCGCAGTACCCTCCTGAGGCCAACCCCAAGAAGAAGAAGCAGCTGCTCCACACTGGGCCTCAAGGGAGCGGCACCTCCGGCAGCACCACTTCAGGATCTACGCCCGCGCCCGGGGCGCCTCTCTCCCTCGCATAGGGAGGCGCGCCCGGTGCCATCCTCGGGCACGGCTCGGGGGCTCTCTTCTGGAGGGCCTCGGACCTGGCTAGCACGAGGGCACACCCAAGCATATGCCACCCTGCCAGGTCCCTCGGACCTGGTCGTCGCGCACCCTCCCAAGCGGAGCTAAGGTACGAAGGTTGTTTGAACGTCAAGGGGGACTCCTGAGCATCGCGACTCAGGAGCCTAGCTAACCACGTAGCCCCTCACTCCTTGGTCCGTCTTGGTGATTCGGTCGGCCCAATGGCGGCTGAGGTATGCGCGGGGTCGGGCCCTGCCGATGTAGAACACTAGGCCTACCCTTGCATCTCCTTTCCACAAGATGTTTGCACGTCAAGGGGGACTCCTGAGCATCGCGACTCAGGAGCCTAACTGACCATGTGGCCCCTCACTCATTGGTCCGTACTGGTGATTCGGTCGGCCCAATGGCGGCTGAGGTATGCGCGGGATCGGGCTCTGCCGAAGTAGAACGTAAAGCAAATGGGAAGGAAATCGCGAAATCTCAAAGCAAATATTACAAGACATATTGTTCTCCGAGTATCAAACACAAGTTTAAATGCCTCCACGAGGCACGCTACATGCTGCAGGAGTTTGAACAGGAAAGGAGCCGCAAGCCAGTCATCCTTGGATACCGTCAGCACCCGCAAGAGGCGCCCCCTCCTCGGTGGCGTCGCCTTCACCTATATCGCTGGCCGAAGGCGCGGAACTTCTGCATCAGGGACTCCACTTGACCCTTCACGGCTACGGCGGCAGCTGCGTAGCGCTTGTCGTCCATAGGCTCCAGCAGCTCGTCAAGGCGGGCAGCAGGATCGCGAAGATGGAGGTGGTTGAAGACACGCGTCAGCGCGGCTGAAGAAAGGACCAGAGCCTCTTCCTCTGCCATGGGGCCGATGCCGCTCACGACTTCCTCAAGCGCCTCGACCAAGTAGGGAAGCAACTGGGCGGGGCCGTCCTCATCGTTGGCCAGCGGCTTCTCCAGGCCCTTCTCATAAAGTGTCTTCAGAGCCTTGCGAGACGTCTTCTTGAGGAGCGTGAAGGACGCGCGGTCCTCGGCCAGAACCTTCGCCTTGGCGTCAAGTTCGGCTTTCTCCGCCTGCACCTTTCGCTCCAGCTCCACCAGTCGGCCGCGTTCAGCGGCCTGCGCCTGCGCCAATTGCTCCAGCTCGGCGTCGCGACCCTTGATGGCATCCTCCCGGGCCTTCATCCTCTCTTCCTCCGCCTTACGACCACGAGCATCTTCTGCACGCTCTTCACGCAGGGTCTTCAGCTCGGCCTCCAGCACCCGGCAGCGACCTTGGGCGGCCTCGACGTCTTTTAGCGCCGCCTCACGAGCAACTGCTGCTTGAGCAGTGGCTCGCTTCTCCCCCTCGGAGGTCGCCGTGCCCTGGCTGAGCGCCGCCCGAACGGACACGTCAGAATGAAGCTAGCCAGACACCAGCTCTAGGCGCCCAGCCGATAGGAGGGGTTCGACACCCTGAAGATCTTCTCGCAACCGGGTCATCTTAGAAAGGGCATGCTCCAAGACATCAGGGGTGGCGGAAGAACCTGGAACCAGCGACGCAACTGGAGGAGGAAGAGGCGGCAACGTCACCATGGCCTGAGAGGCCGGAGGCTCCAGAACTCTGGGGACCTCAGCAGCCGCGCCGGACATCAGCGCCTCTAGAGCCAGCAGGGTCACGGGGGCTGACTCCTCACGAGGACACCCTTCCGGGCCTCATGGAGATGACCGGGCTGGGGAGGCGCTGTCAGGACCCTGATTCCGGGTCACATCAATCTACCTGGTAACACCTCATATCACATTGTGGCCTCACGCATGGTATCCCCACGGGTGTCGCTTTACCATGGCACGGGACCGTTTGCGCCTTTTGGCTCACGTATATGATAGTGTCGCTAGCATCCATATGACAGAGAACCCGGGCCGACATGGCTAGTCGTGAACCCAAAGTGGCACAGACCTATGGAGACAGGCATACATGAATCACATCGAGCATGTCGGTCATCAGCGAGTGAATCCGGGCTGTAGCACTGGGCTACCAGGACTCCGGGGAACCCGGGCTGTAGCAGGCTAGGCAGGACTCCGGAAGTCACCGCGTGACATTTCCCTTAAGGGACAGACATAGGAACGAAGTGAAACACATGCCGACCAGTCAAGTGTCCTAAGCAGTAGTGCTGGGCTAGCAGGACTCTGGTGAACCGGGCTGTAGCGGACTACTATGGCTCCAGGAGCACTAGACTACATTTCCCCATAAGAGAGGCTGCCAAGGATAAACAACTAGATTGTCAGATCCCACACATACCAAGCATTTCAATCATACACACAATATGCTCGATATGTGCAAATACAACATGGCATCACAACAAAACTCTACAACTCAAGTACTTTACTTAAAGGCTCCAGAGAGCCATACATAACATGTTCATACAGGTAGGGGTCACATGACCTGACACTCAAGTCATACAAGCACATGTGGAAGCAATAGTCTGAGTATAGACACTAGATAGAAAGAAGGCTTCTCGAAGCCTGTCTATCTACATAGGGCCCTCCATGGCCAGGATCACCACCTGGGTGGCAAGTCACTCATCGACGTCGAGATCTACATAAAACCCATCGGAGGGGGCAGTGTTGTCCTCTGAAAACAGTAATTAAAGCAAACATGAGTACAAAGGTACTCAGCAAGTCTTACAACAGAACCTACTATACATGCTCATTCTCAAGAAGGTGGTGGAGTTATTGCAGGAAGCCATCTTTGACTCTTGGCTAAGCTATCCTACGAGACACCACGAGTAAAATAGTTTTCGCACACGAGTCCACTAATCACCAACACAATACTCCACCAGGAATGCTCCCTCGTCATCCTACAAGAGGGCCATCTTCGGTACTCGCAGTTATCTTGAGTCTTTAGTAGTAACCATTAACTTGTCTATGAACTGTATAGGCAACCAAGTAGTCCTTTACCGCCGACGTGGCTATTCGAATAGATGATGTTAACTCTGCAGGGGTGTACTTCTTCATACACGCTCTCACCACTTACCATCATGTACACGACATGTACTCGGCAACCTTCAAGCAGAAGCCCAACGAGGGTGTCGGCCACGGCCTACCTAAACACTCAAGTCTCTAGTCCAGGTTTATCGCCTATCCAGGTTCCATCCGCAGGGAGTCCAGCCGAGGTTTCCACATACGACCCCGAACGATGTGAACAGGGTCCCGAGACGCCAAACGGGCGCCCGGCATACCCGGCCACGGTGTATCTACCGCAACATAGCCCACCCCTAGGGTCAGCGCTACACACGGCCGCCAACACATAACCTACAAACACCAGAAACTATTTGCAACTCCTAGACAGAGTACTAGGGTGACTAAGAAGCCGAGAGGGTCAATTAAGGATCCCAATGCATGGTAGTAGCTGATTCTTAAAATCACACATACAGATCTCAGTTCTTAGGGACGGCCTCAATGAAACAACCCACCATGTACTCCAACATGGCCTATCATCGATACCTTTACCAAATCATGTTCAACACATCTCTCATATTACCGACATAATCATTTCACTCTAGCCCATCGCCCAGATGAACCAGACCTGACACAACTCTAAGCATAGCAGGCATAGCAAGGTAGGAAACACAAACATGGCTCAATCAACTCCTACACATGCTAGTGGGTTTCATCTAGTTACTGTGGCAATGACAGGTCATGCAGAGGATAAGGGTTCAACTACCGTAGCACACAGCAGTTTGAAATGTTGTTGTCTTAATGCATTAAATGAGAGCAGAGGCGAGAACATGGGATTGTATCGATATGATCAATGGGTCTGCTTGCCTGATGGAGTAGTAGTAGGGTACTGCCCTTCAGTTGGATACTCGGAGATATCCTCGGAGGCAGAACCTACCACGAAGGACACACAGAACATAATCAACACATGGCAATATGCAACAATATGATGCATGCTATGACATGGCAAAATGATGTGTCCTGCCTAATGCAATGTGAAACAAGTTGAAATGGGTCCATTTGAATCAAAGATTCAAATGAAAGCTTAAGTTCTTATGCCTAATAAGTGTATTAACTTGTTTCACCTAAACAGCAAGGTTAAAGTGTTTTGTCATGCATGAAACAATTACAGATGGAAATATTGAATTTTTTTGATCATTTTTCATATATAATTTGTTTGATTTGGAGCTATGGTTGATTTTCTATGATTTTTAGAAGTTTTGGCTATTTTCTGGAATTTCCTATATGAAAATAAATCCAGAAATTAAATAACTGCGTCAGCACTGCATCACTGTGACGTCAGCGAGTCAAAGGCGCCAGCCCAGGTCAAACCTGACTGGTGGGCCCCATCTGTCAGTGTCTCAGCTAACTAACAGAATTAAGTTAGTACTAACTAACTGTCAGTGGGGCCTGGGCCCGCACGTCAGTGACCTAAACTAACTAAAATTTGTTAGCACTAATCCTAACCTAATTAGCAGGCCGGCCCCACCTTTCATAGGCTCAGGGGGGAGTCAACCTGGGCCCACACGGGTCAAACGTGGTCAAAAGGGGTCAAACTCGCCATCGTTTAGCCGCCGGCGAGGCCAGACGTGGCGGAGGGCTGCGGGTTTCATGCTCTAGTGACTAAATCGACGGCGGAGAGCAGCTACGTGACGCGGGGAGTGAGCCGTGTTGTTTGGTGGTGGAAGTGGAGCTCGGGGAGGCCGGGAACGACGCCGGCGACGAGTTTGGCGGCGGCCGGAGTCGGGTGAAGATGAACCCGAAGCTACGGGGCACGGCGAGGCGCGTGGAGTGGTGCATTGGGCTCCTGCGAGTGCGGTGAGTGTGTTGGACACAGTGGTGTGTCCAGTGGGTGGCCGGAGCATCGTCGGTGATGAGCTCGTCGGCGGCACGTGCGGTGGAGCTTCGTGCAGTTGCTACGGTGCACGGGATGGCAAACCGAGAGGATGGGGAGGTGCAGTAGTTCACGGCGGTGACATAGGAGTAGACGGCGCGGTCGGGGACGAGCTGATGCGGCGGCGACGGTGAAGGGGATCTACGGCGGTGCTCGGTGAAGTCGAGCTCGAAGAAGACGAAGCAGGGTGCGCGAGCACTCGGGGCTTGGGCTGCTCGACGGAGAGGACGGTGGCAGAGCTCGTGGACACGGCGGGGCGGCGCGAGGACGATGGTGGACGTGATAACTACGGTGGCGTGGCTGCGGCAGCGTCGGCCATGGCTTCGGGGGAGCGAGGGAGAGAGCAGGGGGAGGAATGAGGTGTCCAGGGGGTCGGGGCGGCGCCGCGGAGGCGTTTTGAGGCGTCACGCTGGCGCGGGTGACGGTAGGCAGGCATGGAGGTGGCGTGGTGAGCTCGACGGCGTTGCGGTGTCCCTCCTCTGCCTACTGGCAGAGGTAGGTGATAACTGGCACGAGCCAGATGGGCCGGGCCAGCCAGGTAAGTGGCCTTTGGCCTTTCTCTCTCTCTCTTTTCTGTTTTGTTTTCTTTTTCTATTTTTCTATAACTTTAGGGCTTTATTAAAAATGGTTAGGCACTTACAAAAATCCTGAAAATAATTGTGGGCTCTGTTGGGATTATTCCTAACAGCCCTCACTTAAATCCAGAATTATTTGGGCATTCAAAATATTTTATAGCATTTAAATGCCCAAATTCAAATACTTATGATTTAATTCAAAAAATCCAGAATGTCCTAGAAAAGAGTGCACCATTTTTGCCAGGGGTTTTAGCCCAAACTAGAAATGATGAACATTTTGTGAAGGGCATTTTGGGTTCATTGAAACCAATTTTAGTAAACCCTAGTTGGTTTAAGGGGGGTGCTGGGGGTTCTGTTATCCCCATTTCATCTTTCTGGGAAAATAGACATGATGCAAACACTCTAATGCATGAAGTTGCTAGGGTGTAACAACTCACCCCCACTCAAAAGAATCTCATCCCGAGATCTAGGATCTGTTGGGAAGAAGGTGGGGTACTCGAGTCGAAGACGATCCTCCCTTTCCCAAGTGGTTTCCTTTTCGGAATGGTGTGACCATTGAACCTTGAGAAACTTGATATTATGGCGTCGAGTGGTACGCTCGGCTTGATCAAGGATACGAACGGGATATTCCCTATATGAGAGGTTATATTGTAGATCAATCGTTTCGTGGTCCACTCCACGGATAGGATCCGCGAAGCAACGCCTGAGTTGAGAAACGTGGAAGACATTGTGAACTCTAGAAAGATGCGGAGGTAGTTCCAATTGGTAGGCAACTTCTCCTCGTTTGGCAAGAATGCGAAAGGGTCCAATGTAACGAGGAGCCAATTTGCCTTTGATACCGAAGCAATGGGTCCCTTTAACAGAGTAACCCAAAGGTAAGCCTTCTCGCCGACTTCGTAAGACATGAGCTTATGTTTACGATCATATTGGCTCTTTTGACGAGATTGGGTTGTTTTCAATTTCTCACGAATAACGCGAACCTGCTCTTCTGCTTTCTGAATCTTATCCGGGCCAAAGAGTTGTCTTTCCCCAGTTTTTGACCAGTTAAGAGGTGTTTGACATTTTCGTCCATAGAGAACTTTGAAAGGAGCTTTGCCCAAGCTAGCTTGATAACTATTGTTGTAAGCAAACTCCACGAATGGAAGGCATTTCTCCCAACCCATTCCGAATGAGATGACAGAAGCTCGGAGCATATCTTCCAGAATTTGATTGACTCACTCTACTTGACCACTTGATTGAGGGTGGAAGGCGGTGCTAAAAGAGAGACGAGTTCCCATAGCATTTTGGAAACTTTCCCAAAATCGAGAGGTGAAGAGACTCCCACGGTCTGAGTTAATTTCCAATGGGACACCATGAAGAGACACTATTCGGAAGATGTATAAATCAGCTAGCTGGCTAGCGGTGATACTCTCACGAACAGGCAGAAAGTGGGCCACCTTGGAAAGACGACCGATTATGATGAAGATGGCGTTATTCCCTCTCTTGGTCCTGGGAAACCCAGTAATGAAATCCATACTGATTTTATCCCATTTCCACTCAGGAATAGCCAAAGGTTGAAGGGTGCCAGCAGGCCGTTGATGCTCTGCTTTAACACGACGACAGACTCGCAACTAGCAATATATTGAGCAATTTCTCTCTTCATCCTAGTCCACCAAAACCTCTGGCATAGGTCTTGATACATCTTAGTACTACCGGGATGAATGGTGAGAGGGGATTCATGAGCTTCCTTAAGGATCAGCCGCCTCAGGTTTCGTGCCTTGGGAACCACTAAGCGGTTTCCAAAGTATACGACACCTTGATCATCAACAGAGAAACAATTCGCGACTCCTTTCTTAATGTTTCTCTTAATACGGGAGATTCCCGGATCTACCTTCTATGCCTTGATTATCTGATCCGTAAGGGTAGGTTTCGCCACCAGGGTGGATAGGAATCCTCGAGGAACAATGTGAAGATTAAGCTTACGAAATTCCTTATGGAGAAGTGGTTGACTCTGTTGTAACATCAGGTTGTTACAATAAGATTTACGACTTAGCACATCAGGCATGACATTGGCTTTGCCCGGGGTGTAAGTTATTCCTAAGTCGTAATCTGAGATCAACTCGACCCAACGTCTTTGGCTGAGATTCAAATCCGGTTGGGTGAATATATATTTCAAACTTTGGTGATCGGTGAAGATCTCGCAACGATTACCGAGAAGGTAATGTCGCCAGGTTTTGAGTGCATGGACTACAACTGCAAGCTCTAGATCATGTGTGGGATAATTTTCCTCATGTGGGTGTAATTGCCGTGAAGCATAGGCAATTACCTGACGATCTTGCATGAGTATGCAACCTAGTCCTTGTCGCGAGGCGTCGCAATAGATAATAAAGTCCTTGGAGAAATCTGGTGGTACCAGTACGGGAGCTGATGTCAGGCATCTTTTCAGTTCCTGAAAGCTAAACTCGCACTGTGGGGTCCACTCTAACTTTTTATCTTTCTTGAGGAGTTCAGTTAGAGGTTTAGCAACCTTGGAGAAATTCTCGACGAAGCGGCGACAATAGCTCGCTAAGCCAAGGAAGCTCCAAACTTGCTTGACCGTCTCAGCTGGAGTCCAATCAAGGACGGCTTGAACTCACTCGGGATTGATAGCAATACCCTTACCAGAGATTACATGGCCTAGATAGGTCACTTCTGGCAACCAAAATTCACACTTGGAGAATTTGGCATAAAGGCGATGCTCTCGAAGTTTCGTCAATACCAGCCTTAGATGTTCGGCATGTTCTTCTTCATTCTTGGAGTAGATGAGTATGTCATCGAGGTATACTATGACGAATTTATCCAAATACTCCATGAATACCGAGTTTATTAACCGGGAGAAGGTGGCTGGGGCATTGGTTAAACCGAAGGACATGACGGTGTACTCGTATTGGCCATAACGAGTAACAAAGGCCATTTTGGGGATGTCCCCGTTTCTGATTTTGATTTGATGGTAGCCCAACCTCAAATCCATCTTGGAAAAGATTGAGGATCCAGTGAGATGGTCATACAGATCATTGATCCTGGGAAGCGGATACTTGTTCTTGATAGTGACCAAGTTGACAGGTCGGTAATCTACAACCATCCGATCTGTTCCATCCTTCTTCTTGACGAAGAGAACGGGGCAAGCCCAAGGAGAGGAACTAGGACGGATGAAACCCTTTTTCAAGGACTCATCGAGTTGGTTCTTAAGCTCGGCTAGTTCTAAGGGTGCCATCTTATAGGGTCTCCTAGAAATTGGAACGGTTCCTGGAACAAGGTCTATCACAAACTCGACATCCCTGTCAGGTGGAACACCTGGCAGTTCTTCTGGAAAGACATCCGGAAAGTCTCGGACTACCGGAATATCTTCAAGGTCTGGAAGGGGGTTGGCATTTAGGGAGTAAAGTTGGCGTTTGGCCACTCGAGTTAATACATTGACTGTCTTGCCCGATGGGTGAGTAAGTTGAATGGTTCTAGTTGCACAATCAATCTTAGCATAATGAGCTGACATCCAGTCCATACCCAAGATGATGTTTATGTCCGAGGACTTGAGAGCTATTAGGGATGCAAGGAAGACAAGTCTATCAACAAGAATTTCATTCCCATGGCTTACTCTAGAAGTTTGCCATCTAGAGCCAGGGGTTTGAATTTCCATGGTAGTGGGCATGTCACAGAATGTTGTGTTATGCAATCGAGCATAGCTCTTAGATATGAATGAATGAGATGCTCCAGTATCGAAAAGAACAGATGCCAGATGGAAATTAACAAGGAGCGTACCAAGGACGACGTTAGGATCCTCATGAGCCTCCTCAGCTGAGACATAGTTGACATGGCCACGTGCAGTGGTGGCTGGCTTGGCGTAGAATGTCTTTCCCGCTAGCTTACCACGGCCAATGGACTTTCCAGACTGATTGGGGTTGTTGTTCTGAGGACACTCTCGACTATTGTGACCCGGCTCTCCACACTTGAAACATGTCACAACATTGGGGCGTGGAGCAGCATTAGCAGCGGGGCCACCATAGGTCTTGGACGGTGCAAACTGCTGGTTGGAGCGAGGCACCTCAAAGGATGGCCTCGAAACGAACCTGGGTGGCAGTGTCGTGCTTGGAATCCACACCCGGCGCTTCTGAGATCCAGAGCTGGATGAAGAGCCAAAATCACGAGAGTGCTTGCGTGAAGCGTCATAGTCAGACTGGCCTGTCTCAGCACTGATGGCTTTATTGACCAACTTCTGAAAGGAGGTGCACTCGTGCAGACGAAGATCGTAGCAAAGCTCAGGGCTAAGTCCCTTGCGGAACCTTGCCTGCTTCTTAGCGTCGGTGGATACCTCTTCAGGAGCATATCGCGCCAGATTCCCAAATTCAGGACTATATGCATCCACAGTCAGTCTTCCTTGGGTGAAATTGCAGAACTCTTCCCTCTTGCAATGCAAGATGAGACCTTCCGGGATGTGATGCTCACGGAAAGCCTCACTGAATTCAGCCCAAGTAGTGATTTGGCCAACCGGGTGCATAGCCTCAAAGTTTTCCCACCAAAGGCTAGCAGGGCCTTCGAGGTGATAGGCAGCATAGGTAACCTTATCAGCTTCGGCTACGTTGGCAGAACGTAGCTTGTGTGTGATGCTGCGGAGCCAGTCATTCGCGTCGAGGGGCTCGACGGAATGATTAAACTTTGGTGGGTACAACTTGATAAAGTCATTGGTTGACACCAAGTCATTTCGCTGATGGCGTGTAGTGTTCTACTCAATCTGCTCCAGCAAGCGGTTAGTCTCACGCTTGTTTATTTCCGCCTCCAGCATAACTTCGGCCAGAGAAGGCGGGTGAGGCAGATATTCACCCCTAGTTGCACTGGCTTCCCCCTGCTCCGGGGCAGCATGGTTGCTGCGGGTGTTGACCATCCTAGGAGAAAACAAGACAATGGTTTAGATAAGGATGGCACAAACTTAGCAAGGAAGTGCAGAATGTAAAGGATAACATGGAATGCTAAGACATTCATTGCACGACATGGTAATATAGAAACTGCCATATATATATCATTGGTCATACACACCGTACATTGTTTAGTACAAGCCCAGGCTAGAGTACAACTACGGTGAAAGACATTACATCTCATCAGAGGCATCCCAAGCTCCTATACATTATTTTTCTACAACTCCGGAGCGTGATACACACCAAGTCGTATCCCACGGGTCACGCAGGACTGTGGAGAATACAACTATTACAGTACTAGTGAAACTACTACTAGCTCAGACGGCTCCGTAGTAATCCTCATAAAAGTCGCCACCAAAGCCTGGAAGTGGAACATGATCATCTGGGAACAGACGGTCCTGCGGAGCCTGCGGACCATAGGGACTCGGATGTGGCCTCTGTCCCATAGGCGGTGGCAGACGGGGACCACGAGGAGGGGTGATGCCTCCTAAATCGCGCCACTCCATACAATCCGGCAATCCAGACCGTACATGGTACAAGTCCCCCATGTCCATGTATCCTGCCTGCACCGCAGGTGCAAACCGAGTCAAAGTGGCCCAATGATCAGAACGAGTGTGGAAAAGCTCCATACGCAAGGCCTGATTTTCGCGGTCCTTATCCTCGAGCATCTCGGCAGTGGTGCGGAGTAGTGACTCCTCATGCGTAGAGTCATAGTACAAAGCCTGATAGTACCCCTTTGCTCCAGGAAGTGAGGCTGGCATGTAATGGAAATTGGTGTTCTGTAGCAAGGCAGTCCTAGCTCGAATGATAGTCATCATTGAATAGGCTGCATCCTGCACAGACATCTCAATAGTGACCCCAAGTCCATAGGAACAGTGAAGGGGCTCAGTGGCTCCAGGATAAGAGGGATATATCCTGATGGTACAGAGGTACTGGCTCTGGTTGAAGTCTCTGAACTGCTCCTTGACGGTATATTCCGGATACCACCGATAACCTGACTCGACCATCACTCGAACCAACATGGCCGTGTGGCCGGGCATATCGAGGCACCGGGTCAGACGAACCACTTGGTTCTACGAACGGGTGGCCATCTGAAAGCACAGAATAATGCAAAGGCATTAGAATTTTCTAGGGGAAATCGGACAGCATAACAGCTGTAAATGCTTAGAAAAAGATTTGAGACATCCACAACAGTTTGCAATACCACTCAACAACATCATATCAAGGTTCGGATTCAACTGACAACATACTAAAAGTAGTAGAAACTGTACTGAGGCTTGTAACAACAATCCTATAAGCTACTACGGATTAGTAACACGTGAACCTGATAGAAAGAAGAGAGCCTAGTCCTTAACCCACGTTGAATGAGAAGAGAATGACTCAGATCAGAGGGCATAAGGTAAAGGAGTAAAAGAGCCTTACATTCCCTCCCACAATCAATTCCCCTACATATAACTAACGCATTTCTAGACACGACATCGACCAGTTTGGCTCAACAAACCTAAAGGCAGTCCGGCTCTGATGCCCACGCTGTCAGGACCCCGATTCCAGGTCACATCGATCTAGCCGGTAACACCTCATATCACATTGCGGCCTCACGCACGGTATCCCCACGGGTGTCGCCTTACCATGGCCCGGGACCATTTGCGCCTTTTGGCTCACGTATATGATAGTGTCGCTAGCATCCATATGACAGAGAACCCAGGCCGACATGGCTAGTCATGAACCCAAAGTGGCACAGACCTATGGAGACAGGCATACATGAATCACATCGAGCATGTCGGTCATCAGCGAGTGAATCCGGGCTGTAGCACTGGGCTAACAGGACTCCGGGGAACCCGGGCTATAGCAGGCTAGGCAGGACTCCGGAAGTCACCGCGTGACATTTCCCCGAAGGGACAGACATAGGAACGAAGTGAAACACATGCCGGCCAGTCAAGTGTCCTGAGCAGTAGTGCTGGGCTAGCAGGACTCCGGTGAACCGGGCTGTAGCGGACTACTATGGCTCCAGGAGCACTAGACTACATTTCCCCATAAGAGAGGCTGTCAATGATAAACAACTAGATTGTCAGATCCCACACATACCAAGCATTTCAATCATACACACAATATGCTCGATATGTGCAAATACAACATGGCATCACAACAAAACTCTACAACTCAAGTACTTTACTTAAAGGCTCCAGAGAGCCATACATAACATGTTCATACAGGTAGGGGTCACATGACCCGACACTCAAGTCATACAAGCACATGTGGAAGCAATAGTCTGAGTATAGACACTAGAAAGAAAGAAGGCTTCTCGAAGCCTGTCTATCTACATAGGGCCCTCCATGGCCAGGATCACCACCTGGGTGGCAAGTCACTCATCGACATCGAGATCTACATAAAACCCATCATAGGGGGCGGTGTTGTCGTCTGAAAACAGTAATTAAAGCAAACATGAGTACAAAGGTACTTAGCAAGTCTTACAACAGAACCTACTATACATGCTCATTCTCAAGAAGGTGGTGGAGTTATTGCAGCAAGCCAGCTTTGACTCTTGGCTAAGCTATCCTACGAGACACCACGAGTAAAATAGTTTTCGCACATGAGTCCACTAATCACCAACACAATACTCCACCGGGGATCCTCCCTCGTCATCCTACGAGAGGGCCATCCTCGGTACTCACACTTATCTTGAGTCTTTTAGTAGTAACCATTAACTTGTCTATGAACTGTATAGGCAACCAACTAGTCCTTTACCGTGGACGCGGCTATTCGAATAGATGATGTTAACCCTGCAGGGGTGTACTTCTTCATACACGCTCTCACCACTTACCGTCATTTACACGACATGTACTCGGCAACCTTCAAGCGGAAGCCCAACGAGGGTGTCGGCCACGGCCTACCTAAACACTCAAGTCTCTAGTCCAGGTTTATCGCCTATCCAGGTTCCATCCGCAGGGAGTCCGGCCGAGGTTTCCACATACGGCCCCGAACGATGTGAACAGGGTCCCGAGACGCCAAATGGGTGCCCGGCATACCCGACCATGGTGTATCTGCCGCAACATAGCCCACCCCTAGGGTCAGCGCTACGCACGGCCGCCAACACATAACCTAAAAACACCAGAAACTATTTGCAACTCCTGGACAGAGTACTTGGGTGATTAAGAAGCCGAGATGGTCAATTAAGGATCCCAATGCATGGTAGTAGCTGATTCTTAAAATCACACATACAGATCTCAGTTCTTAGGGACGGCCCCAATGAAACAACCCACCATGTACTCCTACATGGCCTCTCATCGATACCTTTACCAAATCATGTTCAACACATCTGTCATATTACCGACATAATCACTTCACTCTAGCCCATCACCCAGATGAACCAGACCTGACACAACTCTAAGCATAACAGGCATAGCAAGGTAGGAAACACAAACATGGCTCAATCAACTCCTACACATGCTAGTGGGTTTCATCTAGTTACTGTAGCAATGACAGGTCATGCAGAGCATAAGGGTTCAACTACCATAGCACACAGTAGTTTGAAACATTGTTGTCTTAATGCAGTAAATGAGAGCAGAGGCGAGAACCTGGGATTGTATCGATATGATCAATGGGGCTGCTTGCCTGATGGAGTAGTAGTAGGGTATTGCCCTTTAGTTGGATACTCGGAGATATCCTCGGAGGCAGAACCTACCACGAAGGACACACAGAACATAATAACACATGGCAATATGCAACAATATGATGCATGCTATGACATGGCAAAATGATGTGTCCTGCTTAATGCAATGTGAAACAAGTTGAAATGGGTCCATTTGAATCAAAGATTCAAATGAAAGCTTAAGTTCTTATGCCTAATAAGTGTATTAACTTGTTTCACCTAAGAAGCAAGGTTAAAGTGTATTAACTTGTCTCACTGTGACGTCAGCGAGTCAAAGGCGCCAGCCCAGGTCAAACCTGACTGGTGGGCCCCATCTGTCAGTGTCTCAGCTAACTAACAGAATTAAGTTAGTACTAACTAACTGTCAGTGGGGCCTGGGCCCGCACGTCAGTGACCTAAACTAACTAAAATTAGTTAGCACTAATCCTAACCTAATTACCAGGCCGGCCCCACCTGTCATAGGCTCAGGGGGAGTCAACCTGGGCCCACACGGGTCAAACGTGGTCAAAAGGGGTCAAACTCGCCGGCGTTTAGCCGCCGGCGAGGCCAGACGCTGCGGAGGGCTGCGGGTTTCATGCTCCGGCGACTAAATCAACGGCGGAGAGCAGCTACGTGACGCGGGGAGCGAGCCGCGTCATTTGGTGGTGGAAGTGGAGCTCGGGGAGGCCGGGAACGACGCCGGCGACGAGTTTGGTGGCGGCCGGAGTCGGGTGAAGATGAACCCGAAGGTACGGGCCACGGCGAGGCGCGTGGAGTGGTGCGTTGGGCTCCTGCGAGTGTGGTGAGTGTGTTGGACACGGTGGTGTGGCCAGTGGGTGGCCGAAGCATCGTCGGCGACGAGCTCGGCGGCGGCGCGTGCGGTGGAGCTTCGTGCAGTTGCTACAGTGCATGAGAAGGCAAACGGAGAGGATGGGGAGGTGCAGCAGCTCACGGCGGTGACGTAGGAGCAGACGACAAGGTCGGGGACGAGCTGATGCGGCGGCGCCGGCGAAGGGGATCTGCGGCGGTGCTCGGTGAAGTCGAGCTCAAAGAAGACGAAGCAGGGTGCGCGAGCGCTCGGGGCTTGGGCTGCTCGACGAAGAGGACGGTGGCGGAGCTCGTGGACACGGCGGGGCGGCGCGAGGACGATGGTGGACGTGAGAACTACGGTTGCGTGGCTGCGGCAGCGTCGGCCATGGCTTCGAGGGAGCGAGGGAGAGAGCAGGAGGGAGGAATGAGGTGTCCAGGGGGTCGGGGCGGCGCCGCGGAGGCGTTTCGAGGCGTCGCGCTGACGCGGGCGACGGCAGGCAGGCAGGGAGGTGGCGTGGCGAGCTCGGCGGCGTTGCGGTGTCCCTCCTCTGCCTACTGGCAGAGGTAGGTGATGACTGGCACGGGCCAGATGGGCCGGGCCAGCCAGGTAAGTGGCCTCTGGCCTTTCTCTCTCTCTCTCTCTTTTCTGTTTTGTTTTCTTTTTCTATTTTTCTATAACTTTAGGGCTTTATTAAAAATGGTCAGTCACTTACAAAAATCCTGGAAATAATTGTGGGCTCTGTTGGGATTATTCCTAACAGCCCTCACTTAAATCCAGAATTATTTGGGCATTCAAAATATTTTATAGCATTTAAATGCCCAAATTCAAATACTTATGATTTAATTCAAAAAATCCAGAATGTCCTAGAAAAGAGTGCACCATTTTTGCCAGGGGTTTTAGCCCAAACCAGAAATGATGAACATTTTGTGAAGGGCATTTTGGGTTCATTGAAACCAATTTTAGTAAACCCTAGTTGGTTTAAGGGGGGTGCTGGGGGTTCTGTTATCCCCATTTCATCTTTCTGGGAAAAATAGACATGATGCAAACACTCTAATGCATGAACTTGCTAGGGTGTGACAGGCGTGAGCACCGTCGCTCCCCTTCCCCGTGGACGGAGCTATGGCCGCCACGGGCGGATCAGCCCCGGGCGGTGTCACCGTGTCCTCCTTCCTCTTCTTTGCCGCAGACGGCGGCCTAGCCAACCAATGGCGAACGTCAAAGATCAGCAGCATAATCAAAAACAAGATGGAGCACGAACACTTACTGGTCCATCGCGGCATAGTCCACCTTCCTCTTGGTAAGCTAGAAGCCCGAGAGCCTCACAGCCTGGGGCGCGGGCGCATGGGCTCCGAGAGCAGAAGAAGGAGCAGCAGATGGGCTGGACGTGGCTCTAGGTGGCGCTGGAATAGCAGCAGCATCTAGGGAGATCAGCGCCGACCTGTTCTTCGTCGGAACCATGGGCGGCTCCCCCTTCTCCGGGAGGATATCATCCTCGCCATCATCGTCGGGCAGGAGGCGGAGGATGTCGGCCTTGCGCAAAGGGGAGGTCTCCCCCATCTCCTCGGGGGCTACCTCTAGGTCGCACTCCTCGTCCTCCCCTCTCCTCCTCTCCGTCCCTGCAGGATTCACCAAATGATACGTCCACCATCGCCGTCGCCACAGGGACCTCAGGAGGCACCGGCGGCACTAGGCCGTGCCCGTCAAAGGTGGGCATGGCGGCCACGACCTGCGCCCCGTCCTTCCGGAGGAACAAGGGAGCATGGGGATTCAGCGGATACTCTTGGTCGTCTCCGACCAGGAGACGGAGGGCCACGGCCAGCTCCTCGTCGGACAAGGCCTTCGAGCTCAGGCGGAGCTTGTCTTCCCCATCCACAAGCGTCCACAGGGGGCGCCTGCGCACCTGGAGAGGAGCCACCCGTTGCGCCAAGAATTCCTTCAGGAGCATGGCCCCCATCAGTTTCGCCGCCTTCGCATTGCCCGGACTCAGGTCGGCGTTCATCTTCTCCAGCACCAGCTTAGCCCGCTCATCGTTAAGCTTCGATGCTGGACCACCCCTCATCAGGCCGGGGCATCCCCATCGGCAGCTTCAGCCGTGGATGGACACGCTTGGCATCCATCATAACCCACTTGCTCCTAAAGCCATCAGCCTTCTTCCCGGTCTTCGAAATCGCATTGGCCTTGCCGACTGCGATGAAGTTGGCGCACCCCATGGTGTGGCCTTCGTTGATCCAAAGGTAGAAGAAGTGGCGCAGCAAGGCCACAGACGGCATCACTCTGATGTACGCCTCGCAGTAGAAGGTGAAGATGGACAAGAGAAGAACGGAGTTGGGATGGAGATGAAGGGCCTGTAACCCATAGTGTCGGAAGACCGTGTAGAAGAAGTCGGAGAAGGGGGGAACGAGGCCGGCGGCGATGCTGCTCATGAAGAAGGGGTAAAAGGAGCTCTTCGGAGCTTCGGGCATGGCGGAGCCAGCCCGGAGCGTGGTCTCCCCCTTCTTGTTGTTCTCCCCCGCCATCAGCAGCTGCGTGACGACAAGGTTTTTCACTGAGACATTGGGCGCCTCCAGGCCCGACTCGTACCAGGCGGGCGGCGAGTCAACCTTGGTCTTTCGGGGTGCCATTGGACGGAAGCTTGGAAGGAGATCGGAGCATATCTGGAGGTTTCGGAAGCAAGGGGCGAGAAAGCGGATATGGAGCAAGGCGGAGGAAAGCAATGAAGGCGAGCGTAGCCCGCGCCAGCCTTTCGTCAGGCGGGCAGTTGTCGAGGCAACATGGGGAAGCGGAGACGCCCACGTCCAATCCGTCGCCACACGTTGCCCAAGGCTGCAGACTGTTGGAGCCCGCGGTGCTCTGAACTTGCCCTTTGGCTTCCCCTCGAAGCCAAGCCCGAGCGCGCCTTGGGCCCGGGGGCTACTGTCGGCGTTCTGGGAACGGGGGTCCCCAGACTTTCTTGCCAGTGGCCCGCAGCGTGGCTCCTACAGCGGCCCCATATGACCCATCTTCACCAGCAAACATTCAAGACCCTCGGGAGGGGCCAAGCCTCGCGAGGCGGATGACGCATGTAGCGACTAGACCTCAAACAGTCTGATCTCTGTGCTCCAGTGTCATCCCTGGATCAGTAATGCTGACACCACACAGTACTCGGAGGATTTATAGCAGAGTAGCAATCACACACTTATTACATCGAGTGTCTCAAAAGAGAACTTATTACAATAAATATGGCTTAAGGCCATCTAATAACGATAACAGCAGAAGACTTGGAAGATAAGTGAGTCCATCAACTCCAACGACATCACTGAGTATAGAACCACGACCTAAAAACTCCTTAATCCTCGTGTGAAAAGTCTGCAACATTAACGTTGCAGCCCGAAACGGGTCAGCACATGGAATATGCTGGCAATGTAACACATAGAGAGTAATGGAATGAAATAGCTATACTATATGCATATTTGGCTGGTGGAAAGCTCTATGGTTACAGTTTTGCGTAAAGCCAATTTTTCCCTACTTCAAAGGAATAAAATTTATTTAACTATCATGGTAGTTGTTAAACATTGAGAATGGTTGACAGCATTCTCAATCCCAATTAAGCATCATCAATAAACATAACCCAATAAAATTAATTTAGAGTAACATGTTGAGATTCACATGATAATCGAGGTACTAGATACACAAGATGTCCATAACCGGGGACACGGCTAATCATGATTAGTTTGTTACACTCTGCAGAGGTTTGCTCACTTTTACCCACAAGAGTCGATCGCCTCCATTTGGTTTCTCGCACTACACAGTGTTTGAGAAGACGGATGACCGAGACATAGTCTTTCAGAAGCGCTAGCACCTTACGATCGGGTAGACCGTACCACATACATCCCCTACATCTGCTAGTCTACCACTGTAAGAGTTCGCACGACTTAGTCAACTATGCTAGAGCCCATAATAGCTTGTGGCTGCACACGGAAGTTTCTATTATGAATAGTCTCATGATCCCTTTGAGCCTGGGTGGCGGTCCAAAAGAAAACAGGCAAGTCCTGGAATACCCAGGTGCCTCAATCCACCCAGATGTGTGTTTAAGTTGCCACCTTAGATAAACCATTAATTAACAAAACTCACATCTGTCATGGATATCACTCACCCAATCCACGTCTACTGGCATAGCATGGCATAATAAGCAAACGTAGAAGTAACTCCCAAAGGTTTGATAATAACAGGTAATAGGTACTACCTCATCTACTTCCCATCCCACAATTTAATTAGATCCTAATCATGCAATGTGTGAGGATTGATCTAATGCAATAAAACTGGGTAGAGAAAAGATATGATCAAAGTGTTACTTGCCTTGCTGATGATCCGCGAAACCTAGCGATTCGAAGTAACAAGCGGCGCACTCCGGGTATTCTATCGCAGACAAACAAACAAGCATACAATAAGTACTCATCTAATGCACGAGTAAAACTCAAATAAGAGATCTAACCAGAAGGTTCAACTTAAGAACTCCGGCTGGCAAAAAAAATCAAATCGAACGAAGCAACGAAAGTCAAACTATGAAAGAAAACAACTTCGTTCTACAAATCTGGATCTAGGGAAAATTTTATAGTAGCAAAATCTTGTTTAAGTTGGTTAAACGGATAGAGGGTTTCGAGACAAAACTCTAGGCGCTTGAATCGCCTGATTCCGATAAGCGAACGAAAAGTAATACTAAAACGAAAATCGGATCAGGAATCGTGATCAGAAAAATCGCGGATTTAATCCGAGAAAAAGAAAAACGACGAACACTCGCTAGAACGAACGGACAAACGCTCACTATTTAAATAAACCGGAAAAACCGATCTATTTTAAAAAATCGAATCTAAAAAAACCAACGGAAAAACCGACGAAAACCGATCTATTTTAAAAAAAACGATGGCACGAAAGTTGAGGCGCGGCGAACCTCGGCACGCGAAAACCGGCGACGGGCGGCGGCGGCTGCGGCGGGCGGCGGCGGCGCGGGTGGCGGCGGGGTCGGGCGGCTGGGGCTAGGGTTCCCGGGTGGGCCGGCTTATAAATCCACCTCGGGCCGGAGTTCTATTCGGACACGGCCCGTAGGTCGGTTCGTTTTTTTTAATTACGCGCGGAAGAAAAATAAAAAGAAATACTAAACGGACTCCAAAAATTCCGAAATAAATTTTCACGGGCTTGTAAAATCAAGCCGCACAAGGTGAACATTTATTTGGGACCTAAATGCAATTTTGAAAAACACACTTTTTTTTCCTAAATTCAAATAAAACACCGAAATACTCCGAAATAAAATCTTATTTGATTTTATTATTAAATCCTCAATATTTCTCTATTTTGGGAAAGTCATTTTATTCCCTCTCTCATATTTTTGTAATAGAAATAATTGATGATAAAATAGATAAAATCTAATGATCCTATTCTCAAAATTTGAGAAAACTCAAATATGAAAATAACGAAATCCCCAACTCTCTCTGTGGGTCATTGAGTTGCGTAGAATTTCTAGGATCAACCAAAATGCAAAATAAAATATGATATGCAATGATGATCTAATGTATAACATTCCAAATTGAAAATTTTGGATGTTACAAACCTACCCCCCTTAAGATGAATCTCGCCCTCGAGATTCGGGTTGGCTAGAAAATAGGTGAGGGTGGTCCTTGAGCAAATCTTCCTCTCGTTCCTAGGTGGCTTCATCCTCTGTGTGGTGGCTCCACTGAACCTTGCAAAACTTGATAACCTTGCTGCGAGTGACTCGGCTGGCAAACTCGAGAATCTTAATTGGTTTCTCCTTGTAGGTCAAATCATTATTTAACTAAATTGTTTCCAATGGCACTGTATCTCTTAAGGGCATGTCAGCCATCTCCACGTGACACTTCTTCAACTGAGAAACGTGGAACACATCATGAACTCTTGACAATCCTTCGGGCAATTCCAACTTGTAGGCCACTTCTCCCATACGCTCCAAAACTTGATATGGTCCTACAAATCGTGGCGCTAACTTTCCCTTAACACCAAAACGCTTTGTTCCCCGAAGTGGTGATACTCAAAGATAAGCTCTATCTCCAACTTCGTAAACTATCTCCTTGCGTTTAGAATCAGCATAACTCTTCTGTCTGGACTGGGCTATCTTGAGCCTATCGCGAATCAGCTTCACCTTCTGTTCAGACTCTTTAATCAAGTCAGGTCCAAACAACTGGCGGTCTCCAACTTCGTCCCATGATAACGGTGTCCTGCACCTCCTTCCGTACAAGGCTTCGAAAGGGGCCATCTTTAAACTGGTTTGGTAACTGTTGTTGTAAGAGAACTCTGCATATGGCAAATTATCGCCCCAACTAGATCCATAATCTAGCGCACAAGCTCTCAGCATATCCTCCAAAATCTGATTGACTCTCTCGATCTATCCATCTGTCTGTGGATGAAAAGATGTACTGAATTCTAGCCTGGTTCCCAAAGTTTCATGTAACTGCTTCCAGAATTTTGAGGTAAACTGGGTTCCTCTATCTGATACGATACTCCTTGGAACTCCATGCAGACATACGATCCTGGTCATGTATATCTTTGCCAACTTAGCACTGGTGTAAGTGGTCTTTACTAGGATGAAATGAGCTACTTTCGTCAATCGATCAACTACAACCCAAATCGAGTCCTAGCCTGAACGAGTCCTGGGCAATCCCGTGATAAAATCCATGCCTAGCTTATCCCACTTCCATTCGGGTATCGGCAAGGGTTGTAACAATCCTGCTGGCTTCTGATGCTCTGCCTTTACTCTCTGACATACATCACAAACTGCTACATACTCCACAATATCCTTCTTCATTCCAGTCCACCAGAAAATATCCTTCAAATCCAAATACATCTTGGTATTTCCTGGGTGAATCGAATATGGTGAATCGTGTGCCTCTTGCAGAATCAACTTCCTGATCTCCGGGTCATTGGGCACGTAAACACGGTCTTCAAACCATAGGGTGTCGTTCTCATCCTCACGAAATCCTTTAGCTTTTCCTTTGCTCAGTTTCTCCTTTATAGCGGCAATCTCTTTGTCGGTCTTCTGAGCTTCCCTAATTCTATCCATCAAGGTCGACTGAATCTCTAATGCTGATACATAGCCTCTCGGAACTATTTCCACACATAGTTCAAGAAGATTTACTGCTAACTCCTTGGGTACTTCTCCCGTCATTAACTTATTGACGTGGCGCTTACGGCTTAACGCGTCCGCTACTACATTAGCCTTTCCGGGGTGATAATGCAATTTCATATCATAATCCTTGATAAGCTCCAACCATCTCCTTTGTCTGAGATTCAACTCCTTCTGGGTGAAAATGCACTTCAAACTCTTATGATCCGTGTACACCTCACAGTGATTTCCAATGAGGAAATGCCTCCATGTTTTCAATGCATGCACTACGGCTGCTAACTCCAAATCATGTGTGGCATAATTTAACTCATGAGGCTTCAGTTGTCTTGAGGCATATGAAACAACTCTCCCTTCCTGCATAAGCACTGCTCCAAGTCCTCGACGTGAAGCGTCGCAATACACCTCATAATCTTTGGTCTGGTCTGGCAAAATCAACACTGGTGAGGTAACTAAATGTTTCTTCAACTCCTGGAAACTAGCCTCACATTCCTCCGTCCATATGAACTTGGTATCTTTCTTTAATAACTCCGTCATAGGCTTCACAATCTTTGAGAAATTCTCAATAAATCTCCGGTAGTATCCTGCGAGTCTAAGAAAACTACGGATCTCTCCAACTGTTGTTGGGGCTTCCCACTTGGTCACGGTTTCAACTTTAGCGAGATCTACTGCTATTCCTTCTCCGGATATAACGTGTCCGAGGAATCCTACTTCCTTCAACCAAAACTCACATTTGCTGAACTTGGCATATAATTGATGTTCTCTGAGCTTTCCAAGTACCAAACGCAAATGCTCCTTATGCTCCTCTTCATTCTTTGAATAAACCAGGATATCATCAATGAACACTACGATGAACTTATCCAAGAACTCCATAAACACTTTGTTCATCATGTTCATAAAATAGGCAGGTGCGTTAGTCAGACCAAATGACATAACGGTATACTCATACAGCCCATACCTGGTGGTAAAAGCTGTCTTCGGAATATCCTGTTCTCGAATCTTCAACTGGTGGTATCCTAATTGCAGATCGATCTTGGAAAATACCTCAGCTCCTTGCAATCGATCAAACAGATCATTGATCATTGGTAGTGGGTACTTGTTTTTGATGGTTACTTCATTCAATCCTCGATAATCAACAACCATCCTTAACGATCCATCTTTCTTCTCCACTAGAAGTACTGGCGATCCCCAAGGCGAAGAACTTGGGGAATATATCCCTTATCCAGTAACTCCTTAATCTGCTTCTTAATTTCCACCAAATCCTTTGCTGGCATCCTATATGGTCTCTTTGATATTGTCCCTGTACCTGGCAATAGCTCAATAAAAAACTCAATATCTCTATCCGGTGGCATGCCTGGAAACTCCTCTGGAAATACTTCAGGGAAATCCTTTACCACTGGTACTTCCTCCTGCACAACTCCTGTTAGGCAATTTACTTGAGTCCTCTTTGGCACATGCCGGGATACATACTTGATCCTTCTCCCTTCTGGGGTGGTAAGCAAAATTGACTTACTAGCACATTCAATATTCCCTTCATACTTTGATAACCAATCCATGCCTAATATCACATCCAATCCTTGGGATTCCAATACTATTAGGTCTAAGGGAAAAACATAGTTACCAATCCTTAATGGTAACCGATCACACCATAGACTAGCCACATACTCTGATCCAGGCGAGGTTACTAACATGGGTGACCTAAGGGCTTGGGTTGATAGGTTATACTTATCCACAATCCCCTTGAGATGTATGAATGCGATGCGCCAGTATCAAAAAGAACAAGTGCAGTAAATGACTTAACCAAAAACTTACCAATTACTGCATCAGGCTGAGCTTCAACCTCCTCCACGCTAACGTGGTTCACCTGTCCCCTGTTGAAAGGGTTTGGCTTCTTCCCAGAACTTCCGTTGCCATTTTGGCCTTCAGGACATTCATTGGCATAATGTCCGGTCTTCTGACACTTAAAGCAAGTGACTTGGCTTAG
The DNA here is from genome assembly GCF_002162155.2 of Triticum dicoccoides. NCBI lineage: Eukaryota > Viridiplantae > Streptophyta > Magnoliopsida > Poales > Poaceae > Triticum > Triticum dicoccoides. Next base: position 503,559,566 of record NC_041392.1, read on the forward strand.
GTCCTTCTTGGCTAGGGTTGATGGGTTGCTACGGTTCTGGCCGTTGCTTCCTCCATTCCCATTACCATTCTTGGTGCCATTGTGATTGTGCGAGCTACCTCCTCCATGGGTATGCTGAAAATGTCCTCCCGGTCTAGGGGTAAAACGTGGCTTCTGCTGAGCTCCTGAAGTGTACTTTCCTTGTCCATACTTCCTCTTGCGATTCTCAATTTGCTGCTGCTTCCCTTCAATCATAAGAGCACGATCTACCAACTCCTGGTAGTTATTGAAGGTGGCTACCATCAACTGCATGCTTAACTCATCGTCCAGTCCTTCTAGAAACTTCTCCTGCTTCGCTGCATCCGTAGCGACGTCATCTGGGGCATAACATGCTAACTTACTAAAATCCTCCACATACTGGCCAACTGTCCGTCCTCCTTGGCGCAAGTTGCGAAACTCATGCTTCTTCATGGCCATAGCTCCTGCTGAAACATGTGCAGTACGAAAAGCCTGCTGAAATTGGTCCCATGTGACAGTGTGAACTAGGAAGGTGGCTGTGAAAGTCTCCCACCATGATGCTGCGGGTCCTTCAAGCTGATGTGCGGCAAACTTCACCTTCTCCGCATCTGTGCATCCTGATGTGGTCAACTCCCTAGCTGTCTTTCGGAGCCAATCATCTGCTACCATCGGCTCGGTGCTACTGGAAAACACCGGCGGATTCAGCCTAAGAAAACGGGCTAAGTGGTCAATAGGTGGTGGTGGTGGTGGTGGTGGGTTGTTGTTGTTGTTCCCCTGATTCTGATTCTGGACTAGCAACTGCATCAATGTGTTCTGCTGCTGGATCAACTGGGTGAGCTCCGATGGAAAGGCAAATCCGGGGTCACGTCTCGGAGGCATCTGAGGGTTTAGAAAAGATGAGATGTAAGAATAGAGGGGGTCTAAATAGAAAACACTACCCATATGCACATGAGGCAAAAACAAACAATTCACTTCATTCAATCAAACACGGGCATACAATTGATCTATCTATCGCAAAAGTTCTTGGACTACTATATTTACATGGTGGACTACTACTACTGATGAGGTGGTCTACTACAAATATTCTTCGGTTGCAGACTCCATGATATCTGCTCCAGCTTCATCAACATAGTCATCATCGCTACTATCTGGATCCGAGTCGGTGCCGTCGATGATGATGTAGTCTTCCGGGCTAATTTCCTTGGGTTCTTCGTCTTCATCTACTGGCGTAGGGCCTCCCATAAATATTCCAATCTTCTTGATCAGGTCGTCATTCTTCTCCACCAATACTTCAATTTCTTCTTCATAATCTTCACGTGTAGCCTTGATTTCTTCCTCCAGTTCTTTGATTCTAGTCTTAGCCTTCTTCAGATCTATCATGTCGGTGCACATCTGGTTCTCCTGTCGTCGAATGTGCTGGTTTAACTCCTGGATAAAAGCTGCGATTGATCTATCCTTCCTGGTGCTGATCATCTCCCAGTGCTCATCTCGGCGCCCACAAATCTGGTAGATAGTATCCTTGAGGTCCTTGCGGTAGACTTCTCCAATGCGTCCCATGGCGATGTGAGCTGCCATGCTCTTTCCTAGACTCCAAGTTGGTGCATCAAAAGAAAACTCTATGGGCTCAGTGACTGGCATGAACGTCCTTCCTGGAACTTGTACTTGAATCATCCAGCGCTCTTCTTCAGGTAAAGTGGCGTTGTAGGTTCCTGTGAAGCTTGGTACTCCTATGTTCAGGTATCTAGTGACTTCCTTCAAGTGACATCCAAAGGGTGTATCTTCATCCGGTTGCGTGAAATTGTTCCTTGCGTCCACCATCCTAAAAGAGTAGAACATATGAGAAGTCAGAAGAGAAGAGGGTGAATAATGATCTAGGTCTTTAGCTTAGTGGCCGTGTCCTACAGTCAGCGTGTGCTCTGATACCATCTCTGTAGCGACCAGACCTCAAACAGTGTGATCTCTGTGCTCTGGTGTCATCCCTGGATCAATAATGCTGACACCACACAGTACTCGGAGGATTTATAGCAGAGTAGCAATCACACACTTATTACATCGAGTGTCTCAAAAGAGAACTTATTACAATAAATATGGCTTAAGGCCATCTAATAACGATAACATCAGAAGACTTGGAAGATAAGTGAGTCCATCAACTCCAACGGCATCACTGAGTATAGAACCACGACCTAAAAACTCCTTAATCCTCGTCTGAAAAGTCTGCAACATTAACGTTGCAGCCCGAAACGGGTCAGCACATGGAATATGCTGGCAATGTAACACATAGAGAGTAATGGAATGAAATAGCTATACTATATGCATATTTGGCTGGTGGAAAGCTCTATGGTTACAGTTTTGCGTAAAGCCAAATTTTCCCTACTTCAAAGGAATAAAATTTATTTAACTATCATGGTAGTTGTTAAACATTGAGAATGGTTGATAGCATTCTCAATCCCAATTAAGCATCGTCATTAAACATAACCTAACAAAATTAATTTAGAGTAACATGTTGAGATTCACATGATAATCGAGGTACTAGATACTCAAGATGTCCATAACCGGGGACACGACTAATCATGATTAGTTTGTTACACTCTGCAGAGGTTTGCGCACTTTTCCCCACAAGACTCGATCGCCTCTGCTTGGTTTCTCGCACTACATGGTGTTTGAGAAGACGGATGACCGAGACATAGTCTTTCAGAAGCGCTAGCACCTTACGATTGGGTAGACCGTACCACCTACATCCCCTACATCTGCTAGTCTACCACTGTAAGAGTTCGCACGACTTAGTCAACTATGCTAGAGCCCATAATAGCTTGTGGCTGCACACGGAAGTTTCTAGTATGAATAGTCTCATGATCCCTTTGAGCCTGGGTGGCGGTCCAAAAGAAAACAGGCAAGTCCTGGAATACCCAGGTGCCTCAATCCACCCAGATGTGTGTTTAAGTTACTACCTTAGATAAACCATTAATTAACAAAACTCACATCTATCATAGATATCACTCACCCAATCCACATCTACTGGCATAGCATGGCATAATAAGCAAACGTAGAAGTAACTCCCAAAGGTTTGATAATAATAGGTAATAGGTACTACCTCATCTACTTCCCATCCCACAATTCAATTAGATCCTAATCATGCAATGTGTGAGGATTGATCTAATGCAATAAAACTGGGTAGTAGAAAAGATATGATCAAAGTGTTACTTGCCTTGCTGATGATCCGCGAAACCTAGCAATTCGAATTAACAAGCGGCGCACTCCGGGTATTCTATCGCAGACAAACAAACAAGCATACACTAAGTACTCATCTAATGCACGGGTAAAACTCAAATAAGAGATCTAACCAGAAGGTTCAACTTAAGAACTCCGGTTGGCAAAAAAATCAAATCGAACGAAGCAACGAAAGTCAAACTGCGAAAGAAAACAACTTCGTTCTACAAATATGGATCTAGGGCAAATTTTACAGTAGCAAAATCTTGTTTAAGTTGGTTAAACGGATAGAGGGTTTCGAGACGAAACTCTAGGCGCTTGAATCGCCTGATTCCGATAAACGAGCGAAAAGTTATACTAAAACGAAAATCGGATCAGGAATCACGATCAAAAAAATCGCGGATTTAATCCGAGAAAAAGAAAAACGACAAACGCTCGCTAGAACGAACAGACGAACGCTCACTATTTAAATAAACCGGAAAAACCGATCGATATAAAAAAACCAAATCTAAAAAAAACCGATGGAAAAACCGACGAAAACCGATCTATTTTTTTAAAAAAAACCGATGGCACGGAAGTCGAGGCGCGGCGAACCTCGGCGCGCGGAAACCGGCGGCGGCGTCCGGCGGCAGCGGTGGCGGCTGCGGCGGGCGGCGGCGGCACGGGTGGCGGCGGGGTCGGGCGGCTGGGGCTAGGGTTCTTGGGTGGGTCGGCTTATAAAGCCTCCTCGGGCCGGAGTCCTATCCGGACATGGCCCGTAGGTCGGTTCATTTTTTTAAATTACACACGCAAGAAAAATAAAAAGAAATACTAAACGGACTCCAAAAATTCCGAAATAAATTTTCACGGGCTTCTAAAATCAAGCCGCACAAGGTGAACATTTATTTGGGACCTAAACTCAATTTTGAAAACCACACTTTTTTTCCTAAATTCAAATAAAACACCGAAAACCTTCGAAATAAAATCTTATTTGATTTTATTATTAAATCCTCAATATTTCTCTATTCTGGGAAAGTCATTTTATTCCCTCTCTCATATTTTTGTAATAGAAATAATTGATGATAAAATAAATAAAATCAAATGATCCTATTCTCAAAATTTGAGAAAACTCAAATATGAAAATAACGAAATCCCCAACTCTCTCCGTGGGTCATTGAGTTGTGTAGAATTTCTAGGATCAACCAAAATGCAAAATAAAATATGATATGCAATGATGATCTAATGTATAACATTCCAAATTGAAAATTAGGGATGTTACAACGCAAGACCTCCTCAGGGGCGGCCTCAACAGGCTGGCTTGCGAGGGGCAGAGAGATCAAGGCAAGGCAAACCTTGCGAGGTTCCAATGACGTTAGCCATGACGATCAAGACCAGGCGAGCGCCAGGAGGGCGCCAGCGAGCACAATGTCCCCGTTCCCTCTTTGGTGTTAAGGAGGCAAGCGCATGCAGGAGTTCCAAGGCATCAGGCAAAGGTTTCCATATCGGTGCAACAAGACCAAGACCAGCATGACGGTAGGACGGAGATCACCGTGGAGCCCATGACGGCGTCACCACCAGAGCCTTTGGCAGGCGAAGACTACTTTTGTCAGGATAGCTTGTTGTAGGATCGAAAGTATGTCTAGAGGGGGGTGATTAGACTACTTGACCAAATAAAAATCTAGCCTTTTCCCAATTTTAGTTCTTGGCGGATTTTAGCTATCTTAGCTCAAGTCAAGCAATCTCCACACAATTCAAGCAAGCATGCAAAAGAGTATATGAGCAGCGGAAAGTAAAGCACGCAACTTGCAAGAATGTAAAGGGGAGGGTTTGGAGGATTCAAACGCAATTGGAGACACGGATGTTTTTATCGTGGTTCCGGTAGGTGGTGCTATCGTACATCCACGTTGATGGAGACTTCAACCCACGGAGGGTAACGGTTGCGTGAGTCCACGGAGGGCTCCACCCATGAAGGGTCCACGAAGAAGCAACCTTGTCTATTCCATCATGGCCGTCGCCCACGAAGGACTTGCCTCACTACCGGTAGATCTTCACGAAGTAGGCGATCTCCTTGCCCTTACAAACTCCTTGGTTCAACTCCACAATCTTGTCGGAGGCTCCCAAGTGACACCTAGCCAATCTAGGAGACACCACTCTCCAAGAAGTAACAAATGGTGTGTTGATGATGAACTCCTTGCTCTTGTGCTTCAAATGATAGTCTCCCCAACACTCAACTCTCTCTCACAGGATTTGGATTTGGTGGAAAGAAGATTTGAGTGGAAAGCAACTTGGGAAGGCTAGAGATCAAGATTCATATGGTTGGAATGGAATATCTTGACCTCAACACAAGTGTAGGTGGTTCTCTCTCAGAAAATGTGTATTGGAAGTGTAGGTGTGTTCTGATGGCTCTCTCCACGAATGAAGAGTGGGTGGAGGGGTATATATAGCCTCCACACAGAATCTAACCGTTACACACAATTTGCCAAACTCGGTGGGACCGAATGGTTAAACTCAGTTGGACCGATTCAGCAAACTTAGTGACCGTTAGGATTTTCGGTGGGACTGAGATGCAACTCGGTAGGACCGATATGGTTAGGGTTAGGGCATAACATAATCTCAGTGTGACCAATTACACAAACTCGGTGGGACCGATTTTGGTAATAAGCTAACCAGAGAGTTGGTCAGGTAAACTCGGTGGGACCGATTCGCTCATCTCGGTGAGACTGAAATGTTACAAAAGGGAAACAGAGAGTTTACATTGCAATCTCGGTGGGACCGATCTCTCATCTCGGTAAGACCGAAACGTTACGAAGGGAAACAGAGAGATTACAATCCCATCTCGGTGAGACCGAGATCCCTATCGGTGAGACCGATTTGCCTAGGGTTTGTGGCAGTGGGTATGACATTTGAAACTCGGTGGCGCCGGATAGAAAGAATCGGTGGGGCCGAGTTTGACTTTTGGTTTAGGTCATATGTGGATGTGGGAAGGTAGTTGAGGATTTTGGAGCATATCACTAAGCACTTTGAGCAAGCAAGCCATTAAGCAACACCTCATCCCTCCTTGATAGTATTGGCTTTTCCTATAGACTCAATGTGATCTTGGATCACTAAAATATAAAATGTAGAGTCTTGAGCTTCACGCTTGAGCCAAACTTTTTGTCCTTCTAATTTTGAGGGATCCACTTTCCTCATCCATGCCATGCCATTCAATGAGCTTTTCCTGAAATATTAATCTTGGAATAATGTTAGCTCAATGAGCTATATGTTGTTAGGAATTACCAAAACCACCCAGGGATAGTTGCACTTTCAATCTCCCCCTTTTTGGTAATTGATGACAACATATAGATCAAAGCTTCGACAAATGATAATAAGAGTGAAAGATATTGTCGCTTTGAGAAGTATGTGAAAAGCAAGAGCTCCCCTAAATTTGTGCATATCTTAAGATTTGCTTTGGACTGCAAATGCACAATGAGTTAGGCTCATGGGTTACTCTTCCATGTCACATACATCTTGGTGGAGCGCTCAAAATGATAATAATTAAATACATGCACTCATCACCAAGAAAAGTGAATGATCATATAAGGATAAGTAAGATAATATCATCTAACAAGCATAAGTGTAGCTTATGATCAACCACATGATCATCAATGTCTCACAAATAATAGCATAGTATCTCAAGCAATCAAAAAACAAACAAAGTTCAACCACCAAAGCAAGAGATAATAAAAAGCAACACTCTCTCTCGAAGCCTATGATCTATACATTTTTCTCCCCCTTTGGCAACAAGTTACCAAAAAGTTCATAGAAAATGCATAGAACTAAAACGTCTCTCAAGCTTGGTCTTCAGGTGGTGGTGTCCGGAGAACGCCAAGGATGAAGGCTTCATTTGAAGTAGATGGAGCTGATGGAGTTGGTGCTAGAGCTGGTTGCGCTGGAGCTGTAGCTGGTGCAGATGAAGTGACTCTAGTGTCTGGAACAGGCACTGCGGCAGATCTCTGAGCTCGAGGCACTCTAGCAAATGCATCAGTGGTTGTCTTGCCCTTCCTCTCCTGCATGTCATCCTGTAGCTGCTCCACAACAGACTGAATCTCAGATACTTTGACATCTAAATCATAGAATTTTTGTTCCATGATTCTTTCCAGGCTCTCCTGGTTTTGAGTTAGGGTGGCCAACCCCTTCTCAATCCTCAGAGTTGAAGCTATCAAATAACCAAGCTGATCCTGCTTGCTTTTCAAAAAGTACTCAGATGCCTCCTCTTGAGTTGGCATCTTGGCAGCCTTCTCTTTCTTTGCTTTCTCCTTCTTCTCTTGAGCTTGTACTGATGATGGTTCATTCTCATTCATCACAACTTGATTGTCCTCAAAGTCAGGATAGATAGGCAAGCGTTCCTTATCCAACAAGTATGTGCCTGTGCCCATCTTTGAGTTTATCAACTCCTGGATCTGTGGGGCATATCCACAACTTCTTTTCTGGTCAGCTGCAGTCCTCTTGATAGTCTCAACTATAAGGCTCATGACCTTGAACTTCTGTGGCACATCAAATATATGTAGCAAGTTAATTGCATGGCCTCTGATCATTCTGTGATCACCAGACTTTGGCAAGAGAGTGTGCCTAAGGATCCAATTGATTGTAGGCAGCCCTGACAGCAAGTGTTTTACTGACCAAAACTGGTGAGTCTCAAGATCATCTTCAGGAATCTCCTTGTACATGTTTGCCATAGAGTTGTGATCCATCTTCTTCTTGGCATAGACATCCAAGTCATCTTCTTCTTCCTTAGGAGCATTGATCAGATTTGCCCATTCCTCAATAGTTGAGTGGTACCTTGTACCTTCAGACATCCATACTATCCTGCCATCTGGATAGAAGTGTGCTGTGGAGTAGAATTGCATTATGAGCTCCTCATTCCACTTTGTGAGCTTCTGCCCAACAAAGTCTGCAACTCCACAAGCACTGAAGCTGTCAAACACACCAGGATAGTGTTCCTCATTTCCTTGATATACTTCCAGTCGACCCACCTCATTTCACACACTATAGGCTTCTTGTCCAACAGCACTGTCTCATAGAAGTCCTGCTGTTCCTTTGTGTGGAACTTGTAATCAACAGCAGTCCTTCTCCTGGTAGCATATGGATCTGTCTCTCTCCATAGCCTCAACCCTGAGTCTCTCCTGATCTTCATGTTCTCAGCCACAAGATGAGCATCATTGTGGTCTGGAATCTTGGGTTTGAGCTTTCTCAGGACTTGTCCTTCATCATCTTCATCAGCAGCAACTTCAGGCACTGGGGCCTTGTTCTTCTCAGCAGCTGGTATACTCCTGGTATTCCTCTTAGGTGCACTCTTGGGCTTGGAGGCTGCTTTGGGTGCTTCTTTGGGCTTTGATGTTGCAGCCCCTGACTTTATAGCATCACCCATAAGCTTTTGTGCCTTGGGTGCTGGTGCAGCAACCTCTTCTTCCTCTTCTTCTTCCATCATGGAAGCCTTTCCAATCACTCTGGCCATGGTCTTATTGACCCTTTCCTTCCTTTTCTTTCCTTCTGCAGCACGCTCTTTGGGTTTGGATTCCAAAGATGCTTGAGTGGAGGCTCTGGCTTTTGACATGGGTTGTCTTCCTGCTGGCCTTTTGATCTTCATCCCTGGCTTAACTTCAGCTGAGCTGTACTCCTTCTTAACCACTTTCTTCTTTGATGTGGCGTCATCCTCAGTGGCCACATAGTCTTCATCCTCAGACTCTGAAGTTTTCTTCTTCCTTGTTCTGGTGGCAGCTTTGGGTAAGTTGCTTGGGGTGCTCCTGCTACCATCATCTGAACTGCTAGAGGGACTAGTGCCCTCACTCAGGTGAACCTGCTCCTCTGACCTGTTCTGGCTGTCACTCTGATCAGACATATTACAAACACTGACAGCAGACCCTGTGAATAGATATAGATGAGATAGAGTGGATGAGCATCACAAAATGCAGAGGTTTTTGCAAAAGAATGAGTCAAAAACTTAGTTTTAGTTTTCCACAGAAAGCATTTCGGATCAACCGATTTGTAAACTAGGTGATACCGAAGCAGCTGTTGGAACCTAAACTAGTGAACTCGGTCAGATCGAGTCACGGTTCGGTGGCACCAAGACTGCTAGGGTTTCACAAAGTCCTGAACTCGGTCACACCGACTTGCAATTCTCGGTCAGACCGAAAATTACATGTGCAATGGCCTGAGCCAAATCGGTGGTACCGAGTTCCATAACTCGGTGGGTCCGAGATGGTTTCGGCGGAAACCTAACCCTAAATTTTCAATTCAACTCTAATCTATGGAGTGTTTTGACTGGATAGAAGTGTTTCAGTCGTGGTAAGAATCATGATGAACACAACGTGCTAGGAATCGGACGGGGATAGCACTGTGGTCGAGTCCATACCCTAGTTTGGCGATGAACTCGCTACGGCGGCAATGGCGGGGAAGAATTCCGTTGACAGCGGCGGAGACCAGCGGCAGGAGGCGGCTGGCGACGAGGAGGACGATCTGGAGACCCAGGAGGCAGAGCGAGCTATGCGTGGGTGAAGGGGTTTCGGAGAAATTTCCAAAATTTTGCCCGTGAGTATATATAGCCCGACCCTGTCGGTGTGACCGAGTGGAACAACTCGGTGGCACCGAGATTCATAACTGCAAGCAGTTACTAAAACTCGGTGTGACCGAAAGGTTCAAATCGGTTGCACCGAGATTGAAAACCTAGATCGACTTAGTGATCTTGGTATGACCAAAATGGATGAATCGGTTAGAACGAAAAGCACAAAGAAGTTTTGGAAGTTTAAGTCTATGATGAATCGGGGACTCCGAGTGCTCCTCACACAGAGTGGTTCGAATCTGACTTGATCAAATTTTGTGATGTAGCATGAATAGAGTTTGAGACGAGAAAAGCATAGATAGCTAGAGAGGGTTCTTAGGCATTCTTGTCCATCCACTTGGAAAAAGAAAAGAAAACCAATCAATGAAAACAACAAGTGGATGTCCTCGAATGAGTAAAATATTCAATCAACATGCTCACACAATAAAATGGCAATTGAAATATGTGGCAAAGCATGCACAACCAATTCTAGCATCTATCAAACAATTTGTGATGACTAGGTCATCTATATATGAGCATATTGACTTAGGAGTCAAATGAGAACATTTGATCATAGGTCATACTCATCATTTAAGCACAAGTGGGATTACCACTTTTACATAAAGCATTGTTGTGTTCACACCATTAGAGTTGCTTTAGCTCAATTCTTAGAGTAAAGCTCCCCCTAGATGTGAGGTCCCCCCTAAGAGGGATGAACTAACCTTGGGTTTTGTCGATGATGACTTCATGTAGATGTTGAAGATGTGGATGCTCAATGTTGATGTAGATCATTTGGAGCTATCCATTGGAGTGAGTTGCACTTTCAATACCTACACGGGTTAGTCCCACAAGGAACAAACAAGGATATCCATAGACATAAAGTGATGCACACACAAGATGATGTCTATGAAAGCTTTTAGGTTACCTTGTCCCTTGTCTTACCAACAAGAGGGTTTGTGACTCCTTGAACTAGTGCAAGATGTGGAAGTTGATTGCACTTGTTCTTGCCAAGATGATAAGAGTGAAGTATGTTGGCGGAGTCACCCTCAAGAACTCTCTAGTTCTTCTTCTTCGGGATCCACACCATCTTGATGGGAATCCTCGGTGTTGTAGTTGTACTTGATGAAGTGGAACTTGAAGTAGTCTTGGGAACCCACTTGACCAAGGCCTTAGGAGCTTCTTCAAATGCATCAATTTCCTCTTGAAGCTTGTCCTTGCCTTTTTGCTTGTGGTCTTGTGGTGGAAGATCATCTTGAGCTTGTGTCCCTTTGAAAGAAGTAGGATCATACTTCTCTTGTTGAGGAACAAACTTCGTCTTGGGGTATTGATCTTCTTCCCACTCAACTCCATTGGCATTGAACTTTCGTTCAAAACCAACACCATGATTCTTCCGGTGCCTTCCTTGCATGCGTACAATTTCCTCGAATTGCTTACTTCCGCCAAGGCTCTTGTAAACACCTTTCTCTATAATTCCCTTAAATAAGCTATTTTCTTGATCAAGTGTAACTTGGCTAAGAGAATCATTAGTGGAATAAAGAGAACTACTAGAAGCAGCAATATTGGATTTAGCATGATTATTGTTACTACTAGAGGAAGAATCTTTCTTGTTCTTGTTACTAGACTTGACTTGAGGCATGTAAGTGGATAAGAGTAAACGCTTGGCAATGTAAGAAGAACTTTTCTTATGAAGATCATCATTGATTGCTTTTAAGAACTCATGCTCTTGCTCAAGGTTGAGCTTTTCAAAGCATAATTTCTCATGAGTCCTTAAAAGTTCTTGATGATCTCCTAAGATAGTTTCATGAGCTAACTTAAGAGTGTTTAGTTCTTTAGTTAGAGATCCAATCTTCTCCTTATCATTGTCATTCGTTTTATCTTGATTAGCATGATTAATTGACGTTTCATCATAGTATTCATCACTAGAGTTGTCAACAAGTAAATCATCATCACCTAACAAGTCATCTTCATCACTATTGAAATCAACAAACTCGGGGTGTGATACCTTTGGGCCTTTAGCCATGAAGCATGTTCCAACTCCTTCATTTGGTGAGTCAAATATGTCGTAGGAGTTGGTTGTCACAAGTGCTAGACCGGCAACACCTTCATCTTGAGTATATTCGGAGTGGGAGTGATAGCTTCTCTCGGAGTGGTCGTCAGAGTCGGAGCCGGATACCCATTCACCAACATGAGCTTGATGTCTTCGTTTTGTGTAGCTCCTTGATGACTTGTCCTTCCTTTCCGAATCCTTGCTTCTCCGAGGGTGTCTTCGTTCATATCGATCATCCCTACTCCTTCTCTCCCTTGATGGTGATTCTTCTCTTCTACTTCTTCTTTTGGGAGAATCTTCTCTTCTCTTGTGGGGAGCCGTACACTCATTGGATTAGTGTCCGGGTCTTCCACAATTGTAGCAGTTTCGCTCTCGACTAGAACATCTTTTGTCATTGTAGGGGACCGTTACCTGTAGAACTTGGAACTTGTTTTGGAACTTCTCTCCTTGCTTCTACTCTTGTAGAACTTGTTGAAGTTCTTCACCATTAAGCTCAATTCTACATTGAAGGTTTGTTTCTCACTCGATGATGTGGGGGCTTCACATGAGGCTTTGTAAGCACCACTTGATTTGTTGTGAAGTTCCTCTTTATCCTTAAGTGACATCTCATGAGCAACAATTCTTCCGATGACTTCCGTTGGCTTGAGATCTTTGTAATTGGGCATCATTTGGATCAATGTGCACACGGTATCATATTTTCCATCCAAGGCTCTTAGGATCCTCTTGATGATGAATCTATCGGTCATCTCTTCACTCCCTAAGCCGGCAATCTCATTTGTGATAAGAGCAAGCCTAGAGTACATTTCAGCGACACCTTCACCATCCTTCATTTTGAACTTGTCAAGTTGACTTTGAAGCACATCCAATTTGGATTCCTTGACGGAGTCGGTACCTTCGTGCATATCAATCAAAGTATCCCAAATTTCCTTTGCATTCTCAAGACGGCTGATTTTGTTGAATTCTTCGGGGCACAATCCATTGAAGAGGATATCACAAGTTGGAGCATTGTATTTTAGCATCTTTAACTCATCAGCGGTAGCTTCACGATTCGGTTCTCTCCCATCAAAGAATTCACCTTGCATGCCAACACACACAATAGCCCAAACGGCAGGGTTATGTCCAAGAATATGCATTTTCATCTTATGCTTCCAACTAGCAAAATTAGTACCATCAAAGTAAGGACCTCTATGGTGATAATTTCCCTCGCTAGACGCCATACTCTCCTAGGTTGTGAAACCAAGGCTATGACCACCAAAAGCTATGGAAATCAAAGCAATTGGAGACCAAAGCTCTGATACCACTTGTAGGATCGAAAGTATGTCCAGAGGGGGGTGATTAGACTACTTGACCAAATAAAAATCTAGCCTTTTCCCAATTTTAGTTCTTGGCAGATTTTAGCTATCTTAGCACAAGTCAAGCAATCTCCACACAATTCAAGCAAGCATGCAAAAGAGTATATGAGCAGCGGAAAGTAAAGCATGCAACTTGCAAGAATGTAAAGGGAAGGGTTTGGAGGATTCAAACGCAATTGGAGACACGGATGTTTTTGTCATGGTTCCGATAGGTGGTGCTATCGTACATCCACGTTGATGGAGACTTCAACCCATGGAGGGTAATGGTTGCGCGATTCTACGGAGGGCTCCACCCATGAAGGGTCCACGAAGAAGCAACCTTGTCTATTCCATCACGGCCGTCGCCCACGAAGGACTTGCCTCACTACCGGTAGATCTTCACGAAGTAGGCGATCTCCTTGCCCTTACAAACTCCTTGGTTCAACTCCACAATCTTGTCGGAGGCTCCCAAGTGACACCTAGCCAATCTAGGAGACACCACTCTCCAAGAAGTAACAAATGGTGTGTTGATGATGAACTCCTTGCTCTTGTGCTTCAAATGATAGTCTCCCCAACACTCAACTCTCTCTCACAGGATTTGGATTTGGTGGAAAGAAGATTTGAGTGGAAAGCAACTTGGGAAGGCTAGAGATCAAGATTCATATGGTTGGAATGGAATATCTTGACCTCAACACAAGTGTAGGTGATTCTCTCTCAGAAAATGTGTATTGGAAGTGTAGGTATGTTCTGATGGCTCTCTCCACAAATGAAGAGTGGGTGGATGGGTATATATAGCCTCCACACAGAATCTAACCGTTACACACAATTTGCCAAACTTGGTGGGACCGAATGGTTAAACTCGGTCGGACTGATTCAGAAAACCTAGTGACCGTTAGGATTTTCGGTGGGACTGAGATGCAACTCGGTAGGACCGATATGGTTAGGGTTAGGGCATAACATAATCTCGGTGTGACCGATTACACAAACTCGGTGGGACCGATTTTGGTAATAAGCTAACCAGAGAGTTGGTCAGGTAAACTCAGTGGGACCGATTCGCTCATCTCGGTGAGACCGAAATCTTACAAAAGGGAAACAGAGAGTTTACATTGCAATCTCGGTGGGACCGATCGCTCATCTCGGTAAGACCGAAATGTTATGAAGGGAAACAGAGATATTACAATCCCATCTCGGTGAGACCGAGATCCCTATCGGTGAGACCGATTTGCCTAGGGTTTGTGGTAGTGGGTATGACATTTGAAACTCGGTGGCGCCGGATAGAAAGAATCGGTGGGGCCGAGTTTGACTTTTGGTTTAGGTCATATGTGGATGTGGGAAGGTAGTTGAGGATTTTGGAGCATATCACTAAGCACTTTGAGCAAGCAAGCCATTAAGCAACACCTCATCCCTCCTTGATAGTATTGGCTTTTCCTATAGACTCAATGTGATCTTGGATCACTAAAATATAAAATGTAGAGTCTTGAGCTTCACGCTTGAGCCAAACTTTTTGTCCTTAGAATTTTGAGGGATCCACTTTCCTCATCCATGCCATGCCATTCATTGAGCTTTTCCTGAAATATTAATCTTGGAATAATATTTGCTCAATGAGCTATATGTTGTTAGGAATTACCAAAACCACCCAGGGATAGTTGCACTTTCACTTGTACTAGCTGCCCCCCATCAAAATTGGCCGTTGTAGGATCCCTTCCCGCTCAATATTTGGGAAGAGGACCAGGGCCTCTATAAATAGGATTAGCCACCACCATAGCTAGAGGGAGGACCCCGAACCACACAAGTTGACCAAGCACAAGAACACCTCGCCTCAGGAGGCTGTTCTTCCATTGTAACTATTCATCCTCAGCCTAAGAGGCAATCCACCACACCACACTCGAGTAGGGTATTACACCACAACGGTGGCCCGAACCACTATAAATCTTGTGTCTCATATTCTTTGGGTCCGTCAAGCTAGGCCGTGAGATCGTTGAGCGTGCGAGCTAGAGAGGGGGGAGATCTTCGTGTGCACCCCAGTGTTCGAACCTCAAGGGTTTTGCCGAACCTAAAATCAGACAGCGCCAGTCTTCTTCTTGAAGATCCATTTATTCTCTATTGCTTACTGATCATCGGGAAAGTCAACCAAAGTCCATACTTTGTTTTCATAAATGGATCCCATTTAAGATTTCATGGCCTCAAGCCATTTTGCGGAATCTGGGCTCATCATCTCTTCCTCATAGTTCGTAGGTTCGTCATGGTCAAGTAACATGACCTCCAGAACAAGATTACCATACCACTCTAGTGCGGATCATACTTTGGTTGACCTACGAGGTTCGGTAGTAACTTGATCTGAAGTTTCATGATCATCATCATTAGCTTCCTCACTGATTGGTGTAGGAATCACTGGAACTGATTTCTGTGATGAACTACTATCCAATTTAGGAGAAGGTACACTTACCTCATCAAGTTATACTTTCCTCCCACTCACTTCTTTCGAGAGAAACTCCTTCTCTAGAAAGGATCCATTCTTAGCAACAAATATCTTGCCTTCGAATCTGTGATAGAAGGTGTACCCAACAGTCTCCTTTGATATCCTATGAAGACACATTTCTCCGATTTGGGTTCGAGCTTATCAGGTTGAAGATTTTTCACATAAGCATCACAGCCCCAAACTTTAAGAAACGGCAGCTTTGGTTTCTTTCCAGACCATAGTTCATATGGTGTCATCTCAATGGATTTAGATGGTTGCCTATTTAATGTGAATGCAGTCGTCTCTAAAGCATAACCCCAAAACGATAGCGGTATATCAGTAAGAGACATCATAGATCGCACCATGTCTAATAAAGTACGGTTACGACGTTCGAACACACCATTACGCTGTGGTGTTCCAGGTGGCGTGAGTTGCGTAACTATTCCACATTGTTTCAAATGAAGACCAAACTCATAACTCAAATATTCACCTCCACGATCAGATCGTAGAAACTTTATTTTCTTGTTACGACGATTTTCCACTTCACTCAGGGAGAACACTTGTACCTTGAAATTTAGTGAGGGATCATCTTATAATGCTACCGCAGTACTAAGCAAAATAAGATGCATAAAGGATAAACATCACATGCAATCAAAATATGTGACATGATATGGCCATCATCATCTTGTGCCTTTGATCTCCATCTCCAAAGCACCGTCATGATCTCCATCATCACCGGCTTGACACCTTTGATACGTCTCCGTCGTATCTACTTTTCCAAACACTTTTGCCCTTGTTTTGGACTCTAACTTGCATGATTTGAATGGAACTAACCCGGACTGACGCTGTTTTCAGCAGAATTGCCATGTGTTATTTTTGTGCAGAAATAAAAGTTCTCAGAATGACCTGAAAATCAACAGAGATTATTTTTGGAATATATAAAAAATATTGGAAGAAGAACCCACGTCAGGGGGCCCACACCCTGTCCATGAGGGTGGGGGCGCGCCCCCATGCCTCGTGGGCTCGCTGACGCTCCACTGACCTCAACTCCAACTCCATATATTCGTGTTCAGGGAGAAAAAAATCAGAGAGAAGGATTCATCGCGTTGTACAATACGAAGCCACCACCAAGCCCTAAAATCTCTTGGGAGGGCTGATCTTGAGTCCGTTCGGGGCTCCGGAGAGGGGAATCTGTCGCCATCGTCATCATCAACCTTCCTCCATCACCAATTTCATGGTGCTCACCGCCGTGCGTGAGTAATTCCATCATAGGCTTGCTGGATGGTGATGGGTTGGATGAGATTTATCATGTAATCTAGTTAGTTTTGTTAGGGTTTGATCCCTAGTATCCACTATGTTCTGAGATTGATGTTGCTATGACTTTGCTATGCTTAATGCTTGTCACTAGGGCCCGAGTGCCATGATTTCAGATCTAAACCTATTATGTTTTCATGAATATATGTGAGTTCTTGATCCTATCTTGCAAGTCTATAGTCACCTACTATTTGTTATGATCTGGCAACCCCGAAGTGACAATAATCGGGACCACTCCCGGTGATGACCGTAATTTGAGGAGTTCATGTATTCACTCTGTGTTAATGCTTTGGTCCGGTACTCTATTAAAAGGAGGCCTTAATATCCCTTACTTTCCAATAGGACCCCGCTGCCACGGGAGGATAGGACAAAAGATGTCATGCAAGTTCTTTTCCATAAGCACGTATGACTATATTCGGAATACATGCCTACATTACATTAATGAAATGGAGCTAGTTCTGTGTCACCCTATGTTATAACTATTGCATGAATAATCGCATCCGGCATAATTCTCCATCACCGATCCAATGCCTACGAGCTTTTCATATATTGTTCTTCGCTTATTTACTTTTCCGTTGCCAGTGTCACAATCACTACAAAACCCAAAAAAATTACTTTTGCTACCGTTACTTTTGCCACCGTTACCTCTACTATCATATTACTTTGCTACTAAACACTTTGCTGCAGATATTAAGTTTCCAGGTGTAGTTGAAATAACAACTCAGCTGCTAATACTTGAGAATATTCTTTGGCTCCCCTTGTGTCGAATCAATAAATTTGGGTTGAATACTCTACCCTCGAAAACTGTTGTGATCCCCTATACTTGTGGGTTATCAAGAACATTTTCTGGCGCCGTTGCCGGGGAGCATAGATCTATTCTTTAAGTCACTTGGGATTTATATCTGCTTATCATTATGAAGAACTCTAAAGATCAAAGAACCAAGATTTTTCCCTCAACTACGAGGGGAGGTAAGGAACTGCCATCTAGCTCTGCACTTGATTCACTTTGTTATGAGTAAACTTGCGACACCTACACATGCTATTGATTCTGATAGGTCACATGTTATTGATGATGCCACTTCTGCTTTGCATGATACTTATGATGAAACTACTTCTATGCTTAATACTACTGTGCCACTTGGTGAATTTCTTGATGAACAACTTGCTAGGGCTAGAGAGAATGAAATTATTGAAACTGATAATATTGATGAAAGTGATGTTGAAGATTCTCCCCCTAGATATGAATTGCCTGTCGTTCCTGAGGGTTATGTTATGGATGAAGAAACTGCTAGAGACTTTCTTGCCTGCAATGATAGAAGTGATCTTAAGAAACTATTAGCTAAGCTGAAAGAAAAATCTCTGAATGCTAGAATGAAATATGATCCTGCTTATGCTACTTCACCTATCTTTATTACTAATAAGGATTATGATTTCTCAGTTGATCCTAATATAATTACTTTGGTTGAATCTGATCCTTTCTATGGCTATGAATCTGAAACTGTTGTGGCACATCTTACTAAATTAAATGATATAGCTACCCTGTTCACTAATGATGAGAAAACTCGCTACTATTATATCCTTAAATTATTTCCGTTCTCATTAAAAGGTGATGCTAAGATATGGTTTAATTCTCTTGATCCTGGTTGTGTGCGTAGTCCCTAGGATATGATTTACTACTTCTCTGCTAAATATTTCCCCGCTCATAAGAAACAAGCTGCTTTAAGGGAAATATATAATTTTGTGCAAATTGAAGTAGAGAGTCTCCCACAAGCTTGCGGAGGCTTCTCCAATTACTTAATGCTTTGCCTGATCATCCTCTCAAGAAAAATGAAATACTTGATATCTTTTATAATGGACTAACCGATGCTTCCAGAGACCACCTGGATAGTTGTGCTGGTTGTGTTTTCAGGGAAAGAACAGTTGATCAAGCTGAAATTCTATTGAATAATATGTTGACCAATGAAAATAATTGGACACTTCCTGAACCAACTCCTAAGCCAACTCCGAAGAAAAGGGGTATTCTATTTCTCAGTCCTGAAGATATGCAAGAGGCAAAGAAATCTATGAAAGAAAAAAGTATAAAAGCTGAAGATGTTAAGAATTTACCTCCTGTTGAAGAAATATATGGTCTTAATTCATCACCTATTGAAGAAACACACGATATCGATAACCCGACACAGGCAGTAAAGGTAAACTCTCTCTATAGATATGATAAAGCTGAAATCCCTCCTGCTAAGTTTGCTAGCCAATGTTTGGATTAATTTGGTAACTTTATGGTTAAGCAAGAAGATTTTAATGCTTATTTTGGTAGACAACTGAAACACAATGCTTATATGATTGAACACTTGGGTGATTATATGTCTAGAGTTAAAGGTGAACTTAAACTCGTTAGTAAACATGCTTCTATGGTTACCACTCAAGTAGAACAAGTACTTAAAGCTCAGAATGATTTGCTCAATGAATTGAATAGTAAGAATAATGACTTTGTTGTTAGAGTTGCAACTAGAGGAGGTAAAGTGACTCAGGAACCTTTGTATCCTGAGGGCCACCCTAAGAGAATTGAGCAGGATTCTCAGAGAAATAACATTGATGCACCTAGTCCTTCTAAGAGGAAGAAAAAGAAAAATGATAGGACTTTGCATGCTTCTAGTGAACCTGTTGTAGACACACATGAGAATCCTAATGATATTTCTATCTCTGATGCTCAAACACAATCTAGTCATGAACATGAACCTAGTGATAATGTTAATGATGATGTTCATGTTGATGCTCAACCTAGCAATAATAATGATGTAGAAATTGAACCTGATGTTGATCTTGATAACCCACAATCAAAGAATCAACGTTATGATAAGAGATACTTTGTTTCTAGGAAGCATGGTAAAGAAAGAGAACCATGGGTTCAGAAACCCATGCCTTTTCCTCCTAAACCATCCAAGAAAAAGGATGATGAGGATTTTGAGCGCTTTCCTGAAATGATTAGACCTATCTTTTTGCATATGTGTTTGACTGATATGCTGAAAAATGAATCATTATGCTAAGTACATGAAAGATATTGTTACAAATAAGAGAAAGATACCGGAAGCTGAAATTTCCACCATGCTTGCTAATTATAATTTTAAGGGTGGAATACCAAAGAAACTTGGAGATCCAGGAGTACCAACTATACCGTGCTCCTTTAAAAGAAATTATGTTAAAACTACTTTATGTGATCTTGGAGCCGGTGTTAGTGTTATGCCTCTCTCTTTATACCGTAGACTTGATTTGAATAAGTTGACACCTACTGAAATATCTTTGCAAATGGCTGATAAATCAACTGCTATACCGGTCGGTATTTGTGAGGATGTGCTTGTTGTGGTTGCAAATGTTACTATTTTTACGGACTTTGTTTTTCTTGATATTCCCAAGGACGATAGTATGTCTATTATTCTTGGAAGACCCTTTTTGAATACTACAGGGGCTGTTATTGATTGCACCAAAGGCAATGTCACTTTTCATGTTAATGGTAATGAGCATACGGTACACTTTCCGTGGAAACAACCTGAAGTCCACAATATCAATTCTATTGGAAAATTTTCAACAATCACTATTGGAGGTTTTGAATTCCCTCTTCCTACTGTCAAGAAGAAATATGATATTCTTATTGTTGGGGACATGCATATCCCCGTTGAGGTAACCTAGTGTTATTCGAAAATTCTCTGGTTTCATGTTATTCAAAATGAGTTTGTTAACAAGACCTGATCAAACTTGTTAGTGGATTCCTTTTGATGAGCATGAGATGGGTGAATTTAGAAAACACAACTCTCTATACCCTCTTTTAACTTTCTGTTATTTATATTAAATAAAGCAAAAATAGTAATTTCTATCAGTTTTCTGAATTATCTGTGCAATAAAAAATACCCTAAAAAAGTTCTCCAAATGCCCTGAAATTTGAATATGATTTTTTCTGGAATATTTGAGAATATCTGGCACTGAGAACACATCAGGGGGAGCCAACACCTAGCCACGAGGGTCCAGGGCGCGCCCCTGCCTCATGGGCCCCTGGTGGCCCCCTCCACTTATTCCAGCCACCACACACTCCTTCTTCCTCCCAAGAAAATCACCAACCAGCTCAAGCACGAGTTCTATCTCATCTTCCTGCCATTTTTGATCTCCTAGCTCAAAGCTCCATTCACAAAACTGCTTTGGGGGATTGTTCTTTGGTATGTGACTCCTCCAATGGTCCAATTAGTTTTTGTTCTAGTGCTTTATTCATTGCAAATTTTTGCTGCTTAGGTGACCCTGTTCTTGAGCTTGCATGTCAAATTTATGTGGTCAAAAGTAGTTTTATTGCATGATGTGGCCTCTAGGCACTTGTAGGAGTAGTTGCTATCAATTTTGTTGAGTTTGGCTCACTTTTATTTTAAGTTACTAAAAATTTCAGAAATTTTTCAGAGGAAGAAATATGTTTAGGAAAATGTACCAAGGTGGTTCTTCAAGAAGCAAGGACCCAGGCCCGCAATGTGTGAGCTGGACGATGAACCACCGAGGGACGCGCAAGTGCGGCCTTGTGAATGGCCGTCATAAGATTTCATGGTCCAAGAAGGAATCAAGGAGGAATTTGACGCATATGTGCGTAACGCCGATCTTGAGAGCTTCGTGGCAGATAAGTGCCATCAGTGCCACTACCTCACTGATTCCTTTGTGAGAAGGCAAAAGGGAGATATGTTATAACCAGGGAGGAGGCGACCGAGTACGAGAGGAGGATGGAGGCAGCTCGCCTCCAAGCTGTGGCTCGTTAGGCAATAGCTGATGCATCTCAGTACGACCCCAGCTTCAACTTCGGATATCCACCAGGCCATCCATGGGCATAGACCAACTTAGGCCAAAAGCCTAAGCTTGGGGGAGTATGTATTTCTCACCGACATTACATTCATGTTCACACACTCATGCTAGTTGTCAGAGCTCATACTTTTTCACCATATCATCCATGATACTTTATTTCCTTTTTAGCTTTCTTCTTGTGTGCCTTAATAAACCTTAAGGAAAACCAAAAAAAATAGTTGTAGCTTTTAGCTAGTTTACTTTCCATGTCTGTAGTAGTAGTAATTAAAAAGAAAACACAAAAAGATTTCTCGTTCTTCTTTTGCTTGTTGGGAGCTTTCCCGTGTAAATAGTTTTGTTTCTTTTCTTTGGGGGTCGAGAGGAGAAGACCATAATGAAAATATTGAGTGGCTCTCATATGCATTATTGTTGATCTAACAAAGAGCCCATATTACCTTGTCTTCTCTCTTGAATTGAATGCTTGCATATTTCAGCTTAGTCCAATGCACGTGCACTATTATTATTATCCACATCGTTCGGTCGTGCAAGTGAAAGGCAATAATGATGATTATGTGATGAACTTATTGAGATGAGGAAAGCTGGTATGAACTCGACCTCTCTTGTTTTTGTAAATATGATTAGTTCATCATTCCTGATTCAGCCTATTATGAAAGAAACATATTTGCAATGACAATTAGAGATTGTAGTTGCTTATGCCATGCTTAATTAGCTAGGAGTTTATAATGGTTTACCTTGCGTGCCAACATGCTATTAAAATGATTGTGATGTGGTATGATAGGGTGGTATCCTCCTTTGAACGATTCGAGTGGCTTGAGTTGGCTCATGTTCACGCATGTAGTTGAAACAAAATCAACATAGCCTCTATGCTATTTATGTTCATGGTGCATTATATCCTACTCATGCTTGCATTCGGTGTTGATTAATTTTAATGCGTGTTCATGACTGTTGTCGCTCTCTGGCTGGTCGCTTCCCAGTCTTTTTCTAGCCTTCACTTGTACTAAGCGGGAATACTACTTATGCATCCAACTCCATAAACCCCAAAGTTGTTCCATATGAGTCCACCATACCTACCTATATACGATATCTACCTGCCATTCCAAGTAAATTTGTATGTGCCAAACTCTAAACCTTCAAATAAACATTCTGTTTTGTATGCTCGAATAGCTCATGTATCAACTAGGGTTGTCTGTATCTTCCATGCTAGGCGGGTTATTCTCAAGAGGAGTGTACTCCGCTCCTCACTCACGAGAAAATGGCTGGTCACTGGGTTGCCCAGTCCCATGCTTTAAGCAAATCAAATCAAAATAATTGCAAACAAAACTCCCCCAGGATTGTTGTTAGTTGGAGGCACCCATTGTTTCGGGCAACCATGGATTGATGCTTGTTGGTGGTGGGGGAGTATAAACTTTACCATTCTGTTTGGGAACCGCCTATAATGTGTGTAGCATGGAAGATATTGAGATATCTCGGTTGTTATGTTGACAATGAAAGTATACCTAAGGGAGTCCTGGATTAGGGGGTGTCCGGATGGCCGGACTATACCTTCAGCCAGACTCCTGGACTATGAAGATACAAGATTGAAGACTTCGTCCCGTGTCCAGAAGGGACTTTCCTTGGCGTGGAAGGCAAGCTTGGCGATACGAATATGTAGATCTCCTACCATTGTAACCGACTTTGTGTAACCCTAACCCTCTCCGGTGTCTATACAAACCGGAGGGTTTTAGTCCGTAGGACAACATATAGAACAACAATCATACCATAGGCTAGCTTCTAGGGTTTAGCCTCTCCGATCTCGTGGTAGATCTACTCTTGTACTACCCATATCATCAATATTAATCAAGCAGGACGTAGGGTTTTACCTCCATCAAGAGGGCCCGATCCTGGGTAAAACTTCGTGTCCCTTGCCTCATGTTACCATCCGGCCTAGACGCACAGTTCAGGACCCCCTACCCGAGATCCGCCGGTTTTGACACCGACATTGGTGCTTTCATTGAGAGTTCCTCGGTGTCGTCGCCGTTAGGCTTGATGGCTCCTACGATCATCAATAGCGATGCAGTCCAGGGTGAGACCTTCCTCCACGGACAGATCTTCGTCTTCGGCGGCTTTGCACTGCAGGCCAATTCACTTGGACATCTGGAGTAGATCGAAAGCTATGCCCCTGGCCGTCAGGTCAGATTTGGAAGTTTAAACTACATGGCTGACATCTGCGGGGACTTGATCCTCAACGGATTCGAGGCATTGCCGAGCAAGCCGCCCTGTCGCGACGAGCATGATCTAGCTCCACTGCCGAATAGTGCCCTGGAGGCCGCACCCGCATCGGCTTCGACCCTTAATTCGGAGCCAACTGTGCCGATTGAGGATGGGTGGTTGGACGCCGCCTCGGGGCCTGCGATCCCAATGGCGATCGAGCCGAACACCAGCCCCGCACTCCACGAGACACGTGACTCCAAGGAGCCGGACTCCTCTCCGGACTCCAAACCCTCCGCGCCCCTGCCGATCGAATCTGATTGGGCGCCGATCATGGAGTTTACTTCCGCGGACATTTTTCAGCACTCGCCTTTCGGCGATATTCTAAAGACACTAAAGTCTCTCTCTTTATTAGGAGAGCCCTGTCCGAACTACGGTCAGCAAGGTTGGGATACGGACGATGAAGAAATTCAAAGCCCACCCACCACCCACTTTGTAGCCACTGTCGACGATTTAACCGACATGCTCGACTTCGACTCTGAAGACATCGACGGTATGGACACCGATGAAGGAGACGATGAAGAACCAGCGCCTGCGCACCAAAAGATGACGACGAGGAGCGGAAGGACACACCGAAAGCTTGTTCCCTCGAGAAGCAGTCAAAGCGGCGACGCAAGCGCCGCCCCAAATCCCGCCTCGACAGAAATAACGATCACACAGACCCAGCGCTGGAGCAGGGCGAACCACTGCCGGACAACGGCAATCCGGATAATCAAACCGAACAAACAAATTCTATCAAGGATAATAGTCCGGCCGACATAACGCCAGAAAGGCACCCGGAGCAGCAGAATGCCCGTAAAAGGCTTGTTGCCACTGCGAGAAGTCTTAAAAAAAAGAAGCAAAGGCTCAAGGCTGTGCAAGACGCTCTCCACAAGTGGACAGAAAGGTTTTCCCTGAAGGAAATATGCCCTAGAGGCAATAATAAAGTTATTATTTATTTCCTTATATCATGATAAATGTTTATTATTCATGCTAGAATTGTATTAACCGGAAACATAATACATGTGTGAATACATAGACAAACAGAGTGTCACTAGTATGCCTCTACTTGACTAGCTCGTTAATCAAAGATGGTTATGTTTCCTAACCATGGACAAAGAGTTGTTATTTGATTAACGGGATCACATCATTAGGTGAATGATCTGATTGACATGACCCATTCCATTAGCTTAGCACCCGATCGTTTAGTATGTTGCTATTGCTTTCTTCATGACTTATACATGTTCCTATGACTATGAGATTATGCAACTCCCGTTTGCCGGAGGAACACTTTGTGTGCTACCAAACGTCACAACGTAACTGGGTGATTATAAAGGTGCTCTACAGGTGTCTCCAAAGGTACATGTTGGGTTGGCGTATTTCGAGATTAGGATTTGTCACTCCGATTGTCGGAGAGGTATCTCTGGGCCCTCTCGGTAATGCACATCACATAATCCTTGCAAGCATTGCAACTAATGAGTTAGTTGTGAGATAATGTATTACGGAACGAGTAAAGAGACTTGCCGGCAACGAGATTGAACTAGGTATTGAGATAACGACGATCGAATCTCGGGCAAGTAACATACCGATGACAAAGGGAACAACGTATGTTGTTATGCGGTCTGATCGATAAAAGATCTTCGTAGAATATGTAGGAGCCAATATGAGCATCCAGGTTCCGCTATTGGTTATTGACCGAAGACGTGTCTCGGTCATGTCTACATTGTTCTCGAACCCGTAGGGTCCGCACGCTTAAGGTTTCGATGACAGTTATATTATGAGTTTATGCATTTTGATATACCGAAGTTTGTTTGAAGTCCCGGATGTGATCACGGACATGACGAGGAGTCTCAAAATGGCCGAGACATAAAAATTGATATATTGGAAGCCTATATTTGGATATCGGAAGTGTTCCGGGTGAAATCGGGATTTTACCGGAGTACCGAGAGGTTACCGGAACCCCGGGGAGGTATATGTGCCTTAGTGGGCTTTAGTGGAAGAGAGGAGAGGTGGCCAGGGCTGGGCCGCGCGCCCCTCCCCCCTAGTCCGAATAGGATAAGGAGAGGGGGGCGGCGCCCCCCCTTCCTTCTCTCTCTCCTCTTTTTCCCTCCCGAATCCTATTCCAACTAGGAAAGGGGGGGAATCCTACTCCCGATGGGAGTAGGACTCCTCCTGGCGCGCCCTCCTCCTGGCCGGCCGCACCCCCCCTTTGATCCTTTATATACGGGGGCAGGGGGCACCCCTAGACACACAAGTTCATCCACGTGATCATATTCTTAACCGTGTGCGGTGCCCCCTTCCACCATAGTCCTCGATAATATTGTAGCGGTGCTTAGGCGAAGCCCTGCGATGGTAGTACATCAAGATCATCACCACGCCGTCGTGCTGACGGAACTCTTCCCCGACACTTTGCTGGATCGGAGTCCGGGGATCGTCATCGAGCTGAACGTGTGCTAGAACTCAGAGGTGCCGTAGTTTCGGTGCTTGATCGGTCGGGCCGTGAAGACGTACGACTACATCAACCGCGTTGTGCTAACGCTTCTGCTGTCGGTCTACAAGGGTACGTAGATCACACTCTCCCCTCTCGTTGCTATGCATCACCATGATCTTGTGTGTGCGTAGGAAATTTTTTGAAATTACTACGTTCCCCAACAGTGGTATAAGAGCCTAGGTTTTATGTGTTGATGTTATATGCACGAGTAGAACACAAGTGAGTTGTGGGCGATATAAGTCATACTGCTTACCAGCATGTCAAACTTTGGTTCGGCGGTATTGTTGGACGAAGCGGCCCTGACCGACATTACGCGTACGCTTACGCGAGACCGGTTCTCACGACGTGCTTTGCACAAAGGTGGCTAGCGGGTGACAGTTTCTCCAACTTTAGTTGAACCGAGTGTGGCTACCCCCGGTCCTTGCAAAGGTTAAAACAGCACCAACTTGACAAACTATCGTTTTGGTTTTGATGCGTAGGTAAGATTGGTTCTTTCTTTAGCCCGTAGCAGCCACGTAAAACTTGCAACAACAAAGTAGAGGACGTCTAACTTGTTTTTGCAGGGCATGTTATGATGTGATATGGTCAAGACATGATGCTAAATTTTATTGTATGAGATGATCATGTTTTGTAACCGAGTTATCGCCAACTGGCAGGAGCCATATGGTTGTCGCTTTATTGTATGCAATGCAATCGCGCTGTAATGCTTTACTTTATCACTAAGCGGTAGCGATAGTCGTGGAAGCATAAGATTGGCGAGACGACAACGATGCTACGATGGAGATCAAGGCGTCACGCCGGTGACGATGGTGATCACGACGGTGCTTCGAAGATGGAGATCACAAGCACAAGATGATGATGGCCATATCATATCACTTATATTGATTGCATGTGATGTTTATCTTTTATGCATCTTATCTTGCTTTGATTGACGGTAGCATTATAAGATGATCTCTCACTAATTATCAAGAAATGTTCTCCATGAGTATGCACCGTTGTGAAAGTTCTTCGTGCTGAGACACCACGTGATGATCGGGTGTGATAGGCTCTACGTTCAAATACAACGGGTGCAAAACAGTTGCACACGCGGAATACTCAGGTTATACTTGACGAGCCAAGCATATACAGATATGGCCTCGGAACATGGAGACCGAAAGGTCGAGCGTGAATCATATAGTAGATATGATCAACATAGTGATGTCCACCAATGAAACTACTCCATCTCACGTGATGATCGGACATGGTTTAGTTGATTTGGATCACGTAATCACTTAGAGGATTAGAGGGATGTCTATCTAAGTGAGAGTTCTTTTAAGTAATATGATTAATTGAACCTAAATTTATCATGAACTTAGTACCTGATAGTATCTTGCTTATTTATGTTTGATTGTAGATAGATGGCCCGTGCTGTTGTTCCGTTGAATCTTAATGCGTTCCTTGAGAAAGCAAAGTTGAAAGATGATGGTAGCAATTACACGGACTGGGTCCATAACTTGAGGATTATCCTCATTGCTGCACAGAAGAATTATGTCCTGGAAGCACCGCTGGGTGCCAGGCCTGCTGCTGGAGCAACACCAGATGTTATGATTGTCTGGCAGAGCAAAGCTGATGACTACTCGATAGTTCAGTGTGCCATGTTTTACGGCTTAGAATCGGGACTTCAACGATGTTTTGAACGTCATGGAGCATATGAGATGTTCCAGGAGTTGAAGTTAATATTTCAAGCAAATGCCCGGATTGAGAGATATGAAGTCTCCAATAAGTTCTATAGCTGCAAGATGGAGGAGAATAGTTCTGTCAGTGAGCATATACTCAAAATGTCTGGGTATAATAATCACTTGATTCAATTGGGAGTTAATCTTCCAGATGATTGTGTCATTGACAGAATTCTCCAATCACTGCCACCAAGCTACAAGAGCTTCGTGATGAACTATAATATGCAAGGGATGAATAAGACTATTTCCAAGCTCTTCGCAATGCTGAAAGCTACGGAGGTAGAAATCAAGAAGGAGCATCAAGTGTTGATGGTCAACAAGACCACTAGTTTCAAGAAAAAGGGCAAAGGGAAGAAGAAGGGGAACTTCAAAAAGAACAGCAAGCAAGTTGCTACTCAAGAGAAGAAACCCAAACCTGGACCTAAGCCTGAAACTGAGTGCTTCTACTGCAAGCAGACTGGTCACTAGAAGCGGAACTGCCCCAAGTATTTGGCGGATAAGAAGGATGGCAAGGTGAACAAAGGTATATGTGATATACATGTTATTGATGTGTACCTTACTAATGCTCGCAGTAGCACCTGGGTATTTGATACTGGTTCTGTTGCTAATATTTGCAACTCGAAACAGGGACTACGGATTAAGCAAAGATTGGCTAAGGATGAGGTGACGATGCACGTGGGAAATGGTTCCAAAGTCGATGTGATCGCAGTCGGCACGCTACCTCTACATCTGCCTTCGGGATTAGTATTAGACCTAAATAATTGTTATTTGGTGCCAGCGTTAAGCATGAACATTATATCTGGATCTTGTTTGATGCGAGACGGTTATTCATTTAAATCAGAGAATAATGGTTGTTCTATTTACATGAGTAATATCTTTTATGGTCATGCACCCTTAAAGAGTGGTCTATTCTTATTAAATCTCGATAGTA
Source organism: Triticum dicoccoides (assembly GCF_002162155.2). NCBI lineage: Eukaryota > Viridiplantae > Streptophyta > Magnoliopsida > Poales > Poaceae > Triticum > Triticum dicoccoides. Next base: position 503,588,663 of record NC_041392.1, read on the forward strand.
GTGACACACATATTCATAGTGTTGAAGCCAAAAGATGCAGAGTAGATAATGATAGTGCAACTTATTTGTGGCACTGCCGTTTGGGTCATATCGGTATAAAGTGCATGAAGAAACTCCATACTGATGGGATTTTGGAACCACTTGATTATGAATCACTTGGTACTTGCGAACCATGCCTTATGGGTAAGATGAAAAAAACACCATTCTCCGGTACTATGGAGAGAGCAACAGATTTGTTGGAAATCATACATACAGATGTATGTGGTCCGATGAATGTTGAGGCTCGTGGCGGATATCGTTATTTTCTCACCTTCACAGATGACTTAAGCAGATATGGGTATATCTACTTAATGAAACACAAGTCTGAAACGTTTGAAAAGTTCAAAGAATTTCAGAGTGAAGTTGAAAATCATCGTAACAAGAAAATAAAATTCCTACAATCTGATCGTGGAGGAGAATATTTGAGTTACGAGTTTGGTGTACATTTGAAACAATGTGGAATAGTTTCGCAACTCACGCCACCCGGAACACCACAGCGTAATGGTGTGTCCGAACGTCGTAATCGTACTTTACTAGATATGGTGCGATCTATGATGTCTCTTACTGATTTACCGCTATCGTTTTGGGGATATGCTCTAGAGACGGCCGCATTCACGTTAAATAGGGCACCATCAAAATCCGTTGAGACGACGCCTTATGAACTGTGGTTTGGCAAGAAACCAAAGTTGTCGTTTCTAAAAGTTTGGGGCTGCAATGCTTATGTGAAAAAGCTTCAACCTGATAAGCTCGAACCCAAATCGGAGAAATGTGTCTTCATAGGATATCCAAAGGAAACTATTGGATACATCTTCTATCACAGCTCCAAAGGCAAGACTTTTGTTGCCAAATTCGGAAACTTTCTGGAGAAGGAGTTTCTCTTGAAAGAAGTGAGTGGGAGGAAAGTAGAACTTGAGAAGGTAACTGTACCTACTCTCTTATTGGAAAGTAGTACATCACAGAAACCTGTTTCTGCGACACCTACACCAATTAGTGAGGAAGCTAATGATAATGATCATGAAACTTCAGAACAAGATACTACTGAACCTCGTAGATCAACCAGAGTGAGATCCGCGCCAGAGTGGTACGGTAATCCTGTTTTGGAAGTCATGCTACTAGATCATGATGAACCTACGAACTATGAAGAAGCGATGGTGAGCCCAGATTCCGCAAAATGGCTTGAAGCCATGAAATCTGAGATGGGATCCATGTATGAGAACAAAGTATGGACTTTGGTTGACTTGCCCAATGATCGGCAAGCAATTGAGAATAAATGGATCTTCAAGAAGAAGACTAACGCTGACGGTAATATTACTGTCTACAAAGCTCGACTTGTCGCAAAAGGTTTTCGGCAAGTTCAAGGGATTGACTACGATGAGACCTTCTCACCCGTAGTGATGCTTAAGTCTATCCGAATCATGTTAGCAATTGCCGCATTTTATGATTATGAAATTTGGCAGATGGATGTCAAAACTGCATTCCTGAATGGATTTCTGGAAGAAGAGTTGTATATGATGCAACCAGAAGGTTTTGTCGATCCAAAGGGAGCTAACAAAGTGTGCAAGCTCCAGCGATCCATTTATGGACTGGTGCAAGCCTCTCGGAGTTGGAATAAACGCTTTGATAGTGTGATCAAAGCATTTGGTTTTATACAGACTTTTGGAGAAGCATGTATTTACAATAAAGTGAGTGGGAGCTGTGTAGCATTTCTGATATTATATGTGGATGACATATTACTAATTGGAAATGATATAGAATTTCTGGATAGCATAAAGGGATACTTGAATAAGAGTTTTTCAATGAAAGACCTCGGTGAAGCTGCTTACATATTAGGCATTAAGATCTATAGAGATAGATCAAGACGCTTAATTGGACTTTCACAAAGCACATACCTTGACAAAGTTTTGAAGAAGTTCAAAATGGATCAAGCAAAGAAAGGGTTCTTGCCTGTGTTACAAGGTGTGAAGTTGAGTAAGACTCAATGCCCGACCACTGCAGAAGATAGAGAGAAAATGAAAGATGTTCCCTATGCTTCAGCCATAGGCTCTATCATGTATGCAATGATGTGTACCAGACCTGATGTGTGCCTTGCTATAAGTCTAGCAGGGAGGTACCAAAGTAATCCAGGAGTGGATCACTGGACAACAGTCAAGAACATCCTAAAATACCTGAAAAGGACTAAGGATATGTTTCTTGTTTATGGAGGTGACAAAGAGCTCATCGTAAATGGTTACGTTGATGCGAGCTTTGACACTAATCCGGACGATTCTAAATCGCAAACCGGATACGTGTTTACATTAAACGGTGGAGCTGTCAGTTGGTGCAGTTCTAAACAAAGCGTCGTGGCGGGATCTACGTGTGAAGCGGAATACATAGCTGCTTCGGAAGCAGCAAATGAAGGAGTCTGGATGAAGAAGTTCATATCCGATCTAGGTGTCATACCTAGTGCATCGGGTCCAATGAAAATCTTTTGTGACAATACTGGTGCAATTGCCTTGGCAAAGGAATCCAGATTTCACAAGAGAACCAAGCACATCAAGAGACGCTTCAATTCCATCCGGGATCTAGTCCAGGTGGGAGACATAGAGATTTTCAAGATACATACGGATCTGAATGTAGCAGACCCATTGACTAAGCCTCTTCCACGAGCAAAACATGATCAGCACCAAGGCTCCATGGGTGTTAGAATCATTACTGTGTAATCTAGATTATTGACTCTAGTGCAAGTGGGAGACTAAAGGAAATATGCCCTAGAGGCAATAATAAAGTTATTATTTATTTCCTTATATCATGATAAATGTTTATTATTCATGCTAGAATTGTATTAACCGGAAACATAATACTTGTGTGAATACATAGACAAACAGAGTGTCACTAGTATGCCTCTACTTGACTAGCTCGTTAATCAAAGATGGTTATGTTTCCTAACCATGGACAAAGAGTTGTTATTTGATTAACGGGATAACATCATTAGGTGAATGATCTGATTGACATGACCCATTCCATTAGCTTAGCACCCGATCATTTAGTATGTTGCTATTGCTTTCTTCATGACTTATACATGTTCCTATGACTATGAGATTATGCAACTCCCGTTTGCCGGAGGAACACTTTGTGTGCTACCAAATGTCACAACATAACTGGGTGATTATAAAGGTGCTCTACAGGTGTCTCCAAAGGTACATGTTGGGTTGGCGTATTTCGAGATTAGCATTTGTCACTCCGATTGTCAAAGAGGTATCTCTGGGCCCTCTCGGTAATGCACATCACATAAGCCTTGCAAGCATTGCAACTAATGAGTTAGTTGTGAGATGATGTATTACGGAACGAGTAAAGAGACTTGCCGGCAACGAGATTGAACTAGGTATTGAGATACCAACGATCGAATCTCGGGCAAGTAACATACCGACGACAAAGGGAACAACGTATGTTGTTATGTGGTCTGACCGATAAAAGATCTTCGTAGAATATGTAGGAGCCAATATGAGCATCTAGGTTCCGCTATTGGTTATTGACCGGAGACGTGTCTCGGTCATGTCTACATTGTTCTCGAACCCGTAGGGTCCGCACGCTTAAGGTTTCGATGACAGTTATATTATGAGTTTATGCATTTTGATGTACCGAAGTTTGTTCAGAGTATCGGATGTGATCACGGACATGACGAGGAGTCTCGAAATGGTCGAGACATAAAAATTGATATATCGGAAGCCTATATTTGGATATCGGAAGTGTTCCGGGTGAAATCGGGATTTTACCGGAGTACCGGGAGGTTACTGGAACCCCCCGGGAGGTATATGGGCCTTAGTGGGCTTTAGTGGAAGAGAGGAGAGGTGGCAGGGCTGGACCGCGCGCCCCTCCCCCCCTAGTCCGAATAGGATAAGGAGAGGGGGGCGGCGCCCCCCCTTCCTTCTCTCTCTCCTCTTTTCCCCTCCCGAATCCTATTCCAACTAGGAAAGGAGGGAATCCTACTCCCGGTGGGAGTAGGACTCCTCCTGGCGCGCCCTCCTCCTGGCCGGCCGCACCCCCCCTTTGATCCTTTATATACGGGGGCAGGGGGCACCCCTAGACACACAAGTTGATCCACGTGATCATATTCTTAACCGTGTGCGGTGCCCCCTTCCACCATAGTCCTCGATAATATTGTAGCGGTGCTTAGGCGAAGCCCTGCGACGGTAGTACATCAAGACCGTCACCACACCGTCGTGCTGACGGAACTCTTCCTAGACACTTTGCTGGATCGGAGTCCGGGGATCGTCATTGAGCTGAACATGTGCTAGAACTCGGAGGTGCCATAGTTTCGGTGCTTGATCGGTCGGGCCGTGAAGACGTACGACTACATCAACCGCGTTGTGCTAACGCTTCCGCTGTCGGTCTACAAGGGTACGTAGATCACACTCTCCCCTCTCGTTGCTAAGCATCACCATGATCTTGTGTGTGCGTAGGATTTTTTTTTGAAATTACTACGTTCCCCAACATTCCCCCACAAGTGCGGACGATGAACATGATATACGCAACCCACATCCCCAAGAGGGAGCGGAAGCACGCGTTAAGGGACGTATACGCGATAGAGCCAGTCGCCCCAAAGTTCAACCCATGGTCCTCCTGCCTGATCACCTTTGATCGAAGGGACCATCCCACTAGCACCCATCATGGCAGATTCACCGCATTGGTTCTAGACCCAATTATTGACGGATTTCATCTCACTAGAGTCCTTATGGACGGCGGCAGTAGCCTGAACCTGCTTTACCAGGATACAGTGTGAAAAATGGGCATAGATCCCTCGAGGTTTAAGCCCACCAAAACGACCTTTAAAGGCGTAATACCAGGTGTAGAGGCCAACTGTACAGGATCAGTCACACTTGAAGTGGTCTTCGGATCTCCGGATAATTTCCGAAGCGAGGAGTTAATCTTTGACATAGTCCCATTCCGCAGTGGCTATCACGCACTGCTCGGACGAACCGCATTCGCCAAGTTCAATGCGGTACCGCACTACGCATACCTTAAGATCAAGATGCCAGTCCCTCGAGGAGTAATTACGGTCAATGGAAACACTGAACGCTCCCTCCGAACGGAGGAGCACACGGCGGCCCTTGCAGCGGAAGTACAAAGCAGCCTCTCCAGGCAGTTCTCTAGTCTGGCCATTAAACGTCCGGACACCGTCAAGCACGCCCAAAGTAACCTACAACAAGACCGCCTGGCACGTTCCGAGCAGGCATAGCAATGCGGCCCCAACCCCAGCCCTCGCAAAAATGCGACACCAGTACTTCGCGTACATAACTACGCTCTAGAAATACCATGGGTACAGGGGGAGGGGCACCATCACGGCACGCCCGAAACACGGCTTAAACCGCACCAGGGGCTGCCAATTTTTTAATTTTCTCTTACTTTCAGGACTCCACTCTTCGGAAGGCATGTTCGGCGGTTCAATTGCCGCACAAACGATGCAAGAACCAGGGAAGCAGACAAGCCATGCCGCATTACGGAACTCCCAGGTGGTCTCTATCACGAGCAGTATACCTGTTCCGCATACCATTCCACAGCCTGCCCCTGGAACGGACATGTTAAAATAGTCCAACCTTTTACTTATCGCATTATTTGTATCGTTCTGCTTTGATCGCAGCCCTTTTTAATAAACAATGCATAGCTTCTGTCTATTTTTGCATTGCTCTTTTTTTTTACAAATATATGTTCCTTAACGACATGTTGCACCCGTACACTTTGGTACGGCCAAAATACGCCAGGGGCTTTAGTACCCCTCAATATGGTGTGAGAAGTCCGAACACTTTAACAAGTGCGGCACCCCGAACTTATAGCATTATATGCATCGGCTCCGAATCATGTATTGGGTCAATAGTTGGGTTTGCCCGGCTCCTATGTTTTGGTGCCTTACGTTCCGCTATATCGGCTAAGGTAGCACTAGGAGAACTACTGCGATTGTGCCCCAGTTGAGCTGGGTCGAGCACCTCAGTAGAGAAAGCTAAAACTGACTGTCATGATGAAGCGAGAGCTGGTCGTTGTTCGAGAGGTTTTTCGAGTCCCTAAAGACTTATGCCGCTTAGAGCGAGGAGTCGGCTCTGTCCGGCCAAGGCATGGATAGCGCCCCGAACTCGGTCTTTCGAATACCAGGGGCTTCGCCGAAATTTAAAATTATAGAATTCTATGGCTAAGTGAGAGTGTTCAAGCATTATAGTCTGATTGCCTTGTTCGTTGTGCTGAGCGCCTCCCTCGAAGGACCCAAACATGGGAAAAAGAGCGCTCAGGTTTATCCCCGAACACCCCAGCACTAGCGGCACGGGGGCAGAAGCCGACGACTCGCCATCTCTTAGAATTGATAAACAGCCGCACAGAAGGTAATATTTTAAATTCCAACAGCATTGCTTAGCGCATATGAACAAGTTTTCAGTGCACAGGACAAAACGAGCGAGTTTTACTCAAAAATTACATCCCTGGAACACTCATCCGCCATAAGGCAGGCACCCTTCAGAACATCCTTATAATAATTCTCGGGCTTGCGATGCTCCTTCCCCGGCGGTGGCCCGTCCCTCACAAGCTTCTCAGCATCCAGCTTGCCCCAGTGCACCTTAGCACGGGCAAGGGCCCTACGGGCACCTTCAATGTAGACGGAGCACTTGATGACTTCGAGCCTTGGACAGGCCTCCACCAGCCGCCGCACCAGCCCGAAATAGCTCCCAGGCAGAGCCTCTCCAGGCCACAGCCGAACTATGAGGCCCTTCATGGCCTGTTCGGCCGCCTTGTGGAGATCGACTAGTTGCTTCAGCTGGTCGCTCAGGGGCACGGGGTGTCCGGCCTCAGCATACTGAGACCAGAACACCTTCTCTATCGAACTGCCCTCCTCGGCTCGATACAATGCGGCGGCATCGGACACGCTACAGGAAAGATCTGCGAATGCTCCTGGAGAGCTTCGAATTCGGGTAAGTAACAAGTAACTTACGTTTATGTGTTTGCTTTGCATAAAGAATGCCTTACCCGCCGCTATCTTTTTCACCTCATCCAACTCCTGGAGGGTCTTCTGGGATTCGGCCTTGGCAGACTTGGCATTTTCAATAGCCACCGCGAGCTCGGACGCTCGCGTCTTTGAGTCAAGCTCCAAACTCTCATGTTTTTCCATGAGAGCCTGGAGCTCTTGCCGCACCTTGCCAACCTCGGCCTCATACTTCTCCCACTCGGTGCGCTTCGTGGCCGCCCTCTTCTCGGCCTCGACCAGCGCTTGCTTAAGGGTCGCCACCTCAGACGTGGCCCCTACAATAGCCACGATAATCCTGTAATTTTTTGCAATTGCACTTCTTTATATATATTTAAAACAAGGTATTTCTTACCTTCCTTCTCCTCGAGCTTCTTCTTGGCACGCCCGAGCTCTTTCTCGGACTGCTCGAGGTTCTGCTTTAGCGTGTCCACTTCCGCAGTCAGTGCAGCGGACACCAGCAGAGAAGCCTGCATACGCATATTGACTCCTTTTTGTTAGACTCCTGCGAATTTTATTTGATCCTCTATTCGGCTTTTCTTCCCGAACGCCAAACAGAGCATTAGGGGCTACTGTCTATGCAGTAATATTATTTACACATTCTTTACTTACCTCAAAGCCTGTTAAAAGGCTAGTACAAGCTTCAGTCAGTCTGCTCTTGGCGGACTGAACCTTCTGGACCACCGCACTCATAATGGTGCGGTGCTCCTCGTTGATGGAGGCGCCTTTGAGCACCTCCAACAGATTGTCTGGCGCCTCCGGTTGGACGGGGGTCGCCGGCACGGTGGGCTTGCTCCTCTTGGAAGGAGGTCGCCCGCTGGACTCTGGAACCTTTGAAGGTTCTGCGGCGGTGTCCGGCCTAGGGCCTGACTTGGAGCCCTGGGGGGTTTTATCCCCTTTACTCCTGGAGTCCGGGAGATCGCCTTGCGGCGCCTCCAGGACCACCTCCTCCTGGCTTGGAACCCGTTGGGACAACACTTCGGCGTCGTCCGTAGGGCAGGGGGAGGAAGCCGTCGGAAGCGAATTCACATCTGACGAGTCCAGTGAACCGCTCGACGACGCGTCGAGCCGGTCTTTGGGTGGGCTGCATAAACATATTCGACATAAGGGAAAGTTGTGCAATAAAGGAATACTATGAATTACTCTGGTATCCGGATACTTACGATTTCGCCAAGGGCTTGGCCCTGAGCGGCCACTCCTCTTCGCCGTCGTCGGCGTTGGTGGAGTAGTCCGGAGGAAGGGTTTTCCCCTTCTTGGACCCTTCGGCCTCCCCAGTTGGGGCGGCCTTCCTTTTCTTCCCTTCCCCCGCTGGAGGGGGAGAGGTCTCTTCTTCCTCCTCGTCTTCATGGGAGGAGTGCGTCTTGGAGTCGTCGGATGATGAATCCGACACCTCCGGGCGCCGGGCACTCTTTCGAGTCCCCGTGGCCTTCTTCTTGGCCTTCTTCTCTGGCACCACATAGGGTGCCGGGACCAGCAGCTTCGCCAAACGAGCATCCGCTGGGCCTTCGGGCAAAGGAGCCGGACAGTTAATCTGTCCGGACGTCTCCTGCCAATCCTGTTAAGGGTAAGGGAGCTTAGATCACGCATGGAGTCAAACTATGAAAAACTGATACCCTGTAAAAGGTAAAAACAGCTTACCGCATGAGCGTGACGCTGCGTACTGAATCCGCGATCCTCGGTAGCGGATGCGGGGGCCTTGGCGCCCTTGAAAAGCACCTTCGAGGCATCTTCGTACGTCGTGTCGAAGAGCCTGCTCAGAGTTCGGTGCCGCGCCGGGTCGAACTCCCACAGGTTGAAAGCCCGTTGTTGACACGGGAGGATCCGGCGGATGAGCATAACCTGGACTACGTTGACAAGTTTGAGCTTCTTGTCCACCAGGGTTTGGACGCATGTTTGGAGTCCGGTCAGCTCTCCTTTTTTACCCCATGATAGGCCCGTCACCTTCCAGGAGGTGAGCCGCGTAGGGGGTCCGGATCGGAACTCTGGGGCTGCGACCCATTCAGGGTCGCGCGGCTCAGTGATGTAAAACCACCCCGATTGCCACCCCTTCAGGGTCTCCACAAAGGAGCCCTCGAGCCATAAGACGTTGGGAATCTTGCCCACCATGGCGCCTCCGCACTCCGCCTGGTTGCCGCGCACCACCTTCGGCTTGACATTGAAAGTCTTGAGCCATAGGCCGAAATGGGGGCGGATGCGGAGGAAAGCCTCGCACACGACGATAAACGCCGAGATGTTGAGGACAAAGTTCGGGGACAGATCGTGGAAATCCAGGCCATAGTAGAACATGAGCCCCCGGACAAAGGGGTGGAGAGGGAAGCACAGTCCGCGGAGGAAATGGGGGAGGAACACCACCCTCTCATGGGGCCTAGGGGTGGGGATGAGCTGCCCCTCTACAGGAAGTCGGTGCGCAATGTCGTTAGACAAGTATCCGGCCTTCCTTAGTCTTTTGATGTGTCCCTACGTAACGGAGGAGACCATCCACTTGCCTCCCGCTCCGGACATGGCTGGAGAAGGTTGAGGTGGGGAGTGCGGACTTGGGCACTGGAGCTCGAGTGCGCAAGAATGGATAGGCAAAGGAGGAAGAAGGCGTAGGTGAAAAGGTGGATCCTTATCCCCTTATATGGGTGGACGCAACTATGTGTCCCCACCAGCCTGGTAAAACTCGCTTATCCCTAAGCGCCGTAATCAATGGCGTGGTTGGGTTACCCACGCCCGTATTGATGAGAATCCCGGAATAAGGGGACACGATCTCTGCTTCGACGAGACGTGCGAAGGAAACCGCCTCGCATAACATGCTGAGGTGGGACAATAAAATGATTCGAATAAAGACTTGGCCGTGGTGCGTCACACTACGAAATACGTCAGCGGATTAGATCTGTGTAAATATTATTCTCTCTATGGCCATATGTGGAAACTTATTTTGCAGAGCCGGACACTATCTTTGTGTTCAAAATCTTCTATGAAGTACTTGGAGGAGGAACCCACCTTGCAATGCCGAAGACCATCTGCGCGCCGGACTCGTCGTCATTGAAGCCTGGTTTAGGGGCTACTGAGGGAGTCCTGGATTAGGGGGTGTCCGGATGGCCGGACTATACCTTCAGCCGGACTCCTGGACTATGAAGATACAAGATTGAAGACTTCGTCCCGTGTCCGGAAGGGACTTTCCTTGGCGTGGAAGGAAAGCTTGGCGATACGGATATGTAGATCTCCTACCATTGTAACTGACTTTGTGTAACCCTAACCCTCTCCGGTGTCTATATAAACTGGAGGGTTTTAGTCCGTAGGACAACATATAGAACAACAATCATACCATAGGCTAGCTTCTAGGGTTTAGCCTCTCCGATCTCGTGGTAGATCTACTCTTGTACTACCCATATCATCAATACTAATCAAGTAGGACGTAGGGTTTTACCTCCATCAAGAGGGCCCGAACCTGGGTAAAACTTCATGTCCCTTGCCTCCTGTTACCATCCGGCCTAGATGCACAGTTCGGGACCCCCTACCCGAGATCCGCCGGTTTTGACACCGACAATACCACTCAAAATATTATTCATATCCATTTCAAAATCGAGCTCTGGCACCTCTACAAATCCCTGCTTCCCTCTACGAAGGGCCTATCCATTTACTTTTATGTTGAGTCATCATCCTCTTATTAAAAAGCACCAGTTGGAGAGCACCGCTGTCATTTGCATCCATTATTGTTAGTTTACATTGAGTATGACTTGACTGGATCTCTTTTACCATGAATTACAATGTCTAGTCACTCCTTGATCTTTAAAGGTGCTCTGCATTTATGTTTTGCGGTCTCGGAAAGGGATAGCGAGATACCATCTTGTCATATCATATCATGATTGTTTTGAGAAAGTGTTGTCATCCAAGATTTATTATTATTGCTCGCTAGTTGATTATGTCATTGATATGAGTAAACATGAGACCTAAGTGTTATTGTGAATATGGTTAGTTCATAATCTTTGCTGAAAACCTGAATGCGGGCTTTACATATTTACAACAACAAGAGCAAACAGAGTTTGTAAAAGTTTTTCTTTATCACTTTCAGTTTATCAACTGAATTGCTTGAGGACAAGCAAAGGTTTAAGCTTGGGGGAGTTGATACGTCTCCGTCGTATCTACTTCTCCAAACACTTTTGCCCTTGTTTTGGACTCTAACTTGCATGATTTGAATGGAACTAACCCGGACTAACACTGTTTTTAGCAGAATTGCCATGGTGTTATTTTTGTGTAGAAATAAAAGTTCTCAGAATGACCTGAAAATCAACGGAGAATTATTTTGGAATATATAAAAAATACTGGAAGAAACATCCACGTCAGGGGGCCCACACCCTGTCCATGAGGGTGGGGGGCGTGCCCTACCCCCCTGGGCGCGCCCCCCTGCCTCATGGGCCCCTTGATGCTCCACCGACCTCAACCTTGACTCCATATGTTCACTTTCGGGGAGAAAAAAATCAGGGAGAAGGATTCATCGCATTTTACGATACGGAGCCGCCGCCAAGCCCTAAACTCTCTTGGGAGGGCTGATCTGGAGTCCGTTCAGGGCTCCGGAGAGGGGAATCCGTCGCCATTGTCTTCATCAACCTTCCTCCATCACCAATTTCATGATGCTCACCGCCGTGCGTGAGTAATTCCATCGTAGGCTTGCTGGACGGTGATGGGTTGGATGAGATTTATCATGTAATCGAGTTAGTTTTGTTAGGGTTTGATCCCTAGTATCCACTATGTTCTGAGATTGATGTTGCTATGACTTTACTATGCTTAATGCTTGTCACTAGGGCCCGAGTGCCATGATTTCAGATCTGAACCTATGATGTTTTCATGAATATATGTGAGTTCTTGATCCTATCTTGCAAGTCAATAGTCACCTACTATGTGTTATGATCCGGCAACCCCGAAGTGACAATAATCTGGCCACTCCCAGTGATGACGGTAGTTTGAGGAGTTCATGTATTCACTATGTGTTAATGCTTTGGTCCGGTACTCTATTAAAAGGGGACCTTAATATCCCTTAGTTTCCAATAGGACCCCGCTGGCACGGGAGGGTAGGAAAAAAGATGTCATGCAAGTTCTTTTCCATAAGCACGTATGACTATATTCGGAAATACTTGCCTACGTTACATTGATGAATTGGAGCTAGTTCTGTTTCACCCTATATTATAACTGTTGCATGAATAATCGCATCCGTCATAATTCTCCATCACCGATCCAATGCCTACGAACTTTTCATATATTGTTTTTCACTTATTTACTTTTCCATTGCTACTGTCACAATGTAACATCCCAAATTTTCAATTTGGAATGTTATACATTAGATCATCATTGCATATCATATTTTATTTTGCTTTTGGTTTGATCCTAGAAATTTCTACGCAACTCAAGGACCCACGGAGAGAGTTGGGGAATTCATTATTTTCATATTTGAGTTTTCTCAAATTTTGAGAATAGGATCATTGGATTTTTATTATTTTATCATCAATTATTTCTATTACAAAAATATGAGAGAGGGAATAAAATGACTTTCCCAAAATAAAGAAATATTGAGGATTTAATAATAAAATCAAATAGTATTTTATTTCGGAGTTTTTCATTATTTTATTTGAATTTAGGAAAAATGTGTGTTTTTCAAAATTGCATTTAGGCCCCAAATAAATGTTCACCTTGTGCGTCTTGATTTTAGAAGCCCGGGAAAATTTATTTCGGGATTTTTGGAGTCCGTTTAGTATTTCTTTTTATTTTTCTTCTTAGCGTAATTATTTTAAAAAAAAGGTAACGCACATAACCGGGCCGTGTCCGCCTGGGACTCTGGCCCGGCAGGCTTTATAAGCCGGGGCGCCCGAGGCCGAAGCTAGCCCAGCCTCCGCCGCCAAACCCTAGCCCGCCGCCCCTCGAACCCCGCGCCAGCGCCGCCGCCCGCGTCGCCCGTCGCCGCCGCCGCCTGCCGCGCCGTCGCCGGAGCCACCGCCCGCCGCCTCGCCGACCCGCCGCCCAAGGTCACCTCAAAATCCGTGCCGCCGTTTTTTTTTTGTTTTTTTCGAAAAACCGTTCGGTTTTTCCATTAGTTTTTCGTCGGTCTTTTTTAGTTTCGTTTTTTTAAATAGATTGGTTTTCCGATTTATTTAATTAGCGACCGTTCGTCCGTTTGTTCGTTCTAGCAAACGTTCGTCGTTTTTCTTTTTCTCGTATTAAATCCGCGATTTTTCTGATCGTGATTTCTAATCCGATTTTCGTTTTAGTATAACTTTTCGCTTGTTTATCAGAATCAGGCAATTCAAGCGCCTGGAGTTTCGTCTCGAAACCCTCTATCCGTTTAACCAACTTAAACAAGTTTTTGCTATTGTAAAATTTGACTTAGATCCAGATTAGTAGAACAAAGTTGTTTTCTTTCCCCATTTGACTTTCGTTGCTTCGTTCGATTTGATTCTTTTTGCAAACCGGAGTTCTTAAGTTGAACTTTCTGGTTAGATCTGTTATTTGACTTTTACATGTGCATTAGATGAGTGCTTATTGTATGCTTGTTTGTTTGTCTGCAATAGAATACCCGGAGTGCGCTGCCTGTTACTTCGAATCGCTAGGTTTCGCGGATCATCAGCAAGGCAAGTAACACTTCGATCATACTTTTTCTACTACCCAGTTTTATTGCATTAGATCAATCCTCAAACATTGCATGAGTAGGATCTAACTAAATTGTGGGATGGGAAGTAGATGAGGTAGTACCTATCACCTGTTATATTATCAAACCCTTGGGAGTTACTTCTACGTTTGCCTATTATGCCATGCTATGCTAGTAGACGTGGATTGGGTGGGTGATATTCATGACAGATGTGAGTTGTTAATTAATGGTTTATCTAAGGTGGCAACTTAAACACACATCTGAGTGGATTGAGGCACCTGGGTAATCCATGATTTGCCTGTTTTCTTTTCGACCGCCACCCAGGCTCAAAGGGATCATGAGATTATTCATACTAGAAACTTCCGTGTGCAGCCACAAGCTATTATGGGCTCTAGCATAGTTGACTAAGTCGTGCGAACTCTTAAAGTGGTAGACTAGCAGATGTAGGGGATGTAGGTGGTACGGTCTACCCGATCGTAAGGTGCTAGCGCTTCTGAAAGACTATGCCTCGGTCATTCGTCTTCTCAAACACCATGTAGTGCGAGAAACCAAACGGAGGCGATCGAGTCTTGTGGGGAAAAGTGCGCAAACCTCTGCAGAGTGTATTAAACTAATCATGATTAGCCATGTCCCCGGTTATGGACATCTTGAGTATCTAGTACCTGGATTATCGTGTGAATCTCAACATGTTACTCTAAATTAATTTTGTTGGGTTTTGTTAATGAAGATGTTTAATTGGGATTGAGGATGCTGTCAACCATTCTCAGTGTTTAACAACTACCATGATAGTTATATAAAATTTATTCCTTTGCAGTAGGGAAAAATTGGCTTTACGCAAAACTGTAACCATAGAGCTTTCCACCAGCCAAATATGCATATAGTATAGCTGTTTCATTCCATTACTCTCTATGTGTTACCTTGCCAGCATATTCCATGTGCTGACCCATTTCGGGCTGCAACGTTAATGTTGCAGACTTTTCAGACGACGATTAAGGAGTTTTTAGGTCGTGGTTCTATACTCAGTGATGCCGTTGGAGTTGATGGACTCACTTATCTTCCAAGCCTTCCGCTGTTATCGTTATTAGATGGCCTTAAGCCATATTTATTGTAATAAGTTCTCTATTGAGACACTCGATGTAATAAGTGCGTGATTGCTACTCTGTTATAAATCCTCCGAGTACTGTGTGGTGTCAGCATTACTGATCCAGGGATGACACCGTAGCATAGAGATTGGACTGTTTGAGGTCTGGTCGCTACAGAGATGGTATCAGAGCACACGCTGACTGTAGGACACGACCACTAAGCTAAAGACCTAGATCACTATTCACTCTCTTCTCTTCTGACCTCTCATCTTTTCTACTTTTAAGATGGCGGATGCAAGGAACAAGTTCACGCAACCGGATGACGATACACCCTTTGGACGTCACTTGAAGGAAGTCACTAGATACCTGAACATAGGAGTACCAAGCTTCACCGCAACCTACAACGCCATTTTACCTGAAGAAGAGCGCTGGACGATTCAAGTTCAAGTTCCAGGAAGGACATTCATGCCAGTCACTAAGCCCATAGAGTTTTCTTTTGATGCACCAACTTGGAGCCTAGGAAAGAGCATGGTAGCTCACATCGCCAAGGGACGCATTGGAGAAGTCTACCGCAATGATCTCAAGGATACTATCTACCAGATTTGTGGGCGCCGAGATGAACACTGGGAGATGATCAGCACTAGGAAGGATAGATCAATTGCAGCTTTTATCCAGGAGTTAAACCAGCACATTCGACGACAGGAGAACCAGATGTGCGCCGACATGATAGACCTGAAGAAGGCAAGGACAAGAATCAAGGAACTGGAGGAAGAACTCAAGGCAACACGTGAAGATTATGAAGAGGAAATTGAACTACTAGTGGATAAGAATGCCGACCTAACAATGCAGCTAGCAATATTTATGGTAGGCCCTACACCAGTAGATGAAGACGAAGAACCCAAGGAGATTCGCCCGGAAGACTACATCATCATCGACGACACCGACTCGGACCCAGATGATAGCGATGATGACTATGTTGATGAAGCCGGAGCAGATATCATGGAGTCTGCAACCGAAGAATATTTCTAGTAGACCACCTCATCAGTAGTAGTAGTCCACCATGTAAATATAGTAGTCCGAGCACTTTTGCGATAGTTAGATTGATTGTATGCCCTTGTTTGATTGAATGAAGTGAATTGTTTGCTTTTGCCTCATGTGCATATGGGTAGTGTTTTCTCTTTAGACCCCCTCTATTCTTACATCTCATCTTTTCTAAACCCTCAGATGCCTCCGAGACGTGACCCCGGATTCACCTTTCCACCGGAGCTCACCCAGTTGATCTAGCAACAGAACACATTGATGCAGTTGCTAGTCCAGAATCAGAATCAGGGGAACAACAACAACCCACCACCACCACCACCACCACCTGTTGATCACTTAGCCCGTTTTCTTAGGCTGAATCCGCCGGTGTTTTCCAGTAGCACCGAGCCAATAGTAGCAGATGATTGGCTCCGCAAGACAACTAGAGAGTTGACCACAGCAGGATGCACAAATGCGGAGATGGTGAAGTGTGCCGCACATCAGCTTGAAGGACCCGCAGCATCATGGTGGGAGAATTTCACAGCTACTTTCCCTGTCGACACTGTCACATGGGACCAGTTTCAGCAGGCCTTTCGTACTGCCCATGTTTCAGCAGGAGCTATGGCCATGAAGAAGCATGAGTTTCGCAACTTGCGCCAAGGAGGACGAACAGTTGGCCAGTATGTGGAGGACTTTAGTAAGTTAGCACGTTATGCCCCAGATGACGTTGATACGGATGCAGCTAAGCAGGAGAAGTTTCTGGAAGGACTAAATGATGAGTTGAGCATGTAGTTGATGGTAGGAACCTTCAACAACTACCAGGAGTTGGTAGACCGTGCTCTTATGATTGAAGGCAAGCAGCAGCAAATTGAGAACCGCAAGAGGAAGTATGGACAAGGAAAGTACAATTCAGGAGCTCGGCAGAAGCCACATTTTACCCCTAGATCGGGAGGACATTTTCAGCATACCCATGGAGGAGGTAGCTCGCACAATCACAATGGCACCAAGAATGGTAATGGGAATGGAGGAAGCAACGGCCAGAATCGCACCAACCCATCAACCCCAGCCAAGAAAGACCTGAGCCAAGTCACTTGCTTTAAGTGTTCGAAGACCGAACATTATGCCAATGAATGTCCTGAATTACAAAATGGAAATAGCAATGGAAGCTCTGGGAAGAATCCGAACCCTTTCAACAGGGGACAGGTGAACCACGTTAGCGTGGAGGAGGTTGAAGCTCAGCCTGATGCAGTAATAGGTAAGTTTTTGGTTAAGTCATTTACTGCACTCGTTCTTTTTGATACTGGTGCATCGCATTCATACATCTCAAGGGGATTTGTGGATAAGTATAACCTGTCAACCCAAGCCCTTAGGTCATCCATGTTAGTAACCTCGCCTGGAGCAGAATATATGGCTAGTCGATGGTGTGGTCGGTTACCATTAAGGATTCGTAACTATGTTTTTCCCTCAGACCTAATAGTATTGGAATCCCAAGGATTGGATGTGATATTAGGCATTAATTGGTTATCAAAGTATGAAGGGAATATTGATTGTGCTAGTAAGTCAATTTTGCTTACCACCCCGGAAGGGAGAAGGATCAAGTATGTATCCTGACATGTGCCAAAGAGGACTCAAGTAAATTGTTTAACAGGAGTGGTGCAGGAGGAAGTACCATTGGTAAGGGATTTCCCTGAAGTATTTCCAGAAGAGTTGCCAGGCATGCCACCGGATAGAGATATTGAGTTTTTGATTGAGCTATTGCCAGGCACAGGGCCAATATCAAAGAGACCGTACAGAATGCCTGCAAAGGATTTGGTGGAAATTAAGAAGTAGATTAAAAAGTTACTGGATAAAGGTTATATTCGCCCAAGTTCTTCACCTTGGGGATCGCCAATACTTCTAGTGGAGAAGAAGGATGGATCGTTAAGAATGGTTGTCGATTATCAAGGATTGAATGAAGTAACAATCAAGAACAAGTACCCACTACCGATGATCAATGATCTGTTTGATCGATTGCAAGGAGCTAAGGTATTTTCCAAGATCGATCTGCGATCAGGATACCACCAGTTGAAGATTCGGGAACAGGATATACCCAAGACGGCTTTCACCACCAGGTATGGGTTGTACGAGTATACCGTTATGTCATTTGGTCTGACTAACGCACCTACATATTTTATGAACATGATGAACAAAGTGTTTATGGAGTTCTTGGGTAAGTTCGTCGTAGTGTTCATTGATGATATCCTGGTTTACTCGAAGAATGAAGAGGAGCATAAGGAACATTTGCAATTGGTATTTGAGAAGCTCAGAGAACATCAGTTGTATGCCAAGTTCAGCAAATGTGAGTTTTGGTTGAAGGAAGTAGGGTTCCTCAGACACGTTATATCCGGAGAAGGAATAGCAGTTGATCCCACTAAAGTTGATACCGTGACCAAGTGGGAAGCACCAACCACGGTTGGAGAGATACAGAGTTTTCTTGGACTCGCATGATACTACCGGAGATTCATTGAGAATTTCTCCAAGATTGCAAAGCCTATGACGGAGTTATTAAAGAAAGATACCAAGTTCATATGGACGAAGGAATGTGAGGCTAGTTTCCAGGAGTTGAAGAAATGTTTGGTTACTTCACTAGTGTTGATTTTGCCAGACCAGACCAAGGATTACGAGGTGTATTGCGACGCTTCACGTCGAGCACTTGGAGCAGTGCTTATGCAGGAAGGGAGAGTTGTTTCATATGCCTCAAGACAACTGAAACCTCATGAGTTGAATTATGCTACGCATGATTTGGAATTAGCAGCCGTAGTGCATGCATTGAAAACATGGAGACATTTCCTCATTGGAAACCATTGTGAGGTGTACACGGATCACAAGAGTTTGAAGTACATTTTCACGCAGAAGGAGTTGAACCTCAGACAAAGGAGATGGTTGGAGCTCATCAAGGATTATGATATGAGATTGCATTACCATCCAGGAAAGGCTAATGTAGTAGCTGACGCATTAAGCCGTAAGAGCCATGTCAATACATTAATGACGGGAGAAATACCAAGGGAATTAGCAGAAAATCTTCGTGAACTATGTTTGGAAATAATTCCGAGAGGCTATGTAGCAGCATTGGAAATTCAGTCAACTTTGATGGATAGAATCAGAGAAGCTCAGAAGACTGACAAGGAGATTGCCTCTATAAAGGAGAAAATAAGCGAAGGAAAGGCTAAAGGATTTCATGAGGATGAGCACGACACCCTATGGTTTGAAGACCGTGTTTATGTGCCTAATGACCCAGAGATTAGGAAGTTAATTCTGCAAGAGGCACACGATTCACCGTATTTGATTCACCCTGGAAATACCAAGATGTATTTGGATATGAAGGATATTTTCTGGTGGACCGGAATGAAGAAGGATATTGCGGACTACGTAGTAGTTTGTGATGTATGTCAGAGAGTAAAGGCAGAGCATCAGAAGCCAGCAGGATTGCTACAACCATTGCCGATACCCGAATGGAAGTGGGATAAGTTAGGCATGGATTTTATCACGGGATTACCCAGGACTCGTTCAGGCTATGACTCGATTTGGGTTGTAGTTGATCGGTTGACGAAAGTAGCTCATTTCATCCCGGTAAAGACCACTTACACCAGTGCTAAGTTGGCAAAGATATACATGACCAGGATCGTATGTTTACATGGAATTCCGAGGAGTATCATATCAGATAGAGGAACCTAGTTTACCTCAAAGTTCTGGAAGCAGTTGCATGAAACTTCGGGTACTAGGCTAGAATTCAGTACAACTTTTCATCCACAGACAGATGGACAGACCGAGAGAGTCAATCAGATTTTGGAGGACATGCTGAGAGCTTGTGCGCTAGATTATGGATCTAGTTGGGATGACAATTTGCCATATGCAGAGTTCTCTTACAACAACAGTTACCAAACCAGTTTAAAGATGGCCCCTTTCGAAGCTTTGTACGGAAGGAGGTGCAGGACACCGTTGTCGTGGGATGAAGTTGGAGACCGCCAGTTTTTTGGGCCTGATTTGATTAAAAAGTCTGAACAGAAGGTGAAATTGATTCGCGATAGGCTCAAGGTAGCTCAGTCCAGACAGAAGAGTTATGCAGATTCTAAACGCAAGGAGACTGTTTATGAAGTTGGAGATAGAGCTTATCTTCGAGTATCCCCACTTCGGGGAACAAAGCGTTTTGGGGTTAAAGGAAAGTTAGCGCCACGATTTGTAGGACCATATCGAGTTTTGGAGCGTATGGGAGAAGTGGCCTACAAGTTGGAATTGCCCGAAGGATTGTCAGGAGTTCATGATGTGTTCCACATTTCTCAGTTGAAGAAGTGTCACGCGGAGATGGCTGACATACCCTTGAGAGACACAGTGCCATTGGAAACAATTCAGTTGGATAACGATTTGACCTATGAGGAGAAACCAATTAAGATTCTCGAGTTTGCCAGCCGAGTCACTCGCAGCAAGGTTATCAAGTTTTGCAAAGTTCAGTGGAGCCACCACACGGAGGATGAAGCCACATGGGAACGAGAGGAAGATTTTCTCAATGACCACCCTCACCTATTTTCTAGCCAACCCAAATCTCGAGGGCGAGATTCATCTTAAGGGGGGTAGGTTTGTAACATCCCAAATTTTCAATTTGGAATGTTATACATTAGATCATCATTGCATATCATATTTTATTTTGCTTTTGGTTTGATCCTAGAAATTTCTACGCAACTCAAGGACCCATGGAGAGAGTTGGGGAATTCATTATTTTCATATTTGAGTTTTCTCAAATTTTGGGAATAGGATCATTTGATTTTTATTATTTTATCATCAATTATTTCTATTACAAAAATATGAGAGAGGGAATAAAATGACTTTCCCAAAATAAAGAAATATTGAGGATTTAATAATAAAATCAAATAAGATTTTATTTCGGAGTTTTTCGTTATTTTATTTGAATTTAGGAAAAATGTGTGTTTTTCAAAATTGCATTTAGGCCCCAAATAAATGTTCACCTTGTGCGGCTTGATTTTAGAAGCCTAGGAAAATTTATTTCAGGATTTTTGGAGTCAGTTTAGTATTTCTTTTTATTTTTCTTCTGCGCGTAATTATTTTAAAAAAACGGTAACCGACCTAACCGGGCTGTGTCCGCCTGGGACTCTGGCCCGGCAGGCTTTATAAGTCGGGGCGCCCGAGGCCGAAGCCAGCCCAGCCGCTGCCGCCAAACCCTAGCCCACCGCCCCTCGAACCCCGCGCCACCGCCGCCAGCGCCGCTGCCCGCGCCACCCGCCGTCGCTCGTGCCGCCGCCGCACGCCGCCGCCGCCGCACGCTGCGCCATCACCGGAGCTGCCGCCCGCCGCCTCGCCGACCCGCCGCCCGAGGTCGCCTCAAAATCCATGCCGCCGTTTTTTTTCGAAAAACCGTTCGGTTTTTCCATTGGTTTTTCGTCAGTTTTTTTTAGTTTCGGTTTTTTTAAATAGATCGGTTTTACGATTTATTTAATTAGCGAGCGTTCGTCCGTTCATTCGTTCTAGCAAACGTTCATCCTTTTTCTTTTTCTCGGATTAAATCCGCGATTTTTCTGATCGCGATTTTTGATCCGATTTTCGTTGTAGTATAACTTTTCGCTCGTTTATCGGAATCAGGCAATTCAAGTGCCTGGAGTTTCGTCTCGAAACCCTCTATCCGTTTAACCAACTTAAACAAGTTTTTGCTATTGTAAAATTTGACTTAGATCCAGATTAGTAGAACAAAGTTGTTTTCTTTCGCCGTTTGACTTTCGTTGCTTCGTTCGATTTGATTCTTTTTGCAAACCGGAGTTCTTAAGTTGAACTTTCTGGTTAGATCTCTTATTTGACTTTTACATGTGCATTAGATGAGTGCTTATTGTATGCTTGTTTGTTTGTATGCAATAGAATACCCGGAGTGCGCCGCCTGTTACTTCGAATCGCTAGGTTTCACGGATCATCAGCAAGGCAAGTAACACTTTGATCATACTTTTTTCTACTACCCAGTTTTATTGCATTAGATCAATCCTCAAACATTGCATGAGTAGGATCTAACTAAATTGTGGGATGGGAAGTAGATGAGGTAGTACCTATCACCTGTTATATTTTCAAACCCTTGGGAGTTACTTCTACGTTTGCCTATCATGCCATGCTATGCTAGTAGATGTGGATTGGGTGAGTGATATTCATGACAGATGTGAGTTGTTAATTGATGGTTTATCTAAGGTGGCAACTTAAACACACATCTGGGTGGATTGAGGCACCTGGGTAATCCAGGATTTGCCTGTTTTCTTTTGGACCGCCACCCAGGCTCAAAGGGATCGTCAGATTATTCATACTAGAAACTTCCGTGTGCAGCCACAAGCTATTATGGGCTCTAGCATAGTTGACTAAGTTATGCGAACTCTTCAAGTGGTAGACTAGCGGATGTAGGGGATGTAGGTGGTACGGTCTACCCGATCGTAAGGTGCTAGCGCTTTTGAAAGACTATGCCTCGGTCATCCGTCTTCTCAAACACCATGTAGTGCGAGAAACCAAATGGAGGCGATCGAGTCTTGTGGGGAAAAGTGCGCAAACCTCTGCAGAGTGTATTAAACTAATCATGATTAGCCATGTCCCCGTTTATAGACATCTTGAGTATCTAGTACCTGGATTATCGTGTGAATCTCAACATGTTACTCTAAATTAATTTTGTTGGGTTTTGTTAATGAAGATGTTTAATTGGGATTGAGGATGCTGTCAACCATTCTCAATGTTTAACAACTACCATGATAGTTAAATAAAATTTATTCCTTTGCAGTAGGGAAAAATTGGCTTTACGCAAAACTGTAACCATAGAGCTTTCCACCAGCCAAATATGCATATAGTATAGTTGTTTCATTCCATTGCTCTCTATGTGTTACCTTGCCAGCATATTCCATGTGCTGACCCATTTTGGGCTGCAACATTAATGTTGCAAACTTTTCAGACGATGATTAAGGAGTTTTTAGGTCGTGGTTCTATACTCAGTGATGCCGTTGGAGTTGATGGACTCACTTATCTTCCAAGCCTTCCGCTGTTATCGTTATTAGATGGCCTTAAGCCATATTTATTGTAATAAGTTCTCTATTGAGACACTCGATGTAATAAGTGTGTGATTGCTACTCTGTTATAAATCCTCCGAGTACTATGTGGTGTCAGCATTACTGATCCAGGGATAACACTGGAGCACAGAGATTGGACCGTTTGAGGTCTGGTCGCTACACACAATCACTACAAAACCCAAAAAAAATTCTTTTGCTACCGTTACTTTTGCCACCATTACCACTACTATCATATTACTTTGCTACTAAACACTTTGCTGCGGATATTAAGTTTCTAGGTGTGGTTGAATTGACAACTCAACTGCTAATACTTGAGAATATTCTTTGGCTCCCCTTGTGTCGAATCAATAAATTTGGGTTGAATACTCTACCCTCGAAAACTATTGCGATCCCCTATACTTGTGGGTTATCAACCTTGATCTCCATCGTAGCATCGTTGTCATCTCGCCAACTATTTCTTCTACTACTATCGCTACCACTTAGTGATAAAGTAAAGCAATTACATGGTGATTGCATTTCATACAATAAAGCGACAACCATAAGGCTCCTGCCAGTTGCTGATAACTTTTAAAAAACATGATCATCTCATACAACAATTTATATCTCATCAGGTCTTGACCATATCACATCACAACATGCCCTGCAAAAACAAGTTAGACGTTCTCTACTTTGTTGTTGCAAGTTTTACGTGGCTGCTCCTACAGCAGCCCCACCATGGATGATCTCTTCAGGAGCTCTCTGCCATGGCTGTTGAGAGGGGCTCGCGTTCCCGCGTCCAGATGCTCCGCCGCCTTAATCCGTCCTCTCCGTCCCCTTTGCCGGTGAGCAGTGCCCACATCACGTCAAGCCTCACCGGTGTTCCTCCATGATGTCGGTAGGAAGCCCCTATTCTGCCGTCTCTCTCTGCTTCCTTCCCTTGTTCCCTCTCTGAATCTCTCTCTCCCTCCTTTCTGCAGGTAACATCAGTTGCCAGTGCCTCTGTGGAGCTCCCACACAGGTCCTCACCATCGTTCCGCGCCAGATCCAACCAGGGGCCGCTGGATCTCGCCGCCTCCGCCATGAACCCGTCCATCCCCGACCTCTTGTGCGCGCCGCCACTTCCCTGCACCGCCTGAAGGCCGCCCCGCATCTTGCCTCCTCTGTGTGCTTCCTCTGCATCGAGCGAGACCAACGCCAACGCAATGGGTCAAGCCCCCGTTGACTCCCTAGTCGCCTTCACCTATCGGGCCTTGGCCCGTGGGTGAGCTCCCCGCAGCCCCTCCTCTCTGTTGGCCCAGTCTGTGAAGATTTGGCCCGTGTCTTTTTTTCTCTCTCTTGCGAATTTGGACATTATCCAGGGTTTTACAGATTTGCAGAAAAACCCTCATACTTCATGCATTTAATATCTCACAAACCGTACATTGGATTAAAATGTTTTATATATGTAAAATGCTTAGAATTTCATCTAGTTTCATAATATGCTGCTTTAATCCAGGTTCAAAATGTCTAAAATGTTGTTTGCATTTAATTTGCTAAATGACTTGTTAAAATGCTTTATTTCATAACTAAATCACTGTAGCTCCGAATTTCTACCCCATTTACATATAAATTTTAACAAGAAAGAGAGGGCCAGATCCAAACAATCACATCCATCCATCATCAAAATCTAATGGCCTTTAATCATTCTGTGTTTAACGCTACCAACCACGCAATAAGCCACAGTCGATCGATAGCTAATCTGCCCCGTAGTAAAAAATAAAGAAAACCGCCCGCCCGCACGACCTCCTCCTTCTCCCGCACGACCTCCTCCTCCCGCACCGTTCACCTCCCACAGTCGCGCCCTTCACCACCTCCTCGCGCCGCCGGAGCCACGGGAAGCGGCCGCGGGTCGCCGGGAGCCTCCCCAACCGCCGGAGCCGCCCCGCCGCGCCCTTCGCCGCCCCTCACCCTCGGCGGCGAGAGGCACGCAGGAGCTACCGCCGCTAGGGACGTGGACGCGTGCGGGCCAACAACCGGCGTACGAGGCCGCGCCTGAGCCTGCGGCGCGGCGGCGCAGAGCCCTCCGCCGCCAGTTCCCTGCCGGTTCGAGATCGCGACCGGTCCCCTCAGTGCCGTCTTTTTCCTTCCTGCTACCAGCTCCGTCCTCCACCCTATCTCTGCGGCAATGTTCTGCTCCATCCGTTGGTAAGTAGCGACCATGTCATCTCTCTCCGTTTCAATCCATATAGTATTTTTCCCATGATGTTTCTTATAGATGCTGAAACTCAGGCGACTATGACCATTGTGTTTCTTTTTCCTGAATGACCATGATTTTCATTAGCTGTAACTGGTAAAGTAAGGCGTGGTTGTTTGCTTCGGCCAAATCCAGCTCCATTATCAAATGAAATGTTAGGAGAAAGTAAGTTGGTAGCACTTCTCTTTTTCCAAAAGAGATGGGTCTGTCTAGGACACATCTAGATGTGACATAGTTATGTCACATCTAAGCTGATGTCCACTTTGTTTGTGATCTATTTTTTGTCCTAATTTGTTTGTTTCTTATTGCTACGTTATATACTTGTGGTAGCTTAGATGTGACATCCTTAAAAAACATCTAGATGTGAATTAGACAAACTGAAATGTATTCAGCTGTATAATACTCATATGGTCAGACTGCTTTCTTCTGTCTTATATTCTAAGTTTTCTAAAGACATCCAACGGCCTTTGTACTGATTTATGTAGTTGTTGTTGCTAATGCTGTTGTACATACTACGTAATGTTATAATGGTGTTAAATTCTGAAATTCAAGCCTCCCATTGTATGTGGCTGAAGTGCTAAATTATCTCCTTTTCTTCTTACTATTCCAAGCGCAAACAACATATAGAGTCAAGGAATAGAATACCAAAATATGAGCTGCAAAAGTGACTCAAATTCCTCTTCCCTCACAAGTAACTACACTGGTAATTGTCCATGTGTGCATCTAGTTGACATGACCATATTTTTTATGTTTGCCATTCAATTTTAACTACAATATTGTTTCTAGATAGGATATTGTTTTATGTATTATCATGGGTGCATTTTGTTAAGTTTCGTGCACAAGTTGTTGATATTTACACAATACTGTGTGTCCTATGAATACATGGTTGTGGCTATCATTAAGAGTATTCTGCTTCTGAAGTATTATTTTTCTTCTACGTTAGTGTTTTGATTCTTGGGAGTTAAACAATTTCAGAGGTGGAGGCTGGCCTACAGCTTGTGTGCGCGGAGGCTCGTGTGCGTGGAGGAGAAGCACGCTTCACTGACAAGTTGTTCCCGCTATCCTCGCTGCCTCTGCCAGTGACGTAACTTGGTGGTGAGCCTCTTCTCGCCCCCTCTCAGTTCTTCCCTTTTGATCTGGATGATCTTTGTTCATGTTGTTAGTGTTTAAAAATATCTTCCTTTGTTCTAGTTGATAATCTTGTTGGTCTCAGTGTGGTGCATATACACCTAGGCTTTAAGTTGTTATGATTTTCCTATAAAATGATGTTGAGGGCATGGAACTGAAATTGACATCAAAAATAGACTTGTTAACTTTTTATGTTGCCACCAAACAAAGCAGGTATGTAATCTACAAACCAGCATAGTCGACCAGTGTGATTTCATAAATATGTATACTTCTACAAAATGGAGTAGGAACATGCAGCTAAATTTACGATCATCAATTTTTCAGTTCTTTATAACTTGTGTTCTGAAGCAATTTGTTTTCTTCAGTTACATGATTTAGTAAAATAACATATGGCCAGTTCATTCCAAGTGTTGTTGATTGTAGCATATTTCGGCCTTATCTTCTAACATACTTCATGGTTTCATTAGTGGACAACATGCTGGAAAGAGAGTGTTCATCCCTATGATCCCTTTAGCGCCCTCGGAGGATATTTCGCTTCCTTTCAAGTTGAAGAGGAAAAAGTTCCCTGGATCGATCCTGGAGAGCCCCTTCCATAACCAAGTCCCCTCCCCACTCGGAGTCCTCCGCCACTGACGTACGGGTAAGCGCAAGAGCTGCAGTGCATCCACGCGGTTCAACGAGCTGCCGCTGTCGTAGATAACCAAGACGTACACGAAGATAAGCAAGATTCAGTGCGCTGCCCTGCCCCCACGCGCTCTGAGGGTGTGATGTCCCTGACGTGTCCAAGACAAGGTCCAGGAAGACCCTCGCCTTTGTTATCCTGGTAAAGTTTTGCTGTTATTTTACTCCCCCTATTCCACTTACAGGGGAACAAAGAGTAAGAGTAATCCTGGGGATAATGGTATTTTAATTTGTGCTTCTAATTGATAGTATTATTGTCAGCTCCATCCTTAGAGCAATTTACGAAATGACTATATCACCTAGATTGACAGACAATAATTATGCACAAACAGGATAATGTCCACAAAACAACTGCCACTACATTGCTAAGATGCAGCTTGATTTGGCCTCAATATTTTGATTTTTGAGTATTACTTTCTTCCACTCCACTGCAAAATACTCCTATGTTCTAGCTTCTCAAGCCTCTACTCTCAACTAGTCCAGTTGTCCAGGTGTTTTTTTTGATAAATATTGATTTTGTTTCCTTTATCTATCGGTTTCAATTCTGTATCCGCCGTTCTCAGGATAACTGTGTGATGTTGCCATGGGATCCAAAATAACTATTTTTACTGAAGCTACAGACTTAAGCAGTTTCTACCATGTGTACTATATTTTGAGCTAAACCTGAACGGCTTTCGTCGTATGATACACCGCAGTGCTTTCATGTTTTTAGGAGGGTAGTTCTTCCCTGTGTTACGAATATGATTACTATGGTGTCACTGTACATTTCTTATATGGTTAGTTCTTAATTTTCTTCATTATTCCAAACATGTGTACCCACTAGGATTTCATTTTTTATTATTTACCTTCAAGAAGTATATATTACTGTTGTTTGTTGTCCACCTTGATCCTTCGCTGATATTTTTCCTATGCAACTTCACATGGAATTAGGATCAGTTAATAAGATTCTGGTATATTCTCAAATTTTCTTGCTTTATGCGTGAACCTATCATCAAGATTTGGATCTCTTATATGTGCCTTTGCTGCTGTAGATTTGTTGGTGTTGATTTGCAGTAAGAGGAAATGTACTATTGTTCTCATCAATTTCTTTCATACCATGTGTATGGTTAGTTCTTAATATTCTTCATTATTCAAAATACTTGTACCCACTAGGATTCATTTATTATTTTTTACCGTCAAGCACTATATATATATTACTGTTGTTTGTTCTATACCTTGATCCTTTGCTGATGTTTTTCCTAGGCAACTTCACATGGAATTAGGATCACTTGATAAGATTCTGCTATATTCTGCAAATTTTCTTGCTTTATGCATGAACCTATCATCAAGATTTGGATCTCTTATATGTGCATGTGTTGCTGTATATTGGTTGGGTGTTGATTTGCAGTAAGAGGAAATGCACTATTGTTCTCATCAATTTCTTTCATATCATCTTATAGGAATATGTTGTTTAAATATGAAGAGGTGGATAAGTTTCTGGGTTTAGTTACTGAATATCCAGATCCGGCTTGCTTCTCAGCCATGGCCTACATTTAGAAGAAATATGTTGTTTAAATATGAAGAGGTGGATAAGTTTCTGGCTTTAGTTACTGAATATCCGGATCCGGCTTGCTTCTCAACCATGGCCTACATTTAGAGAAGACATGTTCATATGTAAGAGATTTAAGGTCAATGATCTCCCCCTGTTGTAATGCTCATCATCTTAATTCAGACATTGCTATATATATGCACCATGGTTCATGACTATACTTTTTTCTTACGTGTTTATGAAGTTTGTCAGTATTATTATGCAGAGATAACCTGTCATGGTTCTACGTTGATGTGTTCTTTCATTTGTCAATTTATTTTGCTTTGAAGCAATGTTCATTGCCTCAAAGAATGGTTCCACATGGCTTACACGCTTATACCTACTTGAATGTTAAATTTTATTAGCAAATCCATCGAGAACAATGTCAACATTTTACGTCTTGCTACATGAAGCTATGTACTACAGGGTACAACAGTGCTAACATTTCCGGTGCCCATTGACAATAAGATTGAAGATGTATTTTCTTGAATGGAAATATTATACCTCAAATTTAATTCAATCGTGGATACAATGACAACTTTATGCCCTGAATAACAAGTGATTATGTGAGTGTAGGAATTAGGACTGGTGACAACATGTGGAGTGGCACAACAAGTGGTGCTGTGGAGTACCGAAGCAAGGGTAGTCAGGTAAATCCAACGGCGTGCACGTTCCGATCGCTGACTGCGATCGCCCTATTTGGATAAGGGGCACATTGGTTCATGAAACAATCAACACGTCTTTATGACTCGGAATTATGAATTCTACGCACTTTGCATCTATTTAAATTTGAATTATGATAGAAATATTTATGTTTCATAGTTGAGACGTGTGTTACACGTACATGCTTACTAGTTAAATAAAATTTATATGTAAATGGGGTAGAAAAATGCATAGCTTAACATGGTGCACTTACTTTTGCTATTTAACAACTCTAAAATATGGTTTTATGCAGAACAGTACCAAATTTGCAATATGCATATGAGGATTTTTCGAAATTGTTGTTTGTTGTTTCCGGCCTCATTTAAACTTGCCTAGATAGGTAGTTTTATTATGCTTCGCCTCTTGCCATGTTAACCAACATTTAATATTGTTGGGTAAATAAACAAGAGTGAACTAAGTAATTGAATGTGGTGTTTCGTCAATATGCAACTCATTGCATATTGAGATCCACTTAATTTGTAGTATTGTTTGTTGCACTTTACCATGCCATGAATCATTAAACTGGACATGCATCATACTTGGTTGCGCATCATGCCATGTTTATATGATGGTTGTTTACCATGTCGTTTGCTTCTTTCTGGTTGCGCTTCGCCTTGATAGTTCCGGTTACATTGCGATTGTGAGGATTCGTTCGACTATGTTCGTTCGTCTTCTTCATGGATTCAGTCTTCTTCCTAACAGGATGTTAGGCAAGATGACCGTCACCATGGATATCACTACTATCTTTGCTATGCTAGTTGTCTCGGTGCTATCGCTATGTCGCGCTACCCACCACTTGTTTATCAAGCCTCCCAATATGTCATGGAACAACCTCTAACATTTTACATCATCCCAGCAAACCGTTGTTTGGCTATGTTACCACTTTGCTCAGCCCCTCTTATAGCATTGCTAGTTGCAGGTGAAGTTGCAGGTTGTTCCATGTTGGGACATCGATATCATGGATATCTTGGGGTATCACAATATCTCTTATTTAATTAATGCATCTATATACTTGGTAAAGGGTGAAAGGCTTGGCCTTTTGCCCGGTGTTTTGTTCCACTCTTGTTGCCTTAGTTTCCGTCATACCGGTGTTATGTTCCTTGATTTTGTGTCCCTAACACGATGAGGGTTTATGGGCCCCTCTTGACAGTTCACTTTGAATAAAACTCTTCCAAAAAGACCCAACATTGGTTTTACCATTTTCCTAATAACAACTAAAACTTTCATAGGGACCTGCCGGCCCCCCGAGGTCTCTTAATCAACCCCCGGGCCAATGCTTCTCATGAGTGTTGGTCCAAACCTGGCAATGTCCGACGCCCCCTGGGCAACCAGGGTCTTAGCCAACCCAACGCCTAGCCCATCCAGTGTACCCTGAGAACGAGATATGTGCGACTCCTATCAGGCTAGGTCGGTGCATCAGGAGGTCTTGCTGGTTTTATTTTACCATTGTCGAAATGTCTTGTGCACCGGGATCACGAGTCTGATCGGATGTCCCGAGATGCAGGATTGTCTCCGCGGATCGTGAGCTTGTCATGGGATAAGTTGGGACACCCCTGCAGGGTTTAAACTTTCGAGAGCCGTGCCCGCGGTTATGTGGCAGATGGGAATTTGTTAATATATGGTTGTAGTGGACTTGAACAAAACTCAATTAAAATACACCAACCGCGTGCGTAACCATGACTGTCTCTTTTCGGGTGCGTTCGAGAAGAGAAAACGGTTGGGTTATGTTTGAACGTAAGTAGCTCAGGATCACTTCTTGATCACTACTAGTTTGCGACCATTGTGTAGTTTCTCATCTTATTCTTTTACTCGTAAGTTAGCCACCATACAATGTTTAGTCGCTTGCTGCAACCTCACCACTTATCCATTCCATACCCATTAAGCTTCGCTAGTCTTGATACCCATGGTAATGGGATTGCTGAGTCCTCGTGGCTCATAGTTTACTACAACAACAGTTGCAGGTAGAGGTAATGTGATGATCATGACATGAGAGCGATGCTTGCTTGCTTTTGGAGTTCTTCTTCTTCGATCAAGGGATAGTTCCGGGTCGGGGAGCCTGGGATTAGCAGGGTGGATGTCATTCTTCTTTTTCGTTTGATTTCACCAGTAGTCGGATCCTACTCTTCTATATGATTATTGCTATGTATTGATGAACTGTTGTATTGATGTTGTAACTTGTGGAAAGAGTAAGCCATTATCTTGTATTCTCATCTATTCAATACATGGTATGTTGTAATGATATCCACCTTGCTATGCGCTCGAAATGCGATTATGCCCCGATCATGAATTCATCACGTGATTGGGATAGAATCGCATCTTGGGCGATACATGACCGAGACAAATCTCCGTTCAATAACCAATAGCAAAACCTGGATGCTCATATTGGCTCCGACATATTCTACGAAGATCTTTATCGGTCAAACCGCATAACAACATAAGTCATTCCCTTTGTCATTGGTATGTTACTTGCCCGAGATTCGATCGTCGGTACCATCATACCTAGTTCAATCTCGTCACCGGCAAGTCTCTTTACTCGTTCTGTAATGAAACATCCCGCAACTAACTCATTAGTCACATTGCTTGCAAGGCTCATAGTAATGCGCATTACCGAGAGGGCCCAAAGATACCCCTCCGATATACGGAATGACAAATCCTATTCTTGATCTATGCCAACTCAACAAACACCATCAGAGACACCTATAGAGCATCTTTCTAATCACACAATTACGTTGTGACGTTTGATAGCACACAAGGTGTTCCTCCAGTATTCGGGAGTTGCATAATCTCATAGTCAGAGGAACATGTATAAGTCATGATGAAAGCAATAGCAATAAAACTAAACGATCATTATGCTAAGCTAACGGATGGGTCTTGTCCATCACATCATTCTCTAATGATGTGATCCCGTTCATCAAATGACAATACATGT
The DNA here is from genome assembly GCF_002162155.2 of Triticum dicoccoides. Classification (NCBI taxonomy): domain Eukaryota; kingdom Viridiplantae; phylum Streptophyta; class Magnoliopsida; order Poales; family Poaceae; genus Triticum; species Triticum dicoccoides. The sequence continues at coordinate 503,620,700 of NC_041392.1, forward strand.
CTATGGTTAGGAAACTTAACCATCTTTGACTAACGAGCTAGTCAAGTAGAGGCATACTAGGGGCACTCTATTTGTCTATGTATTCACACATTTACTAAGTTTCCGGTTAATACAATTCTAGCACAAATAATAAACATTTATCATGATATAAGGAGATATAAATAACAATTTTATTATTGCATCTAGGGCATATTTCCTTCACCTACAATAGACCTTACGTATGGAGGGTTTCGATGATTCCTGTAGGAAGCGGGTCGAATTCTTCGTCCAAAAAGGCAGTGTTGGATCAAGGTAATTGATAAGACATGTCACTTTTCCAGATGCAAAAGGGCCCAAGACAAGGGGACCCGATGTCTCCTATACTGTTGAATGTAGTGGCAGATATGTTGGCCATTCTTATTGGTAGGATCAAAGAGGACGATCAGGTGAGCGGGCATTACCAAGTTTCTATATCATGGACACTCTTGGGACAATATTGAGATCATGTTACATGCACATAGCATGTTACCAATGGATAGTAATGGTAGCATTCACCCCTCTCTGCACTATTAGATCAAGAATCAACGTATGGATTAATATGAACAGTACACATGCTATAGTATTTGTCTACAGGGACCAAAGAACAATACATGCCAACAGTGCACTTCTATAGTGTTTTCTGCTACAGTAACAGATCTCTAGGCTGTTGGTTTCTGATCCAACGGCATGTTACCATGGTGACATGTCATGGGCATGTCACTGGACCCCCCGGGGGATCACTAGGATGCTTCCTGGGCCTCCAGGGCCTCCCGAAACACTGTGAAGAGATGCCCAACCTATGTGTCAGTTGGGCGTTATCATGTGCGAGTGATCTCTCTTGAGCTGTGTCACGTACATGTACTAAATTAGCGACACTTATTTTGGGGCAGAGAAAGTATGCGTTTACTGGTTTAGTTATTCTATATTCTTTCATCCCAAAGCATGTTTTGGCAAGCTCACTTGGTGTAGAAGTTTGTAATTTGCATGATACTTTAGAACATTACAAGTTGCTTTTATGTCTCATAGCTCCAACTAATAAATGCGACAACACGATTTTTTCCTCATTGTTGCAAACATGTGAGATCAGCTCAACCGATGAGCTAAATTCGAGAGAGTTTATGTTCAATGGTGCTTTGAACTAAGGACATGGACTAAGGGTAACTCCAACACATGACCCTATCTGGTTCACGCGTGTTTGTTTGGATCGAGACAGACAAAAATCATGGCCCAACGCGACGACCTAAACAGTCGGGCGTCCATTTTTTGTCCCGCCACGACCTATTTCAGGCCCAAATTTGGGCACGGTATGCATCCACGCGAACACAGATCGGGCTCACGCGACGCTCTCCGTATCCCCCTGGTTCACCCATTGGTCCCTCGTGGGCTATTCTCCTCCCCCTCCATGCTCGACACCTCTCCGTCCCTAGCTGCCCTCACCGCCGCCACCCAATTTCTGGTTGCTTTGGCACCGCCCCAGGACGCCGCCCGCAACCACACACTCCCCCACCTTACCGCGTCTAAGGCAATTATTATTGTCATTCGTGGCCTCTTCTCGCCGTCGCCGGTCGACGAGGAAACCATGGACATCGAAACCGCCCATCTCCTGTAGTACCACCAGCCTCACGCTCCACGGTCGCCTGCCGTCCTCGTCTCCGCTTCGCCTTGCCTTCTGCATGCCGCCTCGCACTCCGAGGACTCTTCACCGTCCACATCTCCGTCAAGACCGCAAGGTGTTCGAGGCTTTTCCCGCAAGATACAATGGATAGTGGGGATGAGTATTTTTTCAACAATTTCATTTGTTCATCAGACGATTCCTCGTCGGATGATGAGGGGCTTATGGTTGCGGCTTTGATCGACAGTGATCACATTGCTAGGCAGTGCTCGAGGTTTAGGGATCAATCTCGGGTCATGCTCTAGCATTGAAAACCACAATAGAGAGAGTGGCTAAAAAAGACATGAGACGTACGTCACTATGAGACGCACAAGACATGAGGTGAGTCATTTTTTCTCGGGCACATGCAACTAGAAACCTAGCCGCACCATTGTGAGACACACAGGACACGAAGAGAGTCATTTTTCTATCGGATATAGGCGACTAGAAATGTAGTTGCGCCGCTGTGAGATGCACAGGACATGAGGCGAGTCATTTTTCTCTCGGGCACATGTGACAAGAAACCTAGCCACGCCGCGAGGAGCGTTCTTCCGCCGCCTTCCTCCTCCGATGGTTCCCCTCCGTTGACGAACACGATTGTCGGTGTGACTGGGTCGCTCGATCTACGTGTGTGTGATGGCCCACAAGTATAGGGGATCTATAATAGTCCTTTTGATAAGTAAGAGTGTCGAACCCAACGAGGAGTAGAAGGAAATGATAAGTGGTTTTCAGCAAGGTATTCTCTGCAAGCACTGAAATTATCGGTAACAGATAGTTTTGTGATAAGATAATTCGTAATGGGTAACAAGTAAATAAAGTAACTAAGGTGCAGCAAGGTGGCCCAATCCTTTTTGTAGCAAAGGACAAGCCTGGACGAACTCTTATATAAAGCAAAGCGCTCCCGAGGACACATGGTAATTACTGTCAAGTTAGTTTTCATCATGCTCATATGATTCGCGTTCGTTACTTTGATAATTTGATATGTGGGTGGACCGGTGCTTGGGTGCTGCCCTTCCTTGGACAAGCCTCCCACTTATGATTAACCCCTCTCGCAAGCATCTGCAACTATGAAAGAAGAATTATGGTAAACCTAACCATATCATGAAACATATGGATCCAAATCAGCCCCTTACAAAGCAACGCATAAACTAGGGTTTAAGCTTCTGTCACTCTAGAAACCCATCATCTACTTATTACTTCCCAATGCCTTCCCCTAGGCCCAAATAATGCTGAAGTCTCATGTAGTCTACGTTCACATAACACCACTAGAGGAGAGACAACATACATCTCATCAAAATATCGAACGAATACCAAATTCACATGATTACTTATAACACGACTTCTCCCATGTCCTCAGTAACAAATGTAACTACTCACAAAGCATATTCATAATCAAGATCAGAGGAGTATTAATTATCATTAAGGATCTAAAAATATAATCTTCCACCGGATAAACCAACTAGCATCAACTACAAGGAGTAACCAACACTACTAGCAACCCACAGGTACCAATCTGAGGTTTTGGGACCAAGATCAAATACAAGAGATGAACTAGGGTTTGAGAGGAGATGGTGCTGGTGAAGATGTTGATGGATATTGACCCCCTCTCAATGAGAGGATCAATGGTGATGACGATGGAGATGATTTCCCCCTCCCGGGGGATGTTTCCCCGGCGAATAGCTTCGTCGGAGCCCTAGATTGGTTATGCCCAGGTTCCGCCTTGAGACGGCGACGCTTCATCCCGAAAGCTTCCCTCTGATTTTTTCTAGGGCAAAACACACCATATAGCCAAAGATGGGCCCCGGAGGCCTGCCAGGGGGCCCACAAGGTCGGGGGGCGCGCCCTCCACCCTTGTGGCTGGCTGGTGGCCCCCCTCTGGTATTTTCTTCGCCCAATATTTTTTATATATTCCAAAAATAAGCTCCGTGAAGTTTCAGGACTTTTGGAGTTGTGTAGAATAGGTCTCTAATATTTGCTCCTTTTCCAGTCCAGAATTCTAGCTGCCGGCATTCTCCCACTTCAGGTAAACCTTATAAAATAGGAGAGAATAGGCATAAGTATTGTGATATAATGTGTAATAACATCCCATAATGCAATAAATATCAATATAAAAGTATGATGCAAAATGGACGTATCAACTCCCCCAAGCTTAGACCTCGCTTGTCCTCAAGCGAAAGCTGACATTGATAAATATGTCCACATGTTTAGAGATAGAGGTGTCGATAAAATAAAATACGGACATGAGGGCATCATGATCATCTTTAGAATAGCAACATATATATTGCATATAATTCCTTATGTTAAAGTAGCAATTCGTTTACAAAGCAAAGTATGAATCAGAAACTTTATTGAAAACATACAAACTATGATCTCAGTCATTGAAGCAATTGCAATTTATCATAACATCGGATAGAGTCAATTAAAGATCTTTTCAGCAAGTCCACATACTCAACTATCATATAATGTTTCACAATTGCTAACACTCACGCGATACTTATAGGTTCAAAGTTTCAATCGGACACAGAGAAAGATAGGGGCTTATAGTTTTGCCTCCAACCTTTTACCTCAAGGGTAATGTCAACAATAATACTTTATGAAAACTTACATCCAAGTGTATATATATTATTTTGTTTCATGTAACAGAATATTATTCTGTTTCGCAACTTGAACTGGCGGTTTCAGGCGGCTGTACTGATGAAAATTGAGGCGTCGAACTTGTCCTCCTTGATTTTTTTTCGTCGGAACAGGGCGTGTAATATATAATTGGAAAGCTCTTGACATCAAGATTACAGTAATATAGAACTTTTTTTGCAAAATCATCATGGTTTAAGAGCAGTTTTGAAAAAACCATTTTCTTCAAATCCATTTTGAAAAATATATATACGGATCTCTCCAACACATAGAGCTTGCCAAAGGAAAAGGTGTAAAAAGGAAAGGTGGTGATCACCATGACTCTTGTATAAGGGTAGGAGATAAAAGTAAAAGATAGGCCCTTCACAAAAGGAAGCAGAGGTTGTCATGCACTTTTATGGTTGGATGCACAAAATCCTAATGTGAAAGAACGTCACTTTATATTGCCGCTTGTGATAAAAACCTTTATTATGCAGTCCATCGCTTTTATTGCTGATGCGGCTTGAAGCTACGTCGGTATTTCCCCAAAGAGGAAGGGATGATGCAGCACATCAGCGGTAGGTATTTCCCTCAGATATGAAACCAAGGTTATCGAACCAGTAGTAGGACCAAGCACCACAACATAAACAGACCATGCACATAAATAACAAATACTCGCAACCAAACGTGTAAAAGGGGTTGTCAATCCCTTTCGGGTAGCGGCGACCCAAGATAGGCAAACATGCGTGAAATAAATTGTAGTAGATTGATATATCGAATGCCAAATAAAATAAATAAGAATAAAACACAACAAAATATTTTTGTATTTTTGGTTTAATATATCTGAAGATAAAAGCCAAATAAAATAGATCGCAAAGGCAAATAATATGAGAAAGAGACCTGGGGGCCGTAGGTTTCACTAGTGGCTTCTCTCGAGAAAAATAGCAAACAGTGGGGTAAACAAATTACTGTTGGGTAGTTGATAGAACTTCAAATAATCATGACGATATCCATAAAATGATCATTACATAGGCATCACGTCCAAGATTAGTAGACCAACTCCTGCCTGCATCTACTACTATTACTCCACACATCGATCGCTATCCAGCATGCATCTAGTGTATTAAGTCCATGGGGAAACGGAGTAATGAAATAAGAATGAAGACATGATGTAGACAAGATCTATCTATGTAGAGATAGACCCCATCGTTTTATCCTTAGTAGCAATGATACATATGTGTCAGTTCCGCTTCTGTCACTAGGGTCAAGCACCGTAAGATCAAACCCACTACAAAGCACCTCTTCCCATTGCAAGATAAATAGATCAAGTTGGCCAAACAAAACCCAAATATCGGAGAAGAAATACGAGGCTATAAGCAATCATGCATATAAGAGATCAAAGAAACTCAAATAACTTTCATGGACAAAAAGAGATAGATCTGATCATAAACTCAAAGTTCATCGGATCCCAACAAACACACCGCAAAAGAGTTACATCATATGGATCTCCACGAGACCATTGTTTTAAGAATCAAACAAGAGAGAGGAAGCCATCTAGCTACTAACTACGGACCCGAAGGTCTACAAAGAACTACTCACGCATCATCGGAGAGGCACCAATGGAAGTGGTGAACCCCTTTATGATGGTGTCTAGATTGGATCTGGTGGTTCTGGACTCTGCGGCGGCTGGAATTGATTTTTGTCGACTCCCCTAGGGTTTCTAGAATATTGGGGTATTTATAGAGAAAAGAGGCGGTCCGGGGGGCACCCGAGGTGGGCACAACCCACCAGGGCATGCCTGGGCCTCCTGGCTTGCCTTGGTGGGTTATGCTCCCCTCGGAGCACCCCCTAGGCGCTGCCTTGGCCCGTTAGGTGTCTTCTGGTCCATAATAAATCTCCGTAAAGTTTCGTTCTATTTGGACTCCGTTTGGTATTGATTTCCTGCGATGTAGAAAAACATGCAGACAACAACAGCTGGCACTTGGCACTATGTCAATAGGTTAGTACCAAAAAATGATATAAAACGACTATAAAATGATTATAAAACATCCAAGATTGATAATATAACAACATGGAACAATAAAAAAATTATAGATATGTTGGAGACGTATCAGCATCCCCAAGCTTAACTCCTGCTCGTCCTCGAGTAGGTGAGTGATAAAAACAGAATTTTTGATGTGGAATGCTGCCTAACATGTCATATCATATTATTTTGTTTATAGCATAGACATTTGGACTTTTATATTGTTCAAAGCTCTCAAGCATATCAATAAGCAACCATGTATTTCAAAATATCAACGCTAAAACAAGCTAGCCCTAGCCCATTATTCTCAATCATTGATCCATTCATGAAACACACTCGCATATTAACTACACCCAATACTCAAGTACGGTCATAGTGCCTCCTAGTTGGTGCTTTATAAGAGAAGATGGAGACTCAAATTCAAAAATGAAAATTGCATAAAGTAAAAGAAAGGCTCTTCGCAGAGGGAAGTAGGGATTTGTAGAGGTTCCAGAGCTCAAAGCGAAAAACTTAGAGGTAAAAACATTTTGGGAGGTGTGCCTTTCCCACCAACGAAAACGACTTAGAGTTCCCAACACTTTCCATGCTAGATATATCATAGGCGGTTCCCAAACAGAAATTAAAGTGTATTCCTTTTTCAACCATACTTTCGTTTTCCATGGCTAACCGTATCCACGGGTGACTTCCATACCAACACTTTCCAAGGAATTTATTATTTGACAACATAAAGTAAATTCATTTTTCATTTCGGGACTAGACATCCCTAATACCTTTGCCTTACTGTCAGGACCCCGACTCAATGCCACATCGACCTAGCATGTAACACCTCATATCACTTTGCGGCCTCACGCACGGTATTCCCACGGGTGTCACCTTACCTTTGCCCGGTACCGTTTGCGCCTTTTGGCACACGTATATGACAGTGTCGCTAGCATCCATATGATAAGGAGCCCGGGCTGACATGGCTAGTCGTAAACCCAAAGTGGCACAGACTTACAGGGACAGGCATCCATGACCCAGCATCGAACGTGTCGGTCATCAGCGAGTGAATCCAGGCTGTAGCACTGGGCTAGCAGGACTCCGGTGAACCGGGCTGTAGCGGGCTAACAGGACTCCGGTATTCATCGCGTGACATTTCCCTGAAGGGACAGACACAGGAACGAAGAAGGACACATGCCGGCCAGCCTAAGTGTTCCGAAGCAGTAGCAAGCTACCAAGGCTCAATGGAAACACTAGGAGACATTTCCCGGTAAGAGAGGCTACTAAAGATAAACAACTAGATGGTCAGATCCCACACATACCAAGCATTTCAATAACATACACACAATATGCTCGATATGTGCAAATACAACATGGCATCACAATAAGACTCTACGACTCAAGTATTTAATCAATAGGCTCCGAGGAGCGAGATATTACAAACAGGGGTCTCATGACCCAACACTCAGAGCATACAAGTCAAAGCACAAGCGGAAGCTATCATGTCTGGGTACAGACATCTATAAATGAAAAAGGCTGAGAAGCCTGACTATCTACCAGATCCTGCCGAGGGCACAAGATCGTAGCTGAGGTAACAAGCTAAACGTCGAAGTCCACGCGGAACTACTAGTGAGACCGAAATCTCTCTGCAAAAACATAAAATAGGCAAACGTGAGTACAAATGTACCCAGCAAGACTTACATCAGAACTAACTACATATGCATCATTATCAACAAAGGGGATGGTGGGGTTTAACTGCAGCAAGCCAGCTTTGACTCGGTGGCTATCCTAAACTACGACTGCAAGCGACTCTTTTGAGGTGGCGCACACGAGTCCACATATTCACCATATCAATACACCACTATGGAACCGCTCCCGTCTCCCTATGAGAACGCCATCCATAGCACTCACGCTTATCTTGCGTATTTTAGGGTATCCACTTTCACTTGTCCATGAACTGATATAAGCAACCCAGAAGTCCTTTTCCGCGGACACGGCTATTCGAATAGATCATATTAACCCTGCAGGGGTGTACTTCTTCACACACGCTCTCACCACTTACCGCCGTTTACACGACATGTACTCGGCAACCTTCAAGCGGAAGCCCAACGTGGGTGTCGGCCACGGCCTACCTAATCACCTAAGTCTCTAGTCCAGGTTTATCGCCTATTCGGGTTCCATCCATGAGGAGATCCGGCCGGAGTTTCGCTCACAGCCCCAAACGATGTGAACAGGGTTCCCGAGCCACCAAACGGGCGCCCGGTACACCGTGCCACGTGCCTACCGCATCACAGCCCACCCCTACGGTCAGCGCTGCCCACGGCCTCCAGCATACTACAAACACCAGAAACTACTTGCAACTCCTGGACAGAGGACAAGGGTGATTAAGAAGCCGAGAGGGTCCATTGGTTTCGGGCCCAATGCGTGGTAGTAGCTGAATCATGGATCACAAACACAGAACTCAGTTCCTGAGGACGGCTGCAATGAGACAACCCACCATGTACTCCTACATGGCCTCTCACCGCTACCTTTACCAAATCGTGTTCACACACTTAGCTCACACACAGTAGGACATGTTCACACGCCTCTGATTCATCCCCGATGAATCAGACCTGACTCAACTCTAAGCAATAGCAGGCATGACAACAAGCATGAATGAGTAGGCACATCAGGGCTCAAACAACTCCTACTCATGCTAGTGGGTTTCATCTATTTACTGTGGCAATGACAGGTCATGCAAAGGATAAAGGGGTTCAGCTACCGCAGCAAGTAACAAAATGTCGTTGTTGTCCTAATGCAGTAAAAGAGAGCAGGAGCGAGAGAGTGGGATTTTATCGAAATGAACAAGGGGGTTTTGCTTGCCTGGCACTTCTGAAGATAACATTGAGTCTTCATCAGTGTCAACGATCACATCATCGGTATCACGTCTATCGAGAGGGGAGAAATACCGGCAAATACAGAAAAGACACGATCAATGCAATGCACAATATGATGCATGCTATGACATGGCAATATGAATGTGTTTTGGGCTAATGCACCTAAAACCAGATTAAATGAAGTTGGTTTGAATCCAAGATTCAAATTCAAACTCCATATGGGGTTATTTAAATGTCATTCACTTCATTTGTCCTAAACAGTAGTGATAAGTTGTTCTAACATGCATGAAAATGGTATAGATGGATAGATTGGATTTTTCTGATAATTTTTCATATATAAATTATTTAATTTGGAGCTACGGTTGAATTTCTATGAATTTTAGAAGTTTTAGACATTTTCTGGAATTTCCTGAATAATAATAAATCCAGAAATGAATTATGGCGTCAGCACCACGTCACAGTGACGTCAGCAGGGTCAACTGGGCTGGCTCGGGTCAAACCTGACCAGTGGGGCCCACTGGTCAGTGTCTCAGGTCTGGATTGAGTGAATGACAGGTGGGACCGGTCAACGATGACTGGGCCAGAGTCAAAGCTGACACGTGGGGTCCACGGCACTAACACTAATTTAACAGAATAACTATATTAACCTAATTAAGCGCAGGGGCCCACATGGCAGTGGCTCTGGGGGTGTTTAGCGGGGTTATTAGCACTAATTAACCGGCGCCACGTTAGCAGGTGACGCCGGCGACCACAGCAGCGGCGGGAACTCGCCGGAGTTGGTCGAGGCGGCGCTACAGGCTGCGGTTGGGCACCTTGAGGGCACCAGGAGGGAGCCCGTGCTCCTGCACGTCTAGGGGCGCACGCAGCGGGGCACAGGGAGGCCGGGGTCGACGGCGGCGACCAGAACGGTGGCGGCCGGAGCTACGGGTTCGAGCGGCGCGGGGCTGCAGCTTGCAAATGAACAAGCTAGGCGGTTGGGAAGCATCTGAGGGACGTGTCGAACTCGTCCAGGTGCTCTTCATGGTCAGCGAGGGTCGCTAGCAACGGCGAGCTTCACGGCGGCGGCGGCAAGCTCTCGGCCATCACAGAAACAACGGCTAGGGGATGCAATCGATGGTGGGGAGAGGGGGAGAACGAAGAGGAGCTCACAACGGTGAGGGGGAGCAACTCGGTGTAGCCGGGGACGTGCTGAGGCCGCAAATTGACCGGAGGGGGCCGTCGGATCCGGAGGTTGAAGACGGCGCGTTGGCGGCGATGCAGGGCTTCCGGAGGGCCGTGGAGCGGTGGGGAGGAAGAGGGGGGTCGAGGCGGAGCTCCTGGGTGCATCGGCGAGGCTAGGGGTGGCCGGTGGCCGCGGCAGCAGCAAACGGCGGCGACGGTCGCTCTCGGGTGCATGCGAGAGAAAGAACAAAGGAGGAGATGGGGACGAGGGAGTGAGCGGGAGGGTTCCAGGGGGTCGAGGCGGCGCCGAGGAGAAGGCGCGAGGCGTCGTGGTGGCCTCAGGCGAAGCAGACAAGCAGGGTGGTGGCGTGGCGAGCTCGGGCGCGTGCGCCGAGTCCCTCCTCTGCCTACTGGCGCGAGGAGGAAGGCGACAGGGAGGAGGAGGTGGGCTGGGCCGCACAGTGCTGGACCAGCACAGGAGCTGGGCCGGCTCTGGTGGGCTGCACGGGTAAGGCCAGGTAGGCTTTATGCTCTGTTTTATTTTTTTTCTTCTGTTTTGTTTTATTTAATTTATTTTGCCACTGTTTTGAATTTAAAATAATTCAAACAATGCCAAAAACTCCTCTGAATATTTTATATTGCTAGATGGACTTTTCCAAAAGCTTATAAAATATTTCAGGGGTATTTGAAATTATATTCTAATTATATGAATATAATTCAAATTCAAATAGCTAATGAATTAAATCCAAAGTCCCAAAAATAATTCCTTAAAAATGTTCAATATTTTGGTTGGGACCAGAACCCTTACCAAAAATTATCAAACATTTAAAAGGGCATTTTTGGAGCAATGAATGAGATTTCTAGGGTTTTTGCCCCTCTTTTATTTAAGTTTTTGAGGCTTCCAAAATTCCTCAGTTCAAGTTTTCGAAAATATAGACATGATGCACACATGAAGCTAGCCTAGAGCACTACCAGCAGCTAGGGATGTGACAACTCACCCCCACTAAACAAGAATCTCGTCTCGAGATTCAAGCGTAGGGTAAAGTGAAGGGTAACGCAGACTAGTATAATCTTCACGATCCAGGGTGCACTTCAGTTGAACGTTGATTCATTCACCATCATTGTCTTGAAGTCTTGCCTTGAAAAATCCTGTCAACATGATATGGAGGAAATAAGGAGACTCTAGCAGGGTCGATCTTCTCGAAGATCGAACAACTCACGGAACGAGACATAACAACATCTCTTGAGCTGAGACGCGAAGCATACATCTGAAGAGATGGAGTGAGACAGATGATGAGGGTCACTAGGTAGACAACAATTCCACACTTAAGAAGGTGGTAAACGATTGTCAACGTAGCAAGGAGTTGAGTTGCCATGATACCACAACGATGCACCTTAGAGAAGGTGACTCGTAGAAATATCCAAGTGGCAAAAAGAATTACCTTTGATTCAGAGATCATTGAGACTCTTTAAACCAGCCTAAGGCAATTCTCGAGCAATCGTTTGGAGGGGGTCGGTAGAATGGCATACTCGGACTTGGATGATGTGGATTACCTTGTTGAAGACAACGTAATGGATGAACTTGCTTACCACCGGAAATGGAAGAGACCCATGGTAGAATGGCACACTGACAGTGCAAGCTGGGAACAAAAATGCAAATGCTGGGAATGATTCTGGTAACTGGGGAAGGACCCAATAATAGAGAGTTATTCCACTATTGGAATGGTTATAGCATAACCGAGGAAACTGAGAGCGCTATACAGTTAATGCCGACGATCAAACCTAGCACTTGCGCGTGCTCTCAAGAACTTGAGCAATTCCATAATCATCAAGGTTTTACCAACATCCGTGTCAAGGATTCTGGCAACACAACTTGCTACCATGATGAATGGTGATGGAGGATGCAGATGCAAAGAAAGATAACACCTTCTCAGATTTCACCCTTGACGGGGCCAAGGAGATAGAATCTGGATGATCGACCGAGAGACATTTAGCACTCCGCTTCTAATGTTCTCCTTGATGTGCTAGTGTACCCATTCATAGATATGGTTTGATATCTAGAGCATCAAGTAAAAAGGTCGGACTTCGGGAACACAAAAATCCATAGGGGCAACTAGGGGGTAATCCTACGAAATCCTTATGGGGAGGTGGCCAACCTCCTTAATCAAGATACTACAACAATGGGTCTTCCGGCTGGGTGTGTTGGCCACGACATCCACTTTACCAGTTATCGAGGAACCAATATTATAGTTCTTGGGGAAATGTTCCAACCATCATATCTGCCTGAGATTCAGATCTGGTTGGTGTCAGGATATTCCAGACTCATCGAGTCTAGGAAGAAAAAGAAAGTTTGCAACATAAATCGACGAGATGACGTTGCGAGATTCTCGGGAAATGAACTACGATAGCAAGCTCCAAAACATGAGCTGGTTCTGCTACACACGTGTGAACACGCTGTCACAGACAAACATGAACACATGGTAGTCTTATAATAAAACACTACCGAGTTCCGGGGGAAAACCATCATCGAGGATATCGAAGTCCTTGCATAAGGTATACTCTTAAGAAGGAACTTCTTCTCCTTGAACAAATCAATCAGTGGCTTGGTGTGCTCGGGACACATATAGAATGGAGGTAGCTAATCTCACAATCCAATGTATACTTCACACATGCATGACTGACTTGGGATGATTCCAAGGAAGCAAAAACAATCTTTCTCGGATACACGGCGGCAACTTACACCAAGTGCACGTGAATTAGAGAAAGTCACATCTTTCATCCGGACATATGCTCCATGAGCGGGTCATGAAGATAATGCTTAGAAAAGTTTCCAGTACTAGCGGGATGTTCAACATAATCATGGAGAGGTTAAATATATTGCTGATGGGCTCAACAACAACTCATCCTGGTTTCCATGAAGAAGGAGTTCCATAATTATGTGAACGAGTGATAGCACTAGTCAGACCCAAACGATATAATGGTGTATGCTCGAGGAAAATCCACGAGTAAGACAACACTGCGAACATCGTTGGTTCGGATTTGATTTGACGATAGCCCATACTCAAATCAAAGGTTTGGGTAAGATAATAGATCGAACAATTGATCACAAGGGCCAATTGATGAAGATATCATCTTTCTTCAACACACACTACACAAGAATATCCCTTTGGAACAAACTAAGTCGGGCAAGCTTCCATCTTCCAACTTTCCAAGTTGTTGTTCAGCTTAGCCAACTAGCTCAGGGGTATCCCACACAGATTCTTGGAGAAGGGGTGGTTTACAAGGATAAACCAACTTGATCACGAGCTTAACATTGCGGTCGGGTGACGACCCGGTGATACTTCCGAGAAGATAATCGGAAAATCACAACCACCGATATGCTATTAGGCTCAGGAACAATCTTGCTTTTCAGGGCAAGACGATATGATCAACAGAGCGAGGGATTGGCACAATCCTAACTCATTGATCGAAGGGTGCACCGGAAATAAGGACTAGATAGCACGATCAGTCTTAGAATGATGATTCAAGAACCAACAGGCTAAGAATGAAATTATTGTCCTTTAACTACCAAACAACGAGGTTGCTGGGAGTATGGATTTCACACATCACAATTCATTTGTCGGTATTCCGGTTGCATCAACACGAGGGCCGAGGAATGACTAATGATGGTGAGAAGTATCACTACGTCAAAATTCATGAGAGTTGGTGCAGTTCTCATGACAATTCTGACATAAAGGGGGTAATACTCCAAGGTAGAACAGAACCAAAAGCTGGATTGGCATCTGATCTGCGGAATACAACTACTTTGACCCAATTCTAGATATGGATGAGGTACTGGAGTTTGTTTCTCCAAGTCATTCGGGGCAGAATGGCTTGATGGACCACAAGAGTAATAGGCATCGACAAACGAACGCACGCATACTCTTGACTATCAATTGATAGACGAAGGTCAGTAGACAACTAAAGAGGGACAACTCAAAGGAACATATAACTTTCTGAGTTGTGGATGCATAGATTAGTATGTCGAACCAAGTTCAATATAATTCCTCCGGATAACCCATGCAGAAAGGTAGAACTGGCAGAACCACAATATATAATGGAGAACTCATCAAGAGCACTCTGGTTGTGATCGTTCAGTTCAACGAGGAACTTCTGCCATAAGTAGTTCATGGTATTTGGAAGAAGAAGATACCACGGACTTCAAGGACTATCGCAAAGGTTACTAATAACCTAAGGGAACTAGCAAACACTATCGACATGAAGTAAGTAGGGTGAATCTCGGGTTCAAGAAGCCCGGAATGGAATACCTACTAACTAAGTGGCATCAAGGGATGCTTACGAGAATGATGGCCAGAATCATCACACTGGGACACAATCATGGCTAAATTACTAGATGATCCCCTAAGACACCTAGGGTCATAATACCAACTCCAACATATATGTCAAGGCAATAAAGTACCTCAACTCACTGATTTGTGTGATTAATCTGACCAAAGGCACATCGGAAACAGGAGGAAGGGATTTGCAAATGCATCAGACTCTTTGGAAACCTGGGATGACTCGGACAGCATAACGGCTGTAAATGCTCAGAAAAGATTTGAGACATTCACAAAAATGGTGGCATAACCACTCAGAAGCATAGTATCAAGGTTTCGAGATCAACAGTTAACGTACGGAAGTAGTAGAAACTGAACTCAAGCTTAAATCCAACGATCTTATAAGTCTACGGATTAGTAACACGTGATCCTGATAGAAAGAAGAGATAGCCTAGTTCTTAATCCCCGTAGAAGAGAAGATGATGACTCAGATCAGAAGGGCATGAGGTATAAGGAGTAAAAAGAGCCTTACGTTCCATCCCACAATCAATTCCCTTATATAACTAAAGAATTTCTAGACTCAACTTCGACCAGTTTGGCTTGGTAATCCTACAGGCAGTCAAGCTCTGATACCAACGCTGTCAGGACCCCGACTCAATGCCACATCGACCTAGCATGTAACACCTCATATCACTTTGCGGCCTCACGCACGGTATTCCCACGGGTGTCGCCTTACCTTTGCCCGGGACCGTTTGCGCCTTTTGGCACACGTATATGACAGTGTCGCTAGCATCCATATGATAAGGAGCCCGGGCTGACATGGCTAGTCGTAAACCCAAAGTGGCACAGACTTACAGGGACAGGCATCCATGACCCAGCATCGAACGTGTCGGTCATCAGCGAGTGAATCCAGGCTGTAGCACTGGGCTAGCAGGACTCCGATATTCATCGCGTGACATTTCCCCGAAGGGACAGACACAGGAACGAAGAAGGACACATGCCGGCCAGCCTAAGTGTTCCGGAGCAGTAGCAAGCTACCATGGCTCGGTGGAAACACTAGGAGACATTTCCCGGTAAGAGAGGCTACTAAAGATAAACAACTAGATGGTCAGATCCCACACATACCAAGCATTTCAATAGCATACACACAATATGCTCGATATGTGCAAATACAACATGGCATCACAACATGACTCTACGACTCAAGTAATTTATTCAATAGGCTCCGAGGAGCGAGATATTACAAACATGGGTCTCATGACCCAACATTCAGAGCATACAAATCAAGCACAAGCGGAAGCTATCATGTCTGAGTACAGACATCTATAAATGAAAAAGGCTGAGAAGCCTGACTATCTACCAAATCCTGCCGAGGCACAAGATCGTAGCTGAGGTAACAAGCTAAACGTCGAAGACCACGCGGAAATACTAGTGAGACTGAAGTCTCTCTGCAAAAACATAAAATAGGCAAACGTGAGTACAAATGTACCCAGCAAGACTTACATCAGAACTATCTACATATGCATCATTATCAACAAAGGGATGGTGGGGTTTAACTGCAGCAAGCCAGCTTTGACTCGGTGGCTATCCTGAACTACGACTGCAAGCGACTCTTTTGAGGTGGCGCACACGAGTCCACATATTCACCATATCAATACACCACTATGGATCCGCTCCCGTCTCCCTACGAGAACGCCTTCCATAGCACTCACGCTTATCTTGCGTATTTTAGAGTATCCACTTTCACTTGTCTATGAACTGATATAAGCAACCCAGAAGTCCTTTACCGCGGACACGGCTATTCGAATAGATGATGTTAACCCTGCAGGGGTGTACTTCTTCATACATGTTTCCACCACTTAGCGTCTGCACACGACATGTGCTCGGCAGACTTCAAGCGAAAGCCGACGTGGGTGTAGACCACGACCTACCTAAACACTCAGGTCTCTAGTCCAGGTTTATCGCCTATTCGGGTTCCATCCATGAGGAGATCCGGCCGGAGTTTCGCTCACAGCCCCAAACGATGTGAACAGGGTTCCCGAGATACCAAACGGGCATTCGGTACACCGTGCCACGTACCTACCGCATCACAGCCCACCCCTACGGTCAGCGCTGTCCACGGCCTCCAGTAAGCTACAAACACCAGAAACTACTTGCAACTCCTGGACAGAGGACTAGGGTGAATAAGAAGTCGAGCGGGGTCATATTTCAGGGCCCAATGCATGGTAGTAGCTGAATCATGGATCACAAACACAAAACTCAGTTCCTGAGGACGGCTGCAATGAGACAACCCACCATGTACTCCTACATGGCCTCTCACCGCTACCTTTACCAAATCGTGTTCACACACTTAGCTCACACACAGTAGGACATGTTCACACGCCTCTGATTCATCCCCGATGAATCAGACCTGACTCAACTCTAAGCAATAGCAGGCATGACAACAAGCATGAATGAGTAGGCACATCAGGGCTCAAACAACTCCTACTCATGCTAGTGGGTTTCATCTATTTACTGTGGCAATGACAGGTCATGCAAAGGATAAAGGGGTTCAGCTACCGCAGCAAGTAACAAAATGTCGTTGTTGTCCTAATGCAGTAAAAGAGAGCAGGAGCGAGAGAGTGGGATTTTATCGAAATGAACAAGGGGGTTTTGCTTGCCTGGCACTTCTGAAGATAACATTGAGTCTTCATCAGTGTCAACGATCACATCATCGGTATCACGTCTATCGAGAGGGGACAAATACCGGCAAATACAGAAAAGACACGATCAATGCAATGCACAATATGATGCATGCTATGACATGGCAATATGAATGTGTTTTGGGCTAATGCACCTAAAACCAGATTAAATGAAGTTGGTTTGAATCCAAGATTCAAATTCAAACTCCATATGGGGTTATTTAAATGTCATTCACTTCATTTGTCCTAAACAGTAGTGATAAGTTGTTCTAACATGCATGAAAATGGTACAGATGGATAGATTGGATTTTTCTGATAATTTTTCATATATAAATTATTTAATTTGGAGCTACGGTTGAATTTCTATGAATTTTAGAAGTTTTAGACATTTTCTGGAATTTCCTGAATAATAATAAATCCAGAAATGAATTATGGCGTCAGCACCACGTCACAGTGACGTCAGCAGGGTCAACTGGGCTGGCTCGGGTCAAACCTGACCAGTGGGGCCCACTGGTCAGTGTCTCAGGTCTGGATTGAGTGAATGACAGGTGGGACCGGTCAATGATGACTGGGCCAGAGTCAAAGCTGACACGTGGGGTCCACGGCACTAACACTAATTTAACAGAATAACTATATTAACCTAATTAAGCGCAGGGGCCCACATGGCAGTGGCTCTGGGGGTGTTTAGCGGGGTTATTAGCACTAATTAACCGGCGCCACGTCAGCAGGTGACGCCGGCGACCACAGCAGCGGCGGGAACTCGCCGGAGTTGGTCGAGGCGGCGCTACAGGCTGCGGTTGGGCACCCTGAGGGCACCAGGAGGGAGCCCGTGCTCCTGGCGTCCAGGGGCGCACGCAGCGGGGCACAGGGAGGCCGGGGTCGACGGCGGCGACCAGAACGGCGGCGGCCGGAGCTACGGGTTCGAGCGGCGCGGGGCTGCAGCTTGCAAATGAACAAGCTAGGCGGTTGGGAAGCATCTAAGGGACGTGTCGAACTCGTCCAGGTGCTCTTCATGGTCAGCGGGGGTCGCTAGCAACGACGAGCTTCACGGCGGCGGCGGCGAGCTCTCGGCCATCACAGAAACAACGGCTAGGGGATGCAATCGATGGTGGGGAGAGGGGGAGAACGAAGAGGAGCTCACAGCGGTGAGGGGGAGCAACTCGGTGTAGCCGGGGACGTGCTGAGGCCGCAAATTGACCGGAGGGGGCCGTCGGATCCGGAGGTTGAAGACGGCGCGTTGGCGGCGATGCAGGGCTTCCGGAGGGCCGTGGAGCGGTGGGGAGGAAGAGGGGGGTCGAGGCGGAGCTCCTGGGTGCATCGGCGAGGCTAGGGGTGGCCGGTGGCCGCGGCAGCAGCAAACGGCGGCGACGGTCGCTCTCGGGTGCGTGCGAGAGAAAGAACAGAGGAGGAGATGGGGACGAGGGAGTGAGCGGGAGGGTTCCAGGGGGTCGAGGCGGCGCCGAGGAGAAGGCGCGAGGCGTCGTGGTGGCCTCAGGCGAAGCAGACGAGCAGGGTGGTGGCGTGGCGAGCTCGGGCGCGTGCACCGAGTCCCTCCTCTGCCTACTGGCGCGAGGAGGAAGGCGACAGGGAGGAGGAGGTGGGCTGGGCCGCACAGTGCTGGACCAGCACAGGAGCTGGGCCGGCTCTGGTGGGCTGCACGGGTAAGGCCAGGTAGGCTTTCTGCTCTGTTTTATTTTTTTTCTTCTGTTTTGTTTTATTTAATTTATTTTGCCACTGTTTTGAATTTAAAATAATTCAAACAATGCCAAAAACTCCTCTGAATATTTTATATTGCTAGATGGACTTTTCCAAAAGCTTATAAAATATTTCAGGGGTATTTGAAATTATATTCTAATTATATGAATATAATTCAAATTCAAATAGCTAATGAATTAAATCCAAAGTCCCAAAAATAATTCCTTAAAAATGTTCAATATTTTGGTTGGGACCAGAACCCTTACCAAAAATTATCAAACATTTAAAAGGGCATTTGTGGAGCAATGAATGAGATTTCTAGGGTTTTTGCCCCTCTTTTATTTAAGTTTTTGAGGCTTCCAAAATTCCTCAGTTCAAGTTTTCGAAAATATAGACATGATGCACACATGAAGCTAGCCTAGAGCACTACCAGCAGCTAGGGATGTGACACTTACTCTCGTGCAATGACAAGTGAATAAACACTCATCGTGCGAATAACACATCTAGCATGGAAAATATTAGCCACCCCTCACCGCCTTGTTAGCGGCACAAGCACACAAAAGAGAAATTTATTTTGAATATTAGAGATGGCACATACAAATTTGCTTAGAACGGTAAAATAATACCGCATATAGGTAGGTATAGTGGACTCATGTGGCAAAACTGGTTTAAAGGTTTTTGGATGCACAAGTAGTGATCATACTTAGTGCAAAATGAAGGCTAGCAAAAGATTGAGAAGCGACCAACCAAGAAACGAATAATCTCATAAGCGAGCATTAAGCATAATTAACACCGAATAATGCACCACAAGTAGGATATAATTTCATTACATGACTATTGACTTTCGTGCTTGCATAGGGAATCACAAACCTTAACACCAATATTCTTACTAAAGCATAATTACTCATCAAGACAACTCACATATCACATCATCATATCTCAAAACTATTACTAAGAAACAAGTTTATTTTGTCCAATGATCTTCATGCAAGTTTTTATTATATCATTCTTGGATATCTATCACTTTGGGACTAATTTTCATGTGTTGCTTTTGATAAGCTCAAACAAATATAAGTGAAGATCATGAGCATAATATTTCTTCTCTCGAATTAATTTAAGTGAAGCAAGAGAGAATTTCTTGAAAATTTTACTAACTCTCAAATAAATCTAAGTGAAGCAAGAGAGAATTTCTTCAAAAATACTAAAGCACACCGTGCTCAAAAATATATAAGTGAAGCACTAGAGCAAATCCATAGCTCATAAAAATTTAAGTGAAGCATAGAGAGGAATTCTAACAAGTCATGGCATAATTTTGGCTCTCTCAAATAGGTGTGTCCAGCAAGGGATCAAGACTTAAAACAAAAAATAAAACAAGAAAAGACTCATATCATACAAGACGCTCCAAGAAAAACACATAGTATGTGACGAATAAAAATATAGCTTCGAGTAAAATACCGATGGTCGTCAGAAGAAATAGGGGATGCCACTCGGGGGGCATCCCCAAGCTTAGTTGCTTGCTCTCTTTTGGATAATAGCTTGGGATGTCGGGGCATCCCCAAGATTAGGCTCTTCTTACTGCTTATTCCTTCATCCATAGTAAGATAACCCAAAACATGAAAACTTCAAACTCAACAAAAGCCTTCATGAGATCCGTTAGTATAAGAAAACATATCACTACTATAAGTACTATAGCAAAGCAATTCATATTTTGTTCTTGCATTATATCTACTATATTCCAACTTTTCTATGGCAAAAACTCATGAAATAAAACCATAGAGCCATCAAAACAAGCACACAATGCAAAGAAAACAGAATCTGTCAAAAAACAGAACAGTCTGTAGCAATATGGATATTTCGAATACTTATGTAACTCCAAAAACTTTGAAAAATTAGGAAGACCTGGGAAATTTGTATATTAATCTACTGCAAAAGGAATTGTTATTTTATCGTTCTCTGGTTAAAAATGAAAATTATTTTTGTGAGCGCATAAGTTTCTGTTTTTTCAGCAAGATCAAACAACTATCACCCAAGAAGATCCTAAAGGCTTTACTTGGCACAAACACTAAATTAAACACAAAAAACACAATCATAACAGTAGCATAATTGTGCTAACACTCAAGAACAGAAAGCAAAAAGCAAAAATAAATTTTATTCATTGGGTTGTCTCCCAACAAGCGCTATAGTTTTACGCCCTTAGCTAGGCATAAAGCAAGGATCTTAGTTTTGACATCTTTGTTTCGAGATCCATAAGATGCCCTCATGATTGATTCATATGGTGGCCTAATTCTTGTTCTAGGGAAGTGTTCCGTACCCTTCCTCAAAGGAAATTGGAACTTAATATTGCCTTCTTTCATATCAATCACGACACCGATAGTGCGTAAAAATGGTCTACCAAGAATAATTGGACAAGACGGATTGCAATCAATATCAAGAACAATAAAATCTATGGGAACATAATTCCTATTTGCAAGAATAAGAACATCATTAATTCTTCCCATAGGCTTTTAATAGTAGAATCCGCCAAGTGCAAATTTAAAGAACATTCTTTAATATCGATAAGACCAAGCACATCACATAAATATTTCAGAATTGTAGAAACACTAGCACCCAAGTCACACAAAGCAAAACACTCATAACTTTTAATCTTGACTTTGATATTAGGTTCCCATTCATCATGCAATTTTCTAGGGATTGAAACTTCTCATTCCAACTTTTCTTCTAAAGCTATCATCATAGCATCAACAATATGTTTAGTAAAAGCTTTATTTTGTTCATAAGCATGGGGTGAATTTATCATGGATTGCAACGAAGAAATACAATCAATCAAAGAGCAACTATCATAATTAAAGTCTTTGTAATCCAAAAGAGTGGGCACATCACTAGTTAAAAGTTTTGACCTCTTCAAACCCACTTTTATCAATTTTCTCAACAAGATTTTCACCCTCCGAATTATAGGGACGCCTTCTAACTAAAGTTGACTCTTCTCCAGTCCCTTTTTCATCAATCTTAAACAAGGAATCAATAAAAGAAACACCAATCATTTTAAGCTCTTCATCACTTTTGCGAAAGTAATCACTAGAAAATGCCTTTTCTGAAAATTCTCTTTTAGCTCTAAGTATAGCGATTCTTTTTTTACTTTCATCCATAGAAACATAGAGAGCTTTAATAGATTCCTCAACTTTAGGAACAAAAAATTTCATTTTGATATTTTCTACATCATGAGCAATTCTATCAACACTTCTAGACAAATCATCAATCTTATTCAACTTTTCTTCTATGGTAGTGTTGAAAAGTTTTTGCATGTTGATAAATTATTTAATATTATTCTCAAGATCAGAGGTGTTAATATTGTTATTATAAGAAGGATTTCCATAGGAATTACCATAATTATTATAGGAATTACTAGGAAAAGGCCTATGATTAAAATTACCTCTATAAGCATTGTTGTTGAAATTATTTCGAGAGATAAAATTCACATCTACGGCATCACTAGTTTGCTCAATTAAAGTAGACAAAGGCATACCATTAAAATCAATAGGAGCACTTTTACTAGCAACCAATTTAAGAGCATCAACGTTTTCACTCAAAGAAGAAATTTCTTCAACCGAATTAACTTTTTTATCTAGTGGGAGCTCTTTCGGTATGCCCTTATGCATAATTTGCCATGATATTATCAAGAAATTTGGTGGCTTCACCCAAAGTAATTTCCATAAAAGTACCACCCGTGGCGGAATCTAAAAGGTTATGAGAAACAAAATTCAATCCCGCATAAAAATTTGTATGATCATCCAAAGATTTAACCCATGAGTTGGGCAATTCCTTAGCATCATTTTCATCCTTTCCCAAGATTGTGCAACATGCTCATGTTCAAGTTTCTTGAAATTCATGATCTGGGTTCTAAGGGAAATAATTTTTGCGGGCGGAAAATACTTAGTGATAAAAGCATCTTTGCACTTATTCGAAGAATCGATACTATTGCGAGGCAAAGAAGAAAACCATTTTTTTGCATAATCACGCAAAAAACGGAAATAATTTCATCTTCACAACATCATTGTCCACATCTTTTTTATTTTGCATATCGCATAATTCCACGAAGGTATTAATATGGGACGCGACATCATCATTAGGAGTACCGGAGAATTGATCTTTCATAACAAGATTCAGCAAAGCAGTATTAATATCACAAGACTCCGCACTAGTGGCGGGAGGAGCAATCGGAGTTCCAATAAAATCATTGTTGTTGGTATTTGAGAAATCACACAACTTGATGTTCTCTTGAGTCATGATGACTATGCAACAAGATTGCACTCAAAAACAGATCCGGCAAGAAGACGACGAATGAAAAAGAGGGCGAATGAAAACGGCAAATTTTTGTGAAGTGGGGGAGAGGAAAACGAGAGGAAAATGGCAAAATAATGTAAATTGCAAGGAGATGAGATTTGTGATTAGGAACCTGGTATGTGTTGAAGATCCTCCCCGGCAACGGTGCCAGAAATTCCTTTTGATGCGGCTTGAAGCAACGCCGATATTTCCCCAAAGAGGAAGGGATGATTCAGCACATCAGTGGTAGGTATTTCCCTCAGATATGAAACCAAGGTTATCGAACTAGTAGGAGGACCAAGCAACACAATGTAAACAACCCCTGCACACAAATAACAAATACTCGCAACCCGGCGTGTAAAAGGGGTTGTCAATCCCTTTCGGGTAGCGGCACCCCAAGATAGGCAAACAGGCGTGAAATAAATTGTAGTAGATTGATAGATCGAACGCCAAATAAAATAAATAAGAATAAAATGCAGCAAAATATTTTTGATTTAATAGATCTGAAGATAAAAGGCAAATAAAATAGATTGCAAAGGCAAATAATATGAGAAAGACACCCGGGGCCGTAGTTTTCACTAGTGGCATCTCTCGAGAAAAATAGCAAACGATGGGTAAACAAATTACTGTTGGGAAATTGTTAGAACATCAAATAATCATTATGATATCCTGGCAATGATCATTACATAGGCATCATGTCCAAGATTACTAGACCGACTCCTGCCTGCATCTACTACTATTAATCCACACATCGACCGCTATCCAGCATGCATCTAGTGTATTAAGTTCATGGGGAAACGGAGTAATGCAATAAGAACGAAGACATGATGTAGACAAGATCTATATATGTAGAGATAGACCCCGTCATTTTATCCTTAGTAGCAATGATACATACATGTCGGTTCCCCTTCTATCACTCGGATCAATCACCGTAAGATCGAACCCACTACAAAGCACCTCTTCCCATTGCAAGATAAATATATCAAGTTGGCCAAACAAAACCCAAATATTGGAGAAGAAATATGAGGCTATAAGCAATCATGCATATAAGAGATCAAAGAAACTCAAATAACTTCCATGGATAAAAGGAGATAGATCTGATCATAAACTCAAAGTTCATCGGATCCCAACAAACACACCGCAAAAGAGTTACATCATATGGATCTCCAAGAGACCATTGTGTTGAGAATCAAACGAGAGAGAGGAGGACATCTAGCTACCAACTATGGACCCGAAGGCCTACAAAGAACTACTCACACATCATCGAAGAGGCACCAATGGAAGTGGTGAACCCCTCCGTGATGGTGTCTAGATTGGATCTGGTGGTTCTGGACTCTACGACGGCTGTAATTGATTTTCGTCGACTCCCCTAGGATTTCTGGAATATAGGGGTATTTATAGAGCAAAGTGGCGGTCCGGGGGCACCTGAAAATGCAACTGTCCCTAGGTGGTTTTGGTAATTACTAACAACGTGTAGCTCATTGAACTAATGCTATTTCAAGATGATCATTTCAGAAAGTTCAATGATTGGCATGGCATGGATTAGGAATGTGGACCCCTCAAAATGCTAAGGACACATATTGGCGCAAGCTCGAGACTCTGTATTTTCGTTTCAATGATCCAAGATCACATTGAGTCCATAGGAAAGCCAATACTATTAAAACGGGATGAGGTGTTGCTTAATGGCTTGCTTGCTCAAAATGCTTAGTGATATGCTCCAAAAGCCCCCAACCACTTTCTCATATCCACATATGTCCCAAACCAAAAGTCAAACTCGGCCCTACCGATTTGATCTATCCGACACCACCGACTTCACTTGACATAGCCACTGCCAGAAACCCTACTCACTTCGGTCTCACTGATAGGGATCTCGGTCTCACCAAGATGGGATTGCAAACTCTCTGTTTCCCTTCGTAATGTTTTGGTCTAATAAAGATGAGCGATCGGTCCCACCGAGTTTGCAATGCAAACTCTCTGTTTCCCCTTCGTAACGTTTCGGTCTCACCGAAATGAGCGATTCGGTCCCATCGAGTTTGCCTGACCAACTCTCTGGCTAGCTTGTTACCAAAATCGGTCCCGCCGAGTTTGTGTAACCGGTCTCACCGAGATTACGCTATGCCCTAACCCTAATGAAATCGGTCCCACCGAGTTGACATGTCGGTCCCACCAAAAAGACTAACGTTCACATTTTGAACTAAATTGGTCTAACCGAGTTTCATGATTTGGTCCCATCAAGTTTGGTGATTTGTGTGTAACAGTTAGATTTTGTGTGGAGGATACATATACCCCTCCACCCTTCCTTCATTAGTAAGGAGAGCCATCAGAATGTGCCTACACTTCCAACATACATTTTCTGAGAGAGAACCACCTACTCATGTGTTGAGAGCAAGATATTCCATTCCAACCATATGAATCTTGATCTCTAGCCTTCCCCAAGTTTCTTTCCACTCAAATCATCTTTCCACCAAATCCATATCCATGAGAGAGAGTTGAGTGTTGGGGATACTATCATTTGAAGCACAAGAGCAATGAGTTCATCATCAACACACCATCTATTACCTTTTGGAGAGTGGTGTCTCCTAGATTGGTTAGGTGTCACTTGGGAGCCTCCGACAAGATTGTGGAGTTGAACCAAGGAGTTTGTACGGGCAAGGAGATTGCCTACTTCGTGAAGATCTACCCTAGTGAGGCAAGTCCTGCATGGGCGATGGCCATGGTGGGATAGACTAGGTAACTTCTTCGTGGACCCTTCATGGGTGGAGCCCTCCGTGGACTCGCGCAACCGTTACCCTTCGTGGGTTGAAGTCTCATCAATGTGGATGTACGATAGCACCACCTATCGGAACCATGCCAAAAAATCTCCGTGTCTACATTGCGTTTGCTCCCTCCAAACTCCCCCTTTACCTTCATATGCAAATGTTTTACATTCCGCTGCTATACTCTTAGACTTGCATGTGTAGGTTGATTGCTTGACTTGTGCTAAGTTGTTAAAATCTACCAAGACTTAAAATTGGGAAAAGCATAGATTTTATTTGGTCAAGTAGTCTAATCACCCCCTAGACATACTTTCGATCCTACAAGTGGTATCAGAGCTTTGGTCTCCATTTGCCTTGATTTCCATAGCTTTTGGTGATCATAGCCTTGGTTTCAGAAGGTTGTGGATGCGCGGGGTGGCGCCTGGGGCTTGGTGGCCTCACCCTTCGGTTAATTGTAGGCAAAGTAGCACTGTTCGACGTGTGCTTTGTACGGTTGAACATGTATAAGTACTCATACGGCTTTCAGCTATGGTTGTTAAGTGCCCGTGCTGGTTTTAGTTAAGGTTGCTAAGTACTCTTGTTGCTTTTACAGTCTGTCATGTTTCTTCAGTCATGTCTTCCTCCAGCCGCCAAAACCAAACCAGCGCCGGCGGGGCTGCCTGCTTCCTCCTCCCAAGGCTGGCTGCGCCTCAGCGCACGCATTGCCGCCCCACCGTCTCCTAAATCATTAACACCGACCTTCGAGGCCTCGCAGTCGTCCTCCGCGCGCTTTGCTGCGCTCGCTGCGGCGCCGCCATCTCGCATTGTCAACATGGTCAACAAACAAGAGGAATCGGCAGAGGACTGTACGTGGAGAGGATGATAGTAGGGGCCCACCATGTCCATGGCCGGACACAAGGAAGTTCCTCATTTTTTGTTATATATATACTCCATTGTCAGTGTATGGAAAAAGAAAATGCTTCCTGCTAGTGGTTTCCTGACATCTGGGACCCACGACATTGGCAGTGTATATATTCAATAGACAAGAGAACAGCACAAGATCGGCTGACACCTGGGACGTAGCTACTCGAGCAGTATTTTTTTGTTATGGTTGAGATGGAGCAAGGTTTCAACTAGGCTGTGGACCGTCTAGCCCACGCTTATATATGTTATGTTCACCACATGACCAACCTAGCTATTTTTTGTTTGTGAAAATGAGCCCACTTTATTTTTTCTGAAGAATACCCAATCCAGGCCTACTTATTTTTCTACGCCTGATGGGCTGCAACTCTTTCAAGACACCTACAAATCTTGAAAGTAATATGAAATGGGCTGTAAATATAAAAAACAGATGACAAATTGGCAATTACTTTATAATTTCTGAATTTTTTTCACATTTTCACATTCCAATTTCACTAGGCTTTAACCTAATTCAAATATATATTCAAAGTACTTTAAATCTGGCTTGACATTTCAGTATTAAAAATAGTTTGGAACCCACAGAAATATGCGAAATTTCGTTTAAATTTTTAACCCTGGCCCTGGCCAACAAAAAAATGGACTGCAATAAATTGCATAAGAAGTTGCAATGAGCTATATATAAATTATTAAAAAAATAGGGAATGGTCTGACTTGTGGGCCTATTAAGTTGACGCGTATGCAAGATTTTTTTTACTTATTATATGCGACAACAAATGATTCTAGCAGACATAACCGTTGGATGTCAATCCAACGGTCATCGTGTTTCTTCAATCTATGATCTTCTTGCTCCAACCGCCAAATCCAGCACCGGCGGGACCGCGTACTCCCGCCTCCAGTGGTCGGCTGTGCTGCCGCGCAGGCCTCACCACCCCCTACTACCCCCACCGCTAGCCAGGCCATCCCTCTACTCACCCACATCCCTCCATTGTTGTGGCTTCGCCGCCTCCCGGACATTCCCTTCATAGGTCTCGCTGTCGTCCATCGCGTCGGTGTTCTCGGCACGGCGTGGTCAACGTTGTCAACAGACAACAACATAGGAAGAGGGACGTACATGGAGAGGTTGACAATTGGGACCCACATGATCCATGGCCGCGCGCAAGCAAGTACCTCCTTATTATGCCAAAAAGAATGAATACTCCCGCTGACAGCTCGGACCCACCAGATATATCTTCGCACGCAAGGAAGTGCCTCCTTATTACACACAAAAAAATGAATACACCCCCTGCTAGCTGGGACCCACCATAGTGGGAGGCTGACTTGTGGGCCTACTAAGTTGACGCGGATGGAGGGCTTTGTCAACTTAGTCAACAAATGATTCTATCACCAGTGACCGTTGGATTGTTAACATCGAACGGTCGTCCTGCTTCTTCAACCTCTGATTTTCTTGCTCCGGTCGTCCAAACCATCGCGTGCTCTTGCCTCCCGTGGTCGGTTGTGCTGCCGCGGAAGCCTCACCGCCCCCTACTACTCCCACCGCTGGCCAGGCCCTGCGGCGACGGCAGCCTCACACTGCAGCCTCACTAGTGAACCCTCGTACTCCTCTCCGCGTGGGCATCCACTGCCGCATCTTCCTCGGCTCCGCGTCGTTCCCTTCCTAGGCCTAGCCATCGTCCACCGCCTTGCTGCTCTCAGCGCGGCGTGGTCAATGTGGTCAACCGACGACTTCCATCGAAAGAGTACTGTACGTTGAGAGGCTGACAGTTAGGTCCACGGCCGCAACAAGGAAGTGCCTCCTTATTACGCGCAAAATAATTATTCCTCCACCTGACAGCAGGGACCCACCAGACAGGCCATTGTATTTCGCGAAAAAAATGTTTCCCCCTGACTGCTGGGACCCACCATCTACATCTTCGCACGCAAGGAAGTGCCTGACAGTCGGGACCCACCCGGTCAAAGCGTACGTAGCGTTGTCATTCTGGTCGCAAACGTGTACGTACATACTGGTCGATGTAGAGGCGCGCACATGTGGTAGTAGAGGCGCACATTTGTCATAGTAGAGGCGCGCACGTAGCATGTACATGTACGTACAGCGGCCAGGGTGGAAGAAAGTAAGTACGGCCACGTACATACATACGGGCGGGGTCTTGAACGCCTACTCGCACATATGTACGGCCAGGGCTCATGTACATGGTTGTGGCTGGGTTGGAATGGAGAAACTGCATCATCATCGTGTTCATGGGGAGGCAACAGAATGCGTCGTGTTCATCGGGAGGCAACAGAATGCGTGTTGTTCATCGGGAGCCAACTGGCTTGGACGGAACAACCAATGGAAACGAGGCCTGGAGTACCGCAGAACGGAGGAAACGGCCTTGTGTTCGACCGGCCACGGTGGAAACAGGATCCTGTTCATCGGGAGGGGTCTGGCGTACCGCAAAACGGAGGAAACGGACCTCCTACAGTGGAAACGGGGTCATGTTGATTGGGAGGGGTGTGGCGTACCGCAAAACGGAGGAAACGGACTTGTGTCGGAGCGCTACGGTCGAAACGGGGGTCCTGTTCATCGGGAGGGGTGTGGCGTACCGCAAAACAGGACTCCACGGGATACTGCTCATCTCCACCGTCGACCTCCTCCAGCCTCCGCGGGCTACTGTTCATCCACCGTCGACCTCCTCCAGCCTCCACCTGTGAGTGTTCATCCACGGGCTCCTGTTCATCCAGCCTCCACCGCGCGCTCCTCCACCGGCTACTGTTGAACCAGCCCTCTCCACGGGGTCCTGTTCAACAACCCCTCCACGGGCTACTGTTCATCCAGCCCTCCACTAGCTACTGTTCAACCAGCCCTCCACCGGCTACTGTTCATCCAGCCCTCCATGGGGTCATGTTCATCCAGCGGCAACGGCCTCTACTACCATGCGGTCCTGTTCATCCAACCCCCCACCGGGAACAGTTCATCCAAACCCCCCAACAACACTCACTGTTGATCAAGAGGCAGCATCAATCGGCTTCAGTTAGCAGCAGTAGCGAAGGAATCACTCGGGTTTAGTTAACAGCAAGGGATTGATCGATCGCTCGGGTTCAGTAATGCATAGCCTGCAGTGCAATCACCCGGGTTCAGTTAGAGCGCAACGCCTCACACACAGTCCCGTACGTATGAGAGAAACGTGCATCGCTCGGCCCCTGACCACCCACTATAACCGGGAACTCCCTCGATATTTTCCTCGCCCTCGCTTCTACCATGGTTTTCTCCATCATGGACATCCCAAAGAATGTCATGCAGCCGAGTCTCAGGCCTGCCCAGGACGAAAAGCCCATTTTCTGTCATGATTTTTTTTCATAGAAGTAGGACCCCACAACATCTATGATGATACCGGGTTTTGTCACAATTATCGTCATAGAAGTGTCATAAGCATGACAGCAAAAATTTCATTCGGCCAAAAATATCACGGATGTGTCTTTTTTTGTAGTGATCCTATGGCGCTTTGAAGGATGGATCCTTAGCAGCCAGCCGAGGGGCACTTGCTGCCAGGAAAGCCACCATGCCGTTCTCAGCGCAGCCGCTTGAACTATTCGGCGGACTCGAAACAGAATGAGGGCGTTGCCAATGGCGGAAGGGTTCCATCACGTACAGGTTTTCCATACAAGGGGCAAGATTTTTTGAGGAGAATAACCTTATATTTAAAAGGAATTGCTCAAGGTTTTGCGTGACTTAGCTTTTCCGTTGGAGCGCGGATGGTTGTTGCGGCTGCGGACAACATCGCCTCGCCTGGCTGATGGGGCCAGAGTGTGGCTAATCGACGTAGCCTTCTTCTCTCGAGCCACCGCGACGAAGGAGTCGATGAGTTGACTTCAAAACCAGATTCTACTGCTTGCGCCCCCTACCTGGCGCGCCAAAGTTGTCGGGGTTCAAGAACGACGCCTATGGGATCACAGGGAATCCCTACTGTCGGTGTCAAAACCAGCGGATCTCGGGTAGGGGGTCCCGAACTTTGCGTCTAAGGCGGATGGTAACAGGAGGAAGGGGACACGATGTTTACCCAGGTTTGGGCCCTCTCGATGGAGGTAATACCCTACGTCCTGCTTGATTGATCTTGATGAAATGAGTATTACAAGAGTTGATCTACCACGAGATCGTAGAGGCTAAACCCTAGAAGCTAGCCTATGGTATGATTGTTGTTGTCCTACGGACTAAACCCTCCAGTTTATATAGATACTGGAGGGGGCTAGGGTTACACAAAGTCGGTTACAAGGGAGGATATCTACACATCCGTATCACCAAGCTTGCCTTCCACGCCAAGGAGAGTCCCATCCGGACACGGGACGAAGTCTTCAATCTTGTATCTTCATAGTCCAACAGTCCGGCCAAAGGATATAGTCTGGCTGTCCGGAGACCCCCTAATCCAGGACTCCCTCAGTAGCCCATGAACCAGGCTTCAATGACGATTAGTCTGGCACGCAGATTTGTCTTCGGCATTGCAAGGCGGGTTCTTCCTCCGAATACTCCATGGAAGATTTGGAACACAAGGATAGTGTCCAGCTCTGCAAAACAAGTTCCACATACCACCGCAGAGAGAATAATATTTCCACAAATCTAATCTGCTGACACGTTTAGCAACATGACATCACGTCATGTCCCGGTCATTATTCGAACCGTTTTTTCTCAACCAGCGCTGAACATATTGCGAGGCGGTTTTCTTGACACGTCTTATCGAAGGAGCGATCGTGTCCCCCTTATTACGGGATTCTCATCAATACGGACATGGGTAACCCAATCGTGCCCATTGGTATGACTCCTCGATTTTAGGAAAGTCCCAAACGGCCACGAGGAGGACGCTTGATATTCACCCTCTTTATAAAGAGGCCAAGGCCTGTCCTTTTTTCCTCCTCGTACTAAATCGAATCCTTCCCCCGCCTCGAGTTCCAACACCCAAGGCTCAGGTCAGGCGATTCAGACCTTCAACCATGTCCGGATCCAACCTTCGAGGTCGGTGGATGCCTTCCTCTGTCGCAGAGGAAGACATCAAGAAGCTAAGAGAGGCCAGGAATTTGACCCTCGAAATCTCGCACAGGATGCCTGCTCGAGGGAAGGTCATTCCCACTCCCGAACCCAGCGAGAGCGTTGTATTCATCTCTCACTTCCTCCGAGGGCTAGGCCTCGCTTTGGATCCCTTTTTTAGGGGGCTCATGTTCTATTATGGGCTAGATTTTCATGACCTGGCCTCGGATTCCCTCCTTCGCATCTCGTCGTTCATCGTCGTGTGTGAGGCCTTTCTCCGCATTACCCCACACTTCGGCCTGTGGCTCAAGACTTTCAATGTGAAGCCGAAGATGATCGAGGGGTGACACGTAGAGTGCGGAGGTGCCGTGATAAGCAAAAGTGCCGATGTTCTGTGGCCAGATGGTTCCTTCCCAGAGGTGTCCGGTTTATGGCAACGGGAGTGGTTTTATATCACAACTCCCCGAAGTGCCAAGTGGGTAGCCGCCCCTGCCTTTCGCTCGGGCCCCCCACCACAACTGACGTCATGGATCAACAAGGGGCTGAACTGGGGGCCAGTAAATGATGTGCCGATATTGCAAAGTCGCATCCAAGATCTCCTCGAGAGAGATGTCAGCCTGGTCACGGTAATGCAAGTCATGCTAGTTCGTCGAGTCCCGCCTTGCAAACATCGACCCCTCCGTATGTGGGAATTCAACCCGGAAGGACCGCAAACTATTCAACACTTCCTCGGCATGATGCTCGAAGAGATGTACAAATTGTTCTTTGGACCACAAATAAAGTGTCCGGACACCATCGAGGATGCGGGTCTGAGCTGTAATCGCCCAGATACCCAAGTAAGTAATCCCGTGGCCGAACACATTGTCTTTTTATTTATCATAACATTATTCTGAAAAGTCGCTCCTTGACCAGGACTGCGTAACAAAGGCAAAGATGATCAGGTGTTCGGCCCCCCTTCCCAAAGGCTCAGCAAATCAAGTACTAGCCAGAATGCTCGAGCCGGCGACTTATCAGGCGCCCTCAGGGGAAGACAAAGAGGGGAATAAAGAGGCTGAAAGCAAGCCTCACTCATTATTCATCCAAACTGGGGGAATTAGCGCCTTCTCGAAGGAGGATAACCAGGGAGAAGAATCTGAAATCCCCTCTCCCCAAGGAAGGAAGAGGACCGCCTCTAAAGACCCGGAAACAAAGGTTTCCAAATGGGGGAAGAAATCTTCGCCAGAGGGTCCTGCCTCGGAGGGTACTCTTGCCGTACAGTGCCCGCAAGGGGATCAGCCCTCTACCGAGCTGTAAGTACACAAAAAGTACTTAATAGTAAAAATATCCTACATTACTTCTGAAGACAATAACCGAAGCATATGTCTTGTAGTTCGGGTCGTAGCCCTTCTCGACAGAGTTCATCTTCGGGGGATCTTCTTCCGGAGATGATGGAGAGCGAAACACCTCCCCCTGCCACCCCACCTCATGAGGCGGGCGACCCTGAAGTGTCGTCGCGGAGGGTTTCTCCTGATCCACCAAGGCCAGAGGGTATCCTTTGGCCACCCCACCTCATGAGGCAGATAGTAGCCCCTGAGACTCCGGTTGCCATCGGGAATGGCGGCAAACAGAGGATCATAGTCCCAATTAATAATCAGGCCGCCTTCATGTGCAGGTGGCTGAAGGTCCGGTGGCTAGCCGGACTGATGAGTTTGCCGAGCTCAAGCGGCAACTTGATGCGGTAGATGCCGACATCGTGCTTGTCAACAAGCAGCTTGACGAGGCATAGGGTATGTGATTTCTCCGGTGATCAACACATAGTAGGAGGAGCATGATGCCAGTATCTTTAATATGTTATGACTGCAGATGGAGCTGCCACCGTGGAGACCCTACGGGCGGAACTTGCCCGAGCCAAGGAACAAGCCAGGAATAGCGATGCGGCCGCTCTAAAGGCGGTCGAAGAGCTGAGGGCCGAACAGGTCGTGCATTGCCAAAGCAAGGAAAGAATGGCCAAGATGGCCGTTGAGTTGAAAGATGCCGCCGACCGTTACCAGCTTCTTAAAAAAGAAAGCCGAGCGAAGGCGACGGACCTAGAGAAGGCCATGGTAGCAGCCAAGGAAGCCCACTCCAAAATTAGAGCAGCGAAGGAGGAGTTGTGTCAAGCTAGAGATATCACGGCTGGGAAGCCCTTTTTGTTGTGGACTAAGTTCAGAGATCCTAAGTATGCCCCTCTTGATCAACTATGGAGTTCTGCAGATGCATACGTGGATTTGGCAGCAAGTGCTGCTGATGCGGCCGAGTACTTCAAGGATCAAAAAGATCGTGAAGTGGAAAAGCTGTTCTGGTCACAGCTCCATGCTCCAGTGCGTCCGCTGCTGTTGAATGAGTGAATTGCCGAGTGGGCCGAGCTCCATAGGTTGTCCGGACTTGCCATGAAGTCTGTTGTGGATCATCTGTGGCCGGAAGGGCCAAGGCCGAATAGTTACTTTAGTTTAGTGCAACAATTCCTTGGTGTTGTGCCGCACATCGATGCTATGAAGAGGTCGGCATGCATAGAGGGTGCGCGGATGGCACTTGCCCGTGTCAAGACATACTGGGCAGATATGGAGGCCACCACTATTGCAACACAGGGTTCGGCCGTGGGCCGAGTTGCTGCCGAGCACTACTTTGAAGAAGTCCTTGAAGGCGCTCGTTCGATAGAGGCTTAGTGCTCGAAGAATATTATGTTCTAGTGACATGTGTTCCCATTGTAAAAACAATGTTTTATTGGATTATAAAGGATGTGTTTATACTTTTGCCTGAAAGTATTATGATGCCTCCTGTGCGGCCATTTATGTATATATGTATATAACCTGAAAGTTTGCAGTCGTCGGCTTCAACCCCCACGCATATAATGCGGGGGTGTTCGCAAAAAACACATATTCACACTTGATCCAATGTCTTGGTTCATGAAGGAGGTGGTAGCGCAGCGAACGAGGCAAGCAGACTATATTGCTTTAACACTTTGACTTAGCCATAGGAGTTTGACGGTGGGACTACTATATAGCCCCTGGTACTTCTGCGCTCGTCCGAATACAGGACGCGTACGTACATGACCGGGAAACGGCCCTTCGTTAATGCGGAGGAATCCCGAAGATTCCGCTAAGTCATCGAGTGGTTGACCAGTCTCGCGCTTTATCATGACAGTCAGTTTTCGGCTTTCTCTACTGAGGTGCTCATCCGGATGAACCAGGGCACAATCATAGTAGTTCTCCCGGTGCCGCCTTAGACGAAAGAGCGGAACGTAAGGTAGCAAAACACGGGAGCCGGTCAAACCCAACATTTGACCAAAGACATGATTCAGAGTTGATGCATATAAGGCCAAATTCGTGACGCCGAACACTCCCTAAGGTATTCGGTCTTTATAACATATGCCGGGCTGAACAACACCCTTAATAATAAACCCCAAGTGTCCAGGTACGTGCAATATCCTGACGTGGCCACATGCCAATAACGTCAGCATCCTTCTCGGTTGTATTGAGTATCCGGAGGATGTGAACAACAAGAGACAGTAAAAAAGGTTTACGCAGGGTCTTAATCTGAAAAGAAACCTTTGAGCGGGTCCCTGCCGCACGTCTGCGCCTATGTCTCCATTTTGCCATGTCCTGGACGGGTGTAGCACGATTGTCATCTGTAAAAGAGAAGAACTTAGGTGAAAGTTGTCGTGCCAAAAAATTGGTTATTATCAATAAGCCATTAAAATTCAAGATAAGTCAAGTTGAGCCGAACTAGCCCTGATTACATGCGGGAAGTCCCTAGTGCCGTCTATGAGGGTTTAACCATCAAACCAATCTCAGGTATATCTAGTGATGCGCCGGACTCGTCAAACCCTGTCCACGGTATTGATGACCTGTCATTTATTCTAGTTGGTGAGGCCGTCTAGTGCTCGGCTGTCAAAGCCGCTGCACGTTCTTCCGCGCGTAGAGAATGCTCAATATTTCCACTAACTGTAATGGTGCCACGAGGACCAGGCATCTTAAGCTTAAGAGAAGCGTAATGTGGTGCCGCATTAAAATGAGCGAAATTTGTTCTTCCAAGTAGTGCTTGATAGCCGCTTCGGAATGGAGCAATGTCGAAGTCTAACTTCTCACTTCGGTAGTTGTCGGGTGAACCGAATACAACCTCTAGTATTAGAGAGCCCATGGAGCGGGCCTCCGGGCCTGGTATTACTCCCTTGAAGGTAGTATTACTGTGGCTGATTTTTGTCGAGTCTATCCCCATTTTACGGATTGTGTCCCGATATATCAGATTTAGACCACTGCCGCCGTCCATAAGGACTCGTGTGAGATGGTATCCATTTATTATTGGCTCTAACACCAAGGCAGCCAATCCGTCATGCCGGATGCTTGTCGGGTGATCCCTGCAATCAAAAGTGATCGGGCAGGCCAACCAGGGGTTGAACTTAGGGGTGATGGGCTCTACGGCGCGTATGTCTCGGAGTGCATGTTTGCTTCTCCTCTTCGTCACGTGGATCATGTTTACTGTTTTAACCTCTGGTGGGAATTTTTTCTGTCCTCCAGTGCTTTGCTGGCGAGGTTCGTCCTTGTCTTCGCTTGGTGTCTCCCTCCCCTTGTGTTCGGCGTTTAGCTTACCGGCCTGCTTGAAGACCCAACATTCTCTGTGGGTGTGATTTGCAGGTTTATCGGGGGTGCCATGAATCTGACATAATTTGTCTAGAATCTTGTTTAGGCTGGACGATCCATCTCTGCTGCCTTTGAAAGGCTTTTTCCGCTAACCTGGTTGAGAGCCCCTGAATCCGGCGTTTACCGCCGTATTATCTGGGTTGTCTTCTTTATTTTGACGCTTGCTTTTACTGCGTCGTGGTTTTCCATTGCCATCCCTGACTTCGGATGTGTTTGGGTCGCTGGTGCTACTGCGGGTTAACCAGCTATCTTCGCCCTCGCAAAAGCGGGTCATGAGGCTTGTCAGGGCTGCCATTGTTCTCAGTTTTTCTTGGCCGGGGTGTCTAGCGAGCCATTCGTCTCAGACGCTGTGCTTGAAAGCTGCTAAGGCTTCAGCGTCCGGACAGTCGATGATTTGGTTCTTCTTAGTGAGAAACCTGTTCCAAAGCTTTCGGGCTGACTCTCCGGGCTGTTGAATTATAGGACTTAAATCGTCTGCATCCGGAGGTCGGACATAGGTCCCTTGAAAATTAGCCCGAAAAGCATCCTCGAGCTCCTCCCAACTTCCAATTGAGTTTTCGGGGAGGCTTTTCAGCCAGTGCCGAGCTGGTCCTTTAAGCTTGAGGGGCAAGTACTTGATGGCGTGGAGATCGTCTCCGTGAGCCATATGGATATGGAGGATAAAGTCCTCAATCCAGACCCCAGGGTCTGTGGTCCCGTCGTACGCCTCTATGTTCATTGGTTTGAATCTTCCTGGAAATTCGTGGTCCAGCCCCTCATTGGTGAAACATAGGGGGTGTGCGGCACCCCTGTATTTGGATGCGTCATGGCATTCAGATAGTTGTAGTATTCGGTTTTGATTTTGTGTCGGAGCGCGCTTCCTAGATCCATAGATGGATCTGGTCATACTGGATTTTTGGCGCAAGTCCTCACGTAGATCGTGTGTTGACTTATGTGTGGCCTTGTTAGCCGCTCTATCGCGGTCACAAGGTGGTTGATCCGGCCGGTTAGCCGTTTTATTTTTCGGCTGTGTGGGCTCTAAGGCCTCATCGTCGAATTCAGGTAATAGCTTGCGCTTTGGATAGCTCTTTGTGTGGTAACTTCCACCATACTTTTCTTCGTTGTTGAGCACTTTCTTCCACCTGATGTTGAGCGTATTTTGTGCGGCCTTAAGCCTTTGCTTCTACTTCTTTAGACTCCTCGCTGTGGCAATAAGCCTTCTACGGAGGTTCTCTTGCTCCAAGTGTGTTTTCGGGATGATGTGTGCATCTTCGTCCGGACTGTTTTCCTCCTCAGAGGAGGTTTGATGAGGTTTATCCTCAGCGTCACCGTGTTCGGACATCGGATCCATACTATGTTCGCCGTTTGCAGTTTCATCGTGCTCTGCCGCTGGGTCGATGTGGTCGTCATTTCCTCTGGAGTCGACTGGAGTGTTATTTTCTCTTACGCTATTATCGTTGTTTTTGCCGAGGCAGGATTTTGAGCAGTGCCTACGCCGACGCTTTGATTGCTTCTCGAGGGAGCTATTCTTTGCTGCATCCTGCCGTTCTTCGTCATTGTTTTCTTTGGGTGTATCCACCATGTATATGTCATGTGGTGAAGTGGTTGTCCAGCGCCATGTGGGTACCGGTTCCTATTCCTCTCCTGCATCGTCGTCCATACCGTCGATGTCTTCGGAGTCGAAGTCGAGCATGTCGGTTAAATCGTCGACAGTGGCTACTAAGTGGGTGGTGGGTGGGTAGCGAATTTCTTCGTCGTTCGCATCCCATTCTAGCCGGACATAGTTCGGCCAAGGTTCTCCTGACAAGGAGAGAGACCTTAATGAATTTAGCACGTCGCTGAAAGGTGAGTGCTGAAAGATATCTGCGGAGGTAAACTCCATGATCGGTGCCCAATCGGATTCGATAGGCATGGACACAGGTGGCTCGGAGCCTATGGCCGGGGACGAATCCAATGGTTCGGCAACATGGCTCTCGCAAGGTGTGAAGTCAGTATTCGGCTCTATCGCCACTGAGAGTGCGGCCTCCATGACGGGGTCTATCCGCCCGTCCTCGGATGGCGCAATTTGCTCCGGATTGAAGGCCAGAGTAGTTGCAGGTGTGATCTCCCGAACACTGTCCGATGGCAGAGCTAAATCATGCTCGTCGTGATCGTGTGGCGCACCTGACATGGGCTCGAGTCCGTCGAAGATCAAGTCTCCGCGGATGTCGGCAGTGTAGTTTAAGTTTCCGAACCTAACCTGATGGCCAGGGGCGTAGCTCTCGATCTGCTCCAGATGGCCAAGCGAGTTGGCCCGCAATGCGAGGCCGCCGAATACGAAGATCTGTCCGGGGAGGAAAACCTCACCCTGGACTGCATCATTATCGATGATCGAAGGAGCCATCAAGCCTTACGGCGACGACACAGTGGAACTCTCAATGAAAGCACCAATGTCGGTGTCAAAACCGGCGGATCTCAGGTAGGGGGTCCCGAACTGTGCGTCTAAGGCGGATGGTAACAGGAGGCAGGGGACACGATGTTTACCCAGGTTCAGACCCTCTTGATGGAGGTAATACCCTACGTCCTGCTTGATTGATATTGATTATATGAGTATTACAAGAGTTGATCTACCACGAGATCATAGAGGGTAAACCCTAGAAGCTAGCCTATGGTATGATTGTTGTTGTCCTACAGACTAAACCCTCCGGTTTATATAGATATCGGAGGGGGCTAGGGTTACACAAAGTCGGTTACAAGGGAGGAGATCTACACATCCGTATCGCCAAGCTTGCCTTCCACGCCAAGGAGAGTCCCATCCGGACACGGGACGAAGTCTTCAATCTTGTATCTTCATAGTCCAATAGTCCGGCTGTCCGAAGACCCCCTAATCCAGGACTCCCTCACCTACTGCAGTTGATGGGGCGCAGGGTTGTGGAAAGAGTGGGTTTAGAAGATCAAAGCGGGGGAATTTTATCCAGGTTCGGGCTGCAAGCGATGCGTAATACCCTAATTCTGCTTTGGTGTATATTTGGTGTTCTTGAGTTCTTGAACTAGCTGCGGCGCATCCTAGCCCAAAAAGTCTGAATCCTTTCTCAGTATGCCTCGGGCCTCCTTTTATATGTCAAAGGGGCTGCCACAGCGGCACACAGGAGGTGGAAATGTCTACAGTGTACAAGTTTATCCCTGACATCGTGGGACAAAACGCATTTAATGTGCCACCAACGTGTCCTCTTGCTTTATCGGGGACGACAAGGAAGCTCATCTAGTCTGTCGTCGCCTCGCCTCGCTTCAACGTGCGTCCAAGCTGACGAGGCATGCAGCGCCACGCTGGCTGGCTGGCTGTTGTGCTGGCGCGGTGACAGAGTCTTCACGAAGATCTGCATGCCACCACGCAGGTGCTCACCTAGTTGGCCTAGAAGCCGCATGCTGCCACGTAGGTGTGTGCCTACTTGGCAGGCTGGCTGCTGCGTCGGAACGGCCATGCGGCGGCGGAGCCTTGGTAGGCGTGGGCCTGGCTGTGGCCCTGTAGATATCCCCGGCAAGGGTCTTGCCGGGTTTCTGTGGTCGTCCTTGGAAAGCATCTTGTCGGGGGCCTTCGTCTTCTGGTTCTTACCCAGTCTTGCAGGCCTCTGTTCATCACAAAGATCCGCATGCCACCATGCAGGCACTCCCGAGCCTTGGTCTTGATGTTGTCAATGGCAT
This sequence comes from Triticum dicoccoides, assembly GCF_002162155.2. Taxonomy (NCBI): domain Eukaryota; kingdom Viridiplantae; phylum Streptophyta; class Magnoliopsida; order Poales; family Poaceae; genus Triticum; species Triticum dicoccoides. Next base: position 503,660,997 of record NC_041392.1, read on the forward strand.
CATAATTCTCAGGCTCAAAGGTGGCAGTCTCAATGGTGTTAGGCAGGTTCCGCTGGCAAGGCTCTTGCCGGGGTAGCGTAGGTCATCCCCGACAAGGCTCTTGCCGAGGGAAACTCATCTTGTCCCTTTGCTCTTCGCGCCTCTGGCTTCAGTGCTGCTCAGGTAGTCTTGTATCTTCGCTTCCTCTGCCTCGTCAAGCATGGTCGCAGGAGTGGCTACAACTGCGCGTGCACAAGTAAAGGGGTACAGAAGGCCCCTACTTTCATACACCAACAAAACCCAAATATCGGAGAAGAAATACGAGGCTATAATAGATCATGCATAAAAAAGATCAAAGAAACTCAAATACTTTCATGGGTATAAAAAGATAGATCTGATCATAAACTCAAAGTTCATCGATCCCAACAAACACACCGCAAAAGAGTTACATCATATGGATCTCCCAGAGACCATTGTATTGAAAATCGAGAGAGAGAGAGAGAGAGAGAGAGAGAGAGAGAAGAAGCCATCTAGTTACTAACTACGGACCCGAAGGTCTACAAAGAACTACTCACGCATCATCGGAGAGGCACCAATGGAAGTGGTGAACCCCTCTGTGATGGTGTCTAGATTGGATCTGGTGGTTCTGGACTCTGCGGCGGCTGGATGAATATTGCGTCGACTCCCCTAGGGCTTCTTGAATATTAGGGTATTTACAGAGCAAAGAGGCGGCCCGGGGGCACCCGAGGTGGGCACAACCCACCAGGGCGCATCTGGGCCTCCTGGCACGCCCTGGTGGGTTGTGCCCCCTGAGGGAGTCCTGGGCTAAGGGGTCCTTGGGCGTCTGGCCTGTTGGACATGGGTTGGACTAATGGGCTGAGAAGATACAAGATCGAAGACTCTCTCTCCCGTGTCTGGATGGGACTCTCCTTGACGTGGAAGGCAAGCTTGGCGATCAAATATGAAGATTCCTTTCTCTGTAACCGACCTTATACAACCCTAGTCCCCTCCGGTGTCTATATAAACCGAAGGGCTTAGTCCGGATCGGAAGATAGATAATCATAGTCAGACGGGCTAGACTTTTAGGGTTTAGCCATTACGATCTTGTGGTAGATCAACTCTTGTAATACTCATATTCATCAAGATCAATCAAGTAGGAAGTAGGGTATTACCTCCATAGAGAGGGCCCGAACCTGGGTAAACATTGCGTCCCCTGTCTCCTGTTACCATCGATCCTAGACGCACAGTTCGGGACCCCCTACCCGAGATCCGCCAGTTTTGAAACCGACATTGGTGCTTTCATTGAGAGTTCCATTATGCCGTCGTCAAAAGGTTTGATGGCTCCTTCAATCATCTACAATGACGTTGTCCAAGGGAAAGTCTTCCTCCCGGGACAGATCTTCCTATTCGGCAGCTTCGCACTACGGGCCAACTCGCTTGCCCATCTGGAGCGGATCAAAAGCTACGCTCCTGGCCACCAGGTCAGAATTGGATGCTTGAACTACGTCACGGATATCCGTGGAGACTTGATCTTCGACGGATTCGAGACCACGGCAGCCGCTCCCTGCCACCACGATGAACATGATGCAAATCTGTCATTGGTCCATACGTAGGAGATAGCACCTGTAGCTGCCCGGGCCCTAGATCCGGAGCAGCTCGCGCCATCCGAAGACGGGAAGCTCGACCCCGTCGCAGAAGCCGCAGACTCAGCAGCGTTGGAGCCGCACACAGACTTAACTTCAAGTGACATCTATGTCACCGGAACCACGGACTTGTTCACAGCTACAGGTTCCGAACCTTGTGCGTCCGCGTACGTTGAGCTTGATCGGTCATCGATCGTCGAATTCAGCTCTGCGGACATCTTCCGACACTCGCCTTTGGGCGACGTGCTAAGCTCGTTAAGAGCACTATCTTTAGTGGGGGGCTCACAGCCGAATTGTATCCAGTTTGAACCAGAGGCTGATGATGGAGAATTTCGCTTCCCACCCACCGCCCACTTCATAGCCACTGTCGAAGACTTAACTGACATGCTTGATTACTACTCTGACGACATCAACGGTATGGACGACGATGACGGAGAAGAAGAGGCCCAGAACCCGCCGTTTACCGGACGCTGGACGGCCACTTCCTCGTATGATGTATACATGGTGGATGCACCAAAAGAGAATAGCGGCGATGACAAAGAAGATCCAGTTGAGGATAAACCTACAATCAAAGCGCCGGTGTCAGCGGCACCGCTCCAAGTCACGCCAAAGAAAATACAGCAACATCGCGCACAGGAGAAGATAACACTCCGGAAGGCGCCGAAGACAACGAAGACCCCGTTGATGCAACTGCCGAATAGGATGAACGGGAAGATGGGCAAGTTAGCCCTGGTAAACAGGCCACGCACAAAGACTCGGAGGACAGTAATTATCTTCCGCTCTTCGAGGATGAGGCGAGCCTCGGCACTGAGGATTTTATCATGCCTGAGGAACCTCTTGAGCAGGAGTGCTTCAAGCACCAGCTAATAGCCACTGCAAGGAGCCTGAAAAAGAAGCAACAGCAGCTTCAAGCTGACAAAGATCTGCTCAAGGATAAATGGACCGATGTCCTAGCAGCCGAAGAATACGGCCTTAAGCGCCCAGCCAAAAGCTACCCGAAGCGCAAATTGCTACCTCAGTTCGCTGACGAGGCGCCGGAGCACATACCCCCATCACGTAATGTGGCTGACCGACCACCACATGGTCAGGATAAAACGGCAACTCAAGCCGAACACTAGCCCGCCCCGCCTCATTGCAAAGGCAGAGGTACAACAGCTCGCGGTCATGCATATAACCTTCGGCAGGACCTGAATAATAGAGCAGGAAATACCAGATCAATCTACGGATCACGAGGACGTGCCTCGACACGTGACGACGGCCATCTATTTGGACGTGAGAAACCTAGTCATGCGCGGGCCGAAAGCCGCAGACGGACTCCATCAGAGCTACGTCGCGATGCGGCCCGATATAGAGGTGCCACACACCCTCTTTGCTTCACTAACGAAGTCATGGAACATGAATTCCTAGAAGGGTTCAACCCCGTAAATATAGAATCATATGATGGGACCACAGACCCCGTGGTATGGATCGAAGACATCATTCTCCATATTCGTATGGCCCGCGGCAATGACCTTCACGCCATTAAATACCTCCCCCTAAAACTCAAAGGGCCAGCCCGGCACTGGCTGAACAGCCTGCCTGAAAATTCCATCGGTAGTTGGGAGGACTTGGAAGAAGCCTTCCTTGACAACTTCCAAGGTACATATGTTCAACCTCCGAACGCTGATGACTTAAGCCATATAGTTCAACAGCCCGGAGAGTCTGCTAGGAAATTCTGGACTAAGTTCTTAACTAAAAAGAACCAGATCGTCGACTGTCCGGACGCCGAAGCCCTAGCGGCCTTTAAACACAACATCCGCGATGAATGGCTCGCGCACCACCTTGGCCAAGAGAAGCCAAAGTCCATGGCAGCCCTCACGGCACTCATGACCTGCTTTTGTGCGGGTGAGGATAGTTGGTTGGCCCATAGAAAAAACAATGCAAGCAACGCCGGCACCCTAGAAGCCAAAAATAGCAACGACAAGTCCCGACGCAACAGATACAATCGTCAAAACAACAATGACAACACCGATGATACGGCGGTCAATGCCGGATTCAGTGGCTCTAAGTCTGTTCAGCGGAAGAAGCCGTTCAAAAAGAACAATTCAGGCTCATCTAGCTTGGACCGCATACTTGATCGTCCATGCCAGATTCACGGAACCCCAGACAAACCACCCAATCATACAAACAGACATTGTTGGGTCTTTAAACAGCCCGGCAAGTTAAATGCTGAAAGCAAGGAGAAGGGATCGCAAAGCGAAGACGACGACGAGGAGTCCCGGCCACCGAACACAGGGGATAGAAGAAGTTTCCCCCTCAGGTCAAAACGGTGATCATGATATATGCTACCCACATCCCCAAGAGGGAGTGCAAGTGCATGCTCAGGGACGTCTACATGATAGAGCCAGTCGCCCCAAAATTTAATCCATGGTCGTCATGCCCGATCACTTTCGATCGCCGGGATCATCCGACCAGTACCCGTCACGGCGGTTCAGCTGCACTGGTCTTGGACCCAATAATTGATGGGTTCCACCTGACGCGAGTCCTGATGGATGGTGGCAGCAGCCTCAACTTGCTCTATCAGGATACAGTGCGCAAAATGGGCATCAATACATCATGGATCAAGCCCACAAAGACTACCTTTAAAGGAGTCATACCAGGTGTAGAGGCCCGCTGTACGGGCTCAATCACACTAGAGGTTGTCTTTGGATCTCCGGAAAACTTCCGAAGCGAGGAGTTAATCTTCGATATCATCCCCTTTAGCAGTGGCTACCATGCACTGCTCGGACGAACCACATTTGCTCGATTCAATGCGGTACTACAGTACGCTTATCTTAAGCTCAAGATGCCTGGACCACGAGGCGTCATAACAGTTAGTGGAAACACATAACTCTCCCTCCGCACCGAGGAGCATGTCGGATGTGGGGTTCCGGCAAACCCTTAAGGTTCGAACACTAGGGCCCGCGTGAAATCTTTTCCTCCCACCGATCTACGCCCTAACTCGCTAAGATCTTGCGGACAAACTCGATAAACTCTCAACACAGAAAGACACAAGATTTATACTGGTTTGGGCCACCGTTGGTGTAATACCCTACTCCATGTGGTGGTGGTGGATTGCCTTTCGGGCTGATGATGAACAATACAATGGGAAGAACAACCTCCTGAGGTTGAGGCGTTCTTGCGCTTGGCTAACTTATGTGGGTGAGAGTGATCTCAGATCTCCTCCCTTTCTATGGTGGTGGCTAGTCCTACTTATAGAGCCCTGGTCCTCTTCCCAAATCTTGAGCGAGAAGGGAGCCAACAATGGTGGGCAAATTTGAAGGGGGGCAGCTAGTACAAGCTATCCTGACAAAAGTGGTCTTCGTTTGCCAAAGGCTCTCGTGGTGACACCGCCTTGGGCTCCATGATGACCTCCGTCTTGCCGTCCTTCTGGTCTTGGTCTAGTTGCACCAAAATGGAAACCTTTGCCTGATGCCTCGGTACTCCTCGCATGCGCTGGTTCCCTTAGCACCAAAGAGGAAACAAGGACGCTGCGCGCTGGCGCTCGCCTGGCATCGAACGTCATGGCTCACGTCACAAGAGCCTCGTGAGGTTCGCCTCGCCTTGATATCTCCACTCCTCGTGAGCCTGTCTGACTAGGCCGCTCCAAAGAAGGCCTTGTGTCGTCCGCGCCGCGAGGCTTGGCCCCTCGCGAGGGTCTTGGATGCATTGTTGATGAAGATGGGTTGTACGACCTGCTGGCTTAGCCACACAACGGGCTGCAGGCAGGCAAGTCTGGGGACCCCCGTTCCCAGAACGCCGACAGTAGCCCCCGGGCCCAAGGTGCGCTCAGGCTTGGCTTTGCGGCGAAGCCAAGGGTCAACTATGGAGCACCGCGGGCCCCAAAAGCCTGCGGCCTCGGTTGACGCGTGGCGGTTAATTGGACGTGGGCGTCTCCACTTCCCCACACTGCCTCGGCAACTGCACGACCTGACGCGTCCCTGTGACATGCAAGGAAAACCATCATTACCTGCGATCGTGGGAGGTGTCGGTTGGCCTTCTCTTGCTATAAATGGGGAGGGGGCGGAGCCCCCGTTGCCCATCTCTTCCCTGGTCGCTTGCTTCTTCCTCCTCGCTCCACTGCTAGCTTTTTATTCCTCGCTTCGTTGCTAGCACCAATGGCACCTATCAGAAGGTTCTCCGCCGAAGAAAAGGGGAAGGCCCACGGGATGTCCAGGAGCAACTTCCGCCGAAGAAGAGGTCGATCCATCATCGTGAAGAAGCGGCGATGCAGGTGGTGACGAGGCCTTGCTGTGAGCGGCCTCCCCCAGGGTATCTGCTACCCCTGTATGCCAAAGCTGAGGACTCAGGAAGGTGGAGCGACGAGCAGCGCCGCCGGCGCCGCGCCCGGGGTCACCGCGTCGTCGCCCCAGGAATCCACAGCGCGGGCTCCTCGCGCGAGCTGGTGCTGTGGGCGCCGATGCCCCCAAGCTCTGGATCCGCTTCCCACGGTTCTTCTCCGACGTGATGCCGCGGAGGGGGCCTCTCGAGCTCTGGTTGCAGTACGCCGACTGCGGCGCTCCGGCGATGGGAGCGGAGATCGAACGGTGAGATCTTCATGACTCGCGGCTGGGGCGAGATCGCGCGGGTCTCCCCCGCAAGGGGCGCCCTCTTGATCCATCTTGAATACGACGGTGTCTCCACGCTCTTCTTCAAGGTCTTCGATGCCGAGGGCCACCGCCTGGAGTGCTGCTCCGGAGAGGAGCGCGAGGCTGATGCGCGCTCCGCTCGCGACCACTCCAGCAGCAGTAGCCCTTGGGAGTCCAGCAGCTCTCCTGAGCTCTGCGAGACTCCGGAGACGAGCGACGACAGCTACGTGTCCCCGAGCTCTCGCCGCGCTCGGAGCAGTGCTGCCATGTTCGGCCGTCGCCGCCGCTGATCTGGATGGGGTTGGCGTCGGCCTCCCATGGCCCACTCTTGATGATGGCGTCTGCCACGGGGGGTGTAGATAGGGTCCTCCTTTTCCTGTGAAGAATCACGAAGCGCCCCATGGGGGCATGTAAGGGTCTATAATGTATTTTGTGCTTATCTTCCCTGTTATGAAGATTTGATGAACGCACGTCCCGTTAAGGCTCGGTCCCCCCTTTCTTTCCTTGTGATAGCTTGTTGCTCTACGCCGACAGGTCCCAGTCCCCAGGCAGGCTACAACCATTGCTGGTATGCCAGATTGCGTGCCGTGGTCAAGGCCAGGAGGTGTGCGGCTCGAGGTCCAGTAAGATCCCCTGAGGTGCGATGCTCAGGAGGTCCACCTTAGCGCTCAAGCGGCCATGGTAAGGGAAGAAAGGAAGTTGACGTGGCCGCAACGGGATTGCGGCAAGGCGTGAGTATCCATAAGGCCCGGACATTTAGCCGATCTGAGGGCGAGACTTATCTTGTGAACTTCATGGCGATTCCAGACGTTGCGCTGGGGCTGCGCACCAACTTGTGCGGCATAGCCAGGCCGGCCCATACAAGTTTCCCTCCTCCCATGCTCTCCTTAGTGCTCTGCGTCCTCAGGTCCCGGCCCTCGAGCGAGCTCAGCCACCGCTGGTATGCCAGGTCGCGATGCCGTGGTCAAGGCCAGGGCTGAGGGCTGGAGAGCCAGTAAGAGCTCCTGAGTCGCGATGCTCAGGAGCCCCCCTTTTAACGCGCAAGCGAATTACACAAGAGAAAAGGAGACTCGCGGTGCTGCCTGCTATCCTCCCCACGGGGTCCCTGTGAATAGGCACAAGAAGAACATGGTTTGCCATTACGGCCATCAGCCTGCCGCTGGTTGGTCCGGATGAAGTGAAGGCACTGAGGCCCTGGTGAGGTGACGTGCACGGAGCATGCCGCGAGCCAGAGCTCGACCACTCAGATTTGTCGACCTGGCAAGGACGGACCCATGCACCAGCATCGTGCCTGTGAGGAGGCCTCGTGGGAGGTGATGATCGAGCAGGTGATAACCATAGGCAGGTTAAGCAGGGAAGGCAAATCAACTTGGGTAAATGCAGGAAGATACATGCCACTGGGTCCGGCCTAAGCGGCTTGGGGATGATGCAGCCTGAGGGGCGCCCCCAGTTAGGTAAGCTAAAGACATAAGCAAATGGTATACATGTCGTAGGGATGGACCCACATGGCCTGGGAATAATGCAGCCCAAGGGGCGCTCCCAGCTTAACGGGCTTGGAAGATGTCACCTGGTTCTGTAGACGAAGCAGAATTGGTGCAGCTGAAGGCGTGCGTCGAAGAAAGGACTCCTCATGAGCCACCGGAGCCCTGAGCCTTGGGAGGCTCTAAGGGCTCAGGAGGCTCCCTGAAGACCGTCTCCATTCCCTCCAGGACGACACGGTACCTGGCCTCTCGAGCCACCAGGTCGTACCGCATGGCGCGCTGATAGGCCGATGCCACGCTCGGCAAGCCGAGGGGCATGGGAATGCAGCTGTGTGGCGGGCCCTCGCAACGGCCCACACGCAAAGGCCAGAAGCACTCCTGAGACGCGGCCCTATTGAGCCATGGGACATTGATGCAGACACGCCCTGTGAGCGGCTGTCGTCGCGCATGGCTCTTGCGTCTTGCAGTTCCTGTGTGGTCTTGGCGATGAGCTCCTGAGCGGTGGGCACCCCTTTCCCTGCGTTCTGCTGAGGAAAACGTGTCGCGTGGCACGCCTCCAAGCGGCCCAAGCGCCTCCCCCGTGAGGTTGGCAAGGCCTAAGACCCTCCAGAAGAGAGCCCCCGAGCCCTGCCCGAGGAGGGCACCTGGCGCACCTTCCTATGTGATGGAGGGAGGCGCCCTTGGGACGGACGCTGATCCTGACGAGGCACCTGCCGCGACGCCATCCTCCTGAGGTCCTGCGCGGTGCAGCTTCTTCTTCTTGGGGATGGCCTCTGTAGGGCCTTCACTTCTGCTGTCGGGGTCGTCGATTGCTGCATCTTGGAAGGCGCGCTCGAGGGAGCACACCGCATCCCTTTCTTCACACGGGACCGTGATGATCCCACCACTTCCAGGCATCTTGAGTACATTGTAGTCGTGGTGGGTGACCGCCATGAACTTTGCCAGGGCCGGATACCCGAGGATGGCATTGTACGGCAGGCGGATGTGCGCGACATCGAAGTCGATGAGCTCGGTGTGGTAGTTGTCGCGTGTGCCGAAGGTGACAGGCAGGCGGACCTGCCCTATCGATGTGGTGGAGACATCGGTCACTCCTGAGAAAGGTTTGGTAGGCTGGAACTGCTCATATGGCACTTGGAGGTTGTCGAAGGTGTCGATGGCAGGATGTTGAGCCCTGCACCACCGTCGATCAGGGTCTTGGTAACTTGCACATTGCTGATGACTGGGGAACACAACATCGGGAGGACGCCGGCGGTGGCTGCGCACTTGAGCTGATCTGCCGAGTCGAAAGTGATGACGCACTGGGATCACTTGAGCGGGCGCGCGGCCTCAAGCTTGGGGAGTGCCGCGTTCACCTCGCGAGCGAACCGTTTGAAGATGCGCTGAGAGGCTGGGGCCTGGGCGCCGCCCAAGATGCAGGCGATTGCACGCAGCTCCTGGAAGGCCCCAGCCCCCTCGTCCTGATGATGGTCGTCGTCCCTTCTTGGTGGCGGCAGTGGAGGAAGACCAGTGTTGCCTTGGGGGCGATCCTCACGAGGCTGGTCCCTCCAGGGCCCCTCGCGAGGATGGTCCTGCCAGCGGTCCTAACGAGGCCTGCTGCGCCATTCCTGGCGTGGGCCACGGTCGTCCCAGCGTACGCCTCCTCGTCCTCCTCCACGGCCGTAGCCCCGATCGCTGCGCTCGGGGCGTCGACCATAGCGTCCCTCGCATAGGGCTCGGAGCTCTTGGCAGTCGCTGGTGTTGTGGGTGTTCAGGTTGTGGAAGGCGCAGAACGGTCGGCTGTTCTTGGATGACTCGGGTTGATCTCTGCCCCATTTGGTGTCGGGCTCCGCAGCTAGCACTACCGCTTCCTTGCGCTTCACATCCTTGGCCTTGGCTTTCTTCTCCTCTGTGCCAACGACTGGCAGCTCAAGGAGGGAAAGGCGCCCCTCCTCAACTCTTGCGCACTTGGTCGCCAGGTTGAACAGCTCTTGAGACGTGCAAAGCTCCTCGTGGATAGCGAGCTCTTCCTTCATCTTGACGTCACGGACACCGTCGGAGAATGCGGAGATGATGGCCTCATCCATGACCTTGGGGATCTTGAGGCGGGTGTTGTTGAAGTGCTAGATGTACTTCTAGAGGGTCTCCCCTAGTTGTTGCTTGATGCGGCGCAGGTCGGTCGCGGCCGGCGGGCGGTCGCGAGTGCCCTGGAAGTTGGCGACGAAGCGGTCGCGCATCTCGTCCCAGGAGGAGATTGAGCCATGTTGCAGGTTCAGGAGCCAGGTGCGGGCCTCATCCTTGAGAGACATGGGAAACCAGTTCGCCATGACTTTCTCGTCGCCGTTGGCTGCTTCGATGCTCAGCTCGTAGAGCTGCAGGAACTCCGCGGGGTCGGCGGTGCCGTCGTAGTGAGGAGGCACATCCGGCTTGAACTTGCCTGGCCAGGCGACGCTGCGCAGCTCGGGGGTGAAGGCGCGGCAGCCGGCCATGGTTACCGGGGCCCGCCTTGGAGGTGGAGCTTGGTCTTTTCGAGGTCCGCGTGGCGCCGCCGCAAGTGGCGCACGGTCTTGACAAGGCGGCGCGGGAAGTGCGGGTGCAGCTTCTTGCGGCAGTGGGATTTCTTGGCAGCTTCTCTCTTTGCGCGCGGGCACCAGGCGTGGCGGATCGCACCGCGGGGCCGCATGCCTTGGTGCCAAGGCGCCGTCTTTGGGCTGGGGTGGTGGAGGCGCACCTCGGGCCTCGTCTACCATGGCTGGCTGAGGGTGAGGCCGAGAGAGGGACGGCACCGGGGAGCCCCCTGCGGCGCGGACGAGCTCAGCGACCCGGTCAAGCCACTCCTCGTAGAGGTCGTCGATTGGGCGGTAGCGCAGGAGCTCGTTTGCAGCGAGGAGTGCGGCCTGCGCCTCCATGGGAGCGCGGTGTGCATGAGACGAAGAGCAAGCTGGGGCCAGCAATGGAGTGGCGGTGCCGACCGTCCTGCCGCACCAAAGGATGCAACAAAGATGCTTGCTGCTCGTTCCGCACCAGGCCGGTGGTAGCGTTGGCGGCGGGAGACGGAGAACGACGTGGTGGCCCGCCGATGGGAGCCGTCTGAGCAACGCGGGCGGTGAGGGCAGCCCGGCGCTCATCTCGAGCACGGAGAGCGTTCGCCATGGAGACGATGGGGCGACGGAGCGACGAACTGATGGAGGGAAAGCTACATCGCACCACTACCTGGCGCGCCAAATGTCGTATGTGGGGTTCCGGCAAACCCTTAAGGTTCGAACACTAGGGTGCGCGCGAAGTCTTTTCCTCCCACCGATCTACGCCCTAACTCGCTAAGATCTCGTGGACGAACTTGACGAACTCTCAACACAGAAAGACCCAAGATTTATACTGTCTTGGGCCACCGTTGTGGTGTAATACCCTACTCCAGTGTGGTGGTGGTTGATTGCCTTTCGGGCTGATGATGAACAATACAATGGGAAGAACAACCTCCTGAGGTTGAGGTGTTCTTGCGCTTGGCTAACTTATGTGGGTGAGAGTGATCTCAGATCTCCTCCCTTTCTATGGTGGTGGCTAGTCCTACTTATAGAGGCCCTGGTCCTCTTCCCAAATCTTGAGCGAGAAGGGAGCCAACAATGGCGGGCAAATTTGAAGGGGGACAGCTAGTGCACGCTATCCTGACAAAAGTGGTCTTCGCCTGCCAAAGGCTCTGGTGGTGTTGCCGTCTTGGGCTCCACGATGACCTCCATCTTGCCGTCCTTCTGGTCTTGGTCTGGTTGCACCAAAATGGCAACCTTTGCCTGATGCCTCGGTACTCCTCGCCTGCGCTGGTTCCCTTAGCACCAAAGAGGAAACAAGGACGCTGCGCACGCTGGCGCCCGCCTGGCGTCGAACGTCATGGCTCACGTCATGAGAGCCTCATGAGGTTCGCCTCGCCTTGATATCTCCACTCCTCGTGAGCATGTCTGACTAGGCCGCTCCAGAGGAGGCCTTGTGTCGCCTGCCTCGCGAGGGTCTTGGATGCCTTGTTGATGAAGATGGGTCATATGGCCTACTGGCTTAGCCATGCAGCAGGCCGCAGGCAGGCAAGTCTGGGGACCCCCGTTCCCAGAATGCCGACAGAGCACACCGCTGCCTTAGTAGCAGAAGTACAGAGCGGCCTTTTCAAGCAGAACCTTAATTCGGCGGCCGATCCCCCGGACACTGTCAAGAGAGTTCGGACCATTCTGCAGCAGGACAGCTCAGCTCGTCAAGAGCTCGACTAGCAATTCGGCTCCGTCCCAGTCCCGACCAAGTGGAGGCAATTGTACCGCGCGTACATAACTACGCACTAAAAATACCATGGGCACGGATGGAGGCATAACCAGCTTGTGATCCACAATACGGCTCGACCGCCCCGGACACACATACTTTCACTATTTCCTTTTCCCCTTTTTTCAGGTTTCTTTTTCATAGGCCTTTCCTGACGGCTTGACCATCGATTCTTTTCGAAGGATAAAAACACCAAGACAACAAGAAGCATGGACGTACTGGGCAATTTTTAGGTGGTTTCTTTAACGATCCATTTACCTGTTTTCAGGACCCACACGCAGCTCTCCCTTGGTTAAGGCATAGTAAATAGCCTTCTGCTTATTGCACTACTTGTATAAATGCACTTCAGCGCACCAATGAAATTATAATGGAAACAGTTTACAACCCAAATTTTATGGCTCTAGCTTACTACCTTTTCTTCTTTTTCTTTTTTGATAACTTTATCAAATAGCACCCATACTCTCTGGTACGTTTCAATTTGCCAGGGGCTTCATAGCACCCCACAACATGGAAACAAAAGTCCGTACACTTCTACAGTATAGTTCGGCACCCCGAATTTAGCACTATATGCATTGGCTCTAAATCATGTCTTTGGTCAATAGTTGGGTTGCCCGGATCCTGTGCTTACTACCTTACGTTTCGCTGTATCGGCTAGGGTAGTAAAGGGAGAACTACTGCGATTGTGCCCTGGTTTACCCGGATGAGCACCTCAGTAGAGAAAGCCGAAAACTGACTGTCATGATGCGGCGAGAGCCGGTCAGCTCTTCGGAGGTCTCAAATCCTTAGAGATTTTTTCCACATTACGCGAGGGATTGGTACTTACCCGATCAAGTGTTTACAGTATCCTAGTTCGGATACTAGGGGTTGCGCCTATATTTCTATTGTCAAACTCCTATGGCTAAGTGAGGGTGCTAAAGCCGCATAGTCCGATTGCCTGGTTCGTCGCGCTAAACACCTCCTTCAAGGACCAAACAATTGGATCAAGAGTGTTTAGATTACATCCCGAACACCCCCGTATTTCCTACGTGGGGGTAGAAGCCGACGATTGGCCAACTCTCAGATTTCACATAACACGGCCGCACAGGAGGAGAAATTCTTTAAATAACAAAACATTATATTACATAGCGGTTTTGTTTCATCATACAAGGCAAAGACAACGTGAATGTATTCATTCGAAAATAATGTCTTGCGCACATTGCGTTGCCACAATGCGAGACCCCTCCAGGACGTCTGCAAAATACCGCTCGGGCGTGCGGTGCTCCTTGCCCTCTGGCGGCCCCTCGGTCATCAGCTTGATGGCGTCCATCTTCGCCCACCACACCTTGACGCGGGCGAAGGCCGTGCGCGCCCCTTCAATGCAGGCCGATTGCTTGACAACGTCCAGCCGAGGACAAACGTTCACCAGCCGCTTCACGAGCCCGAAGTAGCTGCAGGGCATAGCTTCGGCAGGCCATAGCCGGATTATTAAATCCTTCATGGCCAGTTCAGCCACCCTATGCAGCTCGACCAACTATCTTAGCTGATCGGTGAAGGGCACTGGATGCTCTGGCGCAAGGTATTGTGACCAGAACAGCTTCTCCGTTGAGCTCGCTTCTTCGGCTCGGAAGAACTCCGCAGCATCGGACACACTGCGCGGCAGATCTGCAAACGCCCCTGGAGAGCTCCGAATCTGGGTTAGTAAGAAATACTTCTTCTTCACATACTCTCTTTGCATACTAAACGCCTTACTTGCCACGATCTTCTTGGCCTCCTGGATCTCCTGGAGGGCACCCTGGGCTTCAACCCGGGCCGCTTCCGCGCTTTGACGAGCCTTGGCGAGTTCGGTCTCTCGAGCCGAAACATCGCCCTCCAAGGTTTCATACTTCTTCACAGCATCCTGGAGCTCTTGCTAGACCTCGTTCAGCCTGGCCTTAAGCTTCTTACGAGCGGCCTGCTCCTTGACAGCTTTCCCCTCGGCTTCGGCCAGGGCCTTTTTAAGGGACTCGACCTTGGTCGTCGCTCCCACACATATCATGACACTACGGTCAATATACATCATTTATTGTTTCCGAATATATAGCGAGTAATTACATACCTTGCTGGTCTTCCAGCTGCTTCCTCGCTTGGCCGAGCTCCTCCTCGTCCCGCTCCAGTCTCTGCTTTAGTCCGGAGACTTCGGCAGTGTGTGAGGTCGCGGCCAGCAACGACGCCTGCTTATTCACATCAGACACATTTTAGTTAGTTTCCTGCAAAACTTAATTGATCCTATGTCCAGCTTTTCTTTCCGAACACCAGACAATGTCTCAGGGGCTACTGTCTATATTGGGATTTTCCTTGTTACGCCGCTTACCTCAAAACCTGTCAGCAGGCCGCTACAGGCTTCGGCCAGTCTGCTCTTGATGGACTGAATCTTCTCAATCACCGTACCCATAAGGATACGGTGTTCTTCCACAATGGAAGCGCCTCGTAGCACTTCCAGTAGATTATCCGGTGCCTCTGGTTGGACAGAGGTCACCGGTGGAACAGGCACACCCCCTTCTTTCGAAGGAGGTTGCTCGCTGGATTCCGGAGCCGTATAGGTCCCCGGACTTGTATTCGGCTGGGGGCCAAATTGAGCAAGGCCCCCGTCCCCAGTCGCCATGGGGATCTGCCCCCCATGTGTCCGGAAGCCGAGGTCTTTGTCAGTGTCAAAACCGGCGGATCTCGAGTAGGGGTCCCGAACTGTGCGTCTAGGATCAATGGTAACAGGAGACGGGGGACACGATGTTTACCCACGTCCGAGCCCTCTCTATGGAGGTAATACCCTACGTACTGCTTGATTGATCTTGATGAATATGGGTGTTACAAGAGTTCATCTACCATGAGATCGTAATGGCTAAACCCTAAAAGTCTAACCTGTATGACTATGGTAATGAGTATATCCTTTCCGGACTAACCCCTCCGGTTTATATAGACCCTGGGGGGAATCTAGGGTTACATAGAGTCGGTTACATAAGAAGGAATCTTCATAGTCGGCCGCCAAGCTTGCCTTCCACGTCAAGGAGAGTCTAATCCGGACATGGGTATAGTCTTCGACCTTCATGTCTTCACAGCCCATCAGTCCGGTCCATGGATAACAGGCCAAACGCCCGAGGACCCCTTAGTCCAGGACTCCCTCAGTAGCCCCTGAACCTGGCTTCAATGACGAGGAGTCCGGCGCGCAGATTGTCTTCGGCATTGCAAGGCGGGTTCCCTTCTGACCGAACTTCAAGATAGTCTTCAGATGCAATGATAGTATCCGGACATGTCACACACACACCATTCAAAACCGTAGAGAGAATATATATATTTTTACACGAGTCTAATCTGCTGATGACCTCACGTCTGTCCGGTCATAATTTCGAACCGTTTTTCGTCTGCCACTCCACGTTTCGAGACGCGGTTTCCATTGGCACGTCTTGTCGAAGCAGAGGTTGTGTCCCCTTATTACGAGATTCTCATCAATACGGGCATGGGTAACCCAACCGTGTCGTTTATACAGCCCTTGGGAATAGGCGAGTCAGGAGGTGTTCAATGTCTGCTGCCTTTATAAGGGGATAAGGATTCCCTCTTCCTCTCTCACGCTCTCTCTCTCTGTCTCTGCCTTTCCAACCTCGAGCTCCAGCACCCAAGTTCTCATCTCCTTTCCACTCAAGCAACCATGTCCGGATCCAAAGGCCAGACCAAGTGGATGGTCTCCTCCATCAAGGAGGAGGACATTACTGAGCTCCGGGCGGCCGGATATTTGGCGAACGAGATCGCTCATCGCCTGCCAACCGAGGGACAAGTCGTCCCCACGCCGAAGCCCACCGAGACGGTAGTGTTCATCCCCCATTTCTTCCGCGGGCTAGGGTTTCCACTCCACCCTTTCGTCCGCGGGCTGATGTATTATTACGGGATAGATTTCCATGATCTGTCCCCGAATTCCTTCCTCAACATATCGGTGTTTGTCGTCATGTGTGAGGCCTTCCTCCGCATACAACCCCACTTCGGGTTGTGGCTCAAAGTCTTTAACGTGAAGCCGAAGGTGGTGGACGGCAGCACGCGGAGTGCGGAGGACCTATTGTGAGCAAGCTGTCCAACGTCTCCTGGCCCAAAGGTACTTTTGTGGACATAGTAAAGGAGTGGCAGAAGAAGTGGTTCTACATCACAGAACCTCGCGGCACCACCTGGGCCGTAGCTGCCGAATTCCACTCCGGCGCTCCCATGCGACTCACCTCCTGGGTCGAGAAGAGCCCAGACTGGGTTCCCCTGACGAGGTGATAGCGCTGCAGACGCGCGTTCAAAGCATGGCAACCAAGAAAGTCAAGCTCATTGATGTGATCCAGGTGATGCTGGTTCGCCGGATCCTTCCGTGCTAGCGCCGAAGCCGTCCTATGTGGGAGTTCAACCCGAAGAAGCATCAGACCCTGGTGAGGCTCCTCGAGACTACTCACGAAGGCGCATGGAAGTTGCTCTTTAAGGGCAACGAGAAACCACCGGCCACGGATTCAGACCGTAGTCATGATTGTAAACACCTCGCCAGCGAGGTATGCTATTTTTTGATGTATCCCCAACTTAATCGTTTCAAGGATGATGTCTAAGCTTATCATTGCATTTCCAGGACTGAATGGAGAGGGTGAAGCGGATCTAGTGTCCGGCTCCGCTGCCTGAAGAACCGGTCATCCCGCGTCTAGCGAAGATGCTGGTGCCGGCGCCTTATAAGGCGCCGGAGAAGAAGGCCAAGGGGGCCAAGAGTGGCCCCTGTCGCAAGGGCACTTCGGACGTGATGTCCGAAGACGACGAAGATCATTCCCCTGTCCCTGAGGACAATGGCGAGGAAGAGGAGGAGGAGGAGGAAAACAACCCTCCCCCTGAGGAGAGGGAGAAGAAGAGGGCGGCTTCAGCGCATCCGGAGGCGTAAACGCCCAAGAAGGGGAAGAGCGTCCCAGCGTTAAACACCGCGTGGGAAGTTGATAGCAGTCCGGAGAGACGCCCCCGCACTAAGCCCCAGGTCGCATCGTAAGTGACACGGCTCGCTCATGCGCACATCCGGCCCTTTCTCTTCATTATCTTGACATAGTTAATTGTGCTATTGCAGTCCGGCCCGCGACCTTATCCAGCGATCCTCATCTTGAGGTTCGTTGGCTCCGTCGGAGATGGCGAGCATGTCACCACCACCTGCTTATTCCCCCGGGGCCAGGGACGACACCGAAGTGTTATCCCAGAGGACCGCTCCGAACCGGGGAGGAGCCGAGGACGTTGTCCGGGAGGCGCCACAAGGCGAGACCTCCACTGCCGGACACATGGGGGAGCCGATCCCCATGGAGATTGGCGAAGAGGGCCGCATCCAATTCGACCCTCAGCCAAATACGATTCCAGAGGGCCATATGGCTCCGGAGTCGGGCGAGCTGTCCCCTTTGAAGGAGGGGGGGGGGTGTGTTGCTTCCACCGGCGGCCCTTGTCCTTCCAGGGGCGCCAGATAACCTGATGGAGGCTCTTCGAGCACTACAAAAAAATACACTTCCGTGATGATACGTGTTTGTCACAGTAGGTCGCATTTTCTGTCATGCATGTACATCCACGACGATTTTATGACAGAATCAAGATAGTCATACCTGTGCTGTCGTAGAAGTGTTCCATGACATTACCAAAATTATCATCACGGAAGTGTCCACTTCCATGACGATAAATCCCGCGTCACAGAAGTGCTTTCGTCAAGGGTGACCCACACGTGGCATCCACCATAACAGAACATCGTTAAGCTATCGGGTCGGGTTTTGGATCCGATAACCCGTTAACAGCCCCGACCAATGGGGATTTTCCATGTGTAAAATCATCATTGGCTAGAGGAAACACGTGTTGGCTCATCATTGGGACAGATGTCATCCACTCATTGGACAGAAGGCGCCTATGATATGTCAACACGTGGCACGGCCCAAAAGAGGCCCATTCCTGTGAAAAGGCCGGCCCGTTTGACTTGGTCAAAAGGTGGCGGGCCGGCCCATGTAAAGCCTGTTAACGACATGTTCGCATATAGCCCATTTACAGCCCGCTAACCCAAGGCCCGTTATGCCCTATCCGAATTAGGCCCAGTAGCGTCATCTAGGCCACCCAATATGATTCCAGCCCATTTTCACTTCCGGCCCATGTATGCCCCATGACGTCTTTCGGTCCATATGAGGCCCTATGTAACTCTTGGCCTATTAACGGCCCGTGGTGAAACTGATCCGTAATGAACAGTGTATCACTTTACACCCATTAACAGCCCATGGTGAAACTGGCCGTAATGAACAGTGTATCACTTTATACCCATTAACGGCTCGTTATTCTGTTGGATCGTTTCCAGCCCATGTTATCTTTCGGCCTTCTTAGAGCCCATTTATTCTTGGGCTCATTTCCAGCATTCGTTTACTTACGGTCCGTTACTGTTATTTTCTGCTTGTGGGCCAAATTCAGCTCGTGGTTACAGTCGTCCCGTTTGTGGTCCGTTAATACGTTGGGCCGTTTTCATAGTGTCATCAAATACGGCCTATTAACGATGGCCCGTTATGGTCGGCCCATGAACGGACGATTCCAACTCTATCCCGTTTACGGCCATAATGCGGCCTGTTATTGGCCCATGTTTGGCCAATCGATCATACTGCCTGTATAAGGCCCGTTGATGATACAGCCCGTAGAAGGCCCATTGTTTCTACGGCCCGTAGAAGGCCCACTGTTTCTACGGCCCGTAGGAGGCCCAGTGTCACTACAGTAAATATTAGCCATGGTTATTGTGGCCTAGTTTAAAAAAATAGGTTATTGCAGCCACTAGCAAATCACGGAAAAAGAACTGCAATGACTACAAGCAAACAAATAAACAAGACAACAAGGAAATAAATAAGCAAGCAACTTACGCTGGGATATCACGGCTATCACACATATTACATCAACTGGGCATCAAAGTTCGCCACTAGTGCAAATAAACATGCCGACAAAAGAATATACAAAACTGAGAGCACTTCAGAAGGCACTAGGCCTGGCCAGGTCGCCCACCCCCCCCAAACAGCTGAAGAAGCTGAGTAGACCTCAGTTGTGTCAACGATAGATGCATCAACACTAGATTTAAGGCATGATGGTGCGCACGGCAGTCCTCTGACATCTTCATTGCATCTTTGACTTCAAGTCGGAGCTGAGCTGAAGCAAGACTTTCCACTTTAAGTTGAGACTGAAGAAGTCGAACTGATTGAGGCAGCGACTGCACAGAGGTTGTCTCACACCTGCTGGTGAGTAGCTTCAACTCACTTTCTTCATCAAGACAGGACCTTGGGGTCATCTCGCTGTCCTCGAGATGGTTTGGCTCACTATCTTCCCTAAAGTTCTGCCTGGCGTAAGAGATACGAGTCTGAAAGAGAAACAAAGAGAAACAAGGAGACACGTAACTGCACAGAGGTTTGGCTCAAATAAATGGATCTGTTATGCATAAGGAACATGTTTTTACAACTACAATTTGAAACTGGTAGTTGTTGCAAACATCCAATCAGATGTAAACAGCAAAGCAAACAGCAGTGGAGGAAATGATGCCTATCCAAATCTATACTAGAACAAAGTTTGAAGGCTTGAGAAGGATGAACTTACATTACATGTTAACACGGGCTGGACAAAGCCCTTCTCCATGTTGATGGAAGGATAATTCAATAAATTCCCCAAAGAAAATTCTTTATAAGCGTTGCCATTATTCTACATTTTGCAAAGAGTAAATATAGATCAAATAATATTGGAAGAAACAAAGGATAATGAAGCTCAGGTGCATACTGATGATACATAATTAAATAGCAATTAATTAAGTATAGCGTTACAAGGCAAAAGGGAGAGAGGTACTGACAAGAGCAATGCAGAGCCCATTATTGTTTTGAGATCGTATGATCCTTTGAGCAAGGAGATTCATCTGAAATTATTTTTCATACAAGAGAGAAGGTAAGGCACAAGCAGAAATTTAGGAGTTCAAATTTTGAATTCATATCATAGACAGTACCTGACGCTAGGCTCCCAGCAGTTCTAATAGGGGTTTGGCCACTGGAGTAGGGGTAAAGTGTGGTATAGTTGGGCCTGTGTTTTCTGTGGTTGCTGATCTATCTGATTTAACAGGTATCACTACCTTTTCCAAATACCTAGTTTGTACTCCTTGAGGATCTGCACTCACCCTCTTCCTTTTGGACATCTATTACAAAAGAACAACATTTGACTAGAAAAACATAGTGTGACAACACATGGAATAGGTACAGAAAATGGATAGGTATGGAATATACTCATATATGATGCTTAAACTAAGCAGATGGTGTAACAAAGTAGAAGTAATGCAAGAGGTCAGATGCAAAATATTTGCGACCAATACAACTTTGCAAAGTTAGAGCAAGCACCTTGATGGGTGAATAAGATAGGCCATCCTCCACCATGCCAAGTTTGTTAGCCAGTGGATCGTTCCGCAATATTCCTCTCGTGCACCCATTCTCATATTCATTTTGATAATGTTCAATATCTGACATGCATGAAAACATAAAAACAAGTGAGATTTTCTTTGTAATACAGAAGTGATTCTAATCCAATACTGCCTCCCTGTAAACCCCTTTGTGCTATCTCTGCAATTCTTTTAAAAGATGCCATGCATGCTGTAATTTGTTATGTGCATTAATATAATGTGGCCTACTACTCAAAATATGAGAGATCCAGAAGTGATGACACTTCACAGATGATAGCTTCAACATATAGTAAAGAAGAACAAGTCGACCTGACCTGACAGATTCAAAATATACTAAGGGAGAACAACTCGACCTGACCAGTCGACCGCAAGAGAAGAGTATCATCTTAAAGAAGAGCAGAAGAGCAAGCAGATTGAAGATATTACAAGTCTTTCAATACAATGTCGGTTGGCCATCCATGATGAACCAGAGCGCACAGAGAAATACTATTCTTTCCGGTCTCTCCATATGTGGCTCACATGCATTTCGAAACTAAAGTAGGAACATTTATCTAACCAATTAAACATCTCTCAGTTTTACTAATATCAGCAATAATATCATATATGAATTTGTACAACTAAGCTTGTTTAGCTCGATGGGTGGAGCAGAGCTATTACGACACGAACCACGTAGGCTGATTGTGGTCATCATAAAATGGGGAAAACATAAGCATGATGAGTATAGTGCTGACCATGGCAGTGGGATGGCGGATCTGAAGCTGCAAACCATGCAATGGGTAGTTAGCAACCGATGTTTGCTTTGAAATAACAACTAAGGTTTGGTATGGACAAGAAAGTACGGTCAACAAGTGACAAAGAAATGCAATTATGTTGTCCCTCTATATGTCGCGACATGCATTTGGAAACTCAAGTGGGACCTTTAGCTAACCAATTAAATGTGTCAATTAACTAATATCAGTATCATATCACAATCATATTTGAACAACTAAGCTTTTGAATTCTGAGAGTTGTGTTGTTTAGCTTGAAGGGTGGAGTAATGCTAGTACGACAGAAAGCACCTATGCAGATCATAGTAGAGTAGATAAAAGGGGAAAACCCTAAGCATCAAGAGAAAAATCAGGAAAGTGGAACTAGCTGGACTAGTGGGTGGTGCACATGCTTTTCGAAACGAATATAGGAACATTAGGTGACCAATTAAACGTCCTCTGTTTTAGTGATATGAGCATCATATCAGATTCGTATTTCAACACGTAAGCTTTGGGTTGAGGTCTTGAGGAGCAGTGCTAGCACGACACGAAGCACCTACTATGATGGTAGTGAATATAAAGGGGGGAAACCATAAGCTTTATGAGTATAGTGCCCGTGCCATGGTGGATCTGAAGGTGCAAACCGGACAAAGCTACTTCGCAACCAATGTTTGCTTTCAACTAGCCACTATGATTTTTTATGGACAAGAAAAGTACAGTAAACAAATTATGATCTATTTTCCGGGTGAGATCAATAACTTAAGAACATATGGAAGAGTACCACCTCTCTTGCGATGCCGTGTAGGCCTATGCTGATACGTTGAGGTGCTGCGGCAGCCTGCGGGTGCGATGGATGTCGGCGGCGGGGAAGAAGACTTTAGACGGCAGACGGCCGGGTCGGGGGATATATCCTATTGCCGTGGACGAGGCAGTCGTAGGAGCGGCAACAGCAAGGTGGACGATGGTGCCGATGAAGTGAGAGGAGGCGATGAAAGGATCCTGATCCAGCGTCATGGATGAGAGACATCCATCTCTTGTAGTGGACGACGGGGTAGGGGTAGCGGCTCCGGCAAGGTGGAGGATGGGGTGGCGGACGAAGGAGGCTGGCCGCAGTGCAGAGGTTCTCGTGCCGCCGACGGTGTATGAATGGGGAAATGGAGGGGAGAGGGATCTCGAACTTTGGGACGCGCTTCTCTGAAATGGGGGAAAGTTACGAACTTATCCCCTGTTTAAAATTTCGGACATCGCGTCGGTTGGGGATAGGACGGTAATCTCGCATCTCCCAAATATTTGCCGGTAACTATTTCGGGCGAGGAGAGGGTGTTTTGCCGCCCACGGTTGGCGCCCATGGTGTATGAACGGGGCTGACAGGTAGGGCGGTTGTGTCACGTCTGATGGAAGTTACACATTTGCCCCTATTTAAAATATTAGCCTACATCGAGTTTGGAAGAGGAGAGTTTGTTTTGCCGCCAATCGTGTATGAATGGGGAAATGGAGGAAGAGACACATGTCTTTCGGACAAGCTTGAATCAAATGTGTTTTGCCGCCCACGTTTGGCGCCCACCGTGTCTGCATGGGCTCAAAGGCCGTCGTGTCACGTCTGATTGAAGTTACTAGTCTACCCCTATCGATAGCAGTGTAAATCCGGTCGATAAGGATGTCAAGTGTCAGGGGTAGACAGTAATTTCCATCTTGCAAACACTTGCTTCGGGCAGCCCACAAATTATAGTGGGTGTTTAGCCGCTGTGTTCAAAACTTGGGAGAATTAGCATTCACATTTGCCCTGGGACCTGGCAAACTAAATTCAAATCCAATTTGTATTTGATTATGAATATCCACAGATAATTATATGTTTTGTTATTTATTTCTTCAAAACCACAACAAAGATTTATTCCACCTTTATATATGATTATGATTTACAAATGTCGTGATCTTTGAATTCAGTAAGTTGGATACACTCTGAGTTAATCAGTTATTTCATCCAATACAATATGCTCACACGAAAAACAGTTCACCTTATGTCAATCATACAAGTACTGAGGATTACGTCGCCTAAAAAATTCGGATCATTACAACACATGGACAACATAGGGGGTCTTGCAACATAATCCATTCAGAGACATGACACAACATGCAAGTACAATAATCTAATGACAATTTCAACTCGTATCTAAAGAAGAACCGGGATTACCTTGGGCTTCAGATAGCAGAAACAGCAGGACCTCCTCCGTCTTCAAATGCAACATTCTTACTTCCTCCAATTATTGGGTTGCTTGCATAATGTGTGACGTTAATTCCGTAATTTCCAGCCTCAAGATAAAGATTACCTCATTCATGGCAGCCATACCATCTCTTTCTGCCTCTAGTAGAGCCTCAAGCACTATAATATTTGTGCTCAGACTGCTCTCCGGCGGTGTTGCCTCTGAACTGCTACCATCTGGTAACATCGATGGCGCACTGCTTCCACAAATAGATTCTGGGGTTGTACATTGTGTCCTAGTGTGAACGGCATCCTGAAAGGTTTCCGCTAGACATCAGTAAGAGATAGTTATCATATGATCCAGGCAGTAAGCTTACATGGTAAACGATGGACGAATTATTGCCGAGCATGGCAAACTATATTTAAATGGTTCGAAGCAGCATCAGCCGAAAAGAAATTAAAATGGTAAGATGAAACTAGGGATGTAAGTGGCAAATAAACGACATCCGCCAGTCCCATCTAGTTAGTTTTTGCTACCTCCCTAGTTCATTTTCCTCAAAAAACAAAAACTCTTTTGAACTATCATACCACTAGTGGACTTTAATCGGGATTAAACGGGACCCAGTTGACATCCCTAGTTGAAACGGAGTGTACAACTGCTATTTTTAAGTTGCCAAGGCATCTAAGCAGTTGAAATAATCTGAGAAAGCACTTAACAGTGTGGCCTCATATAAACTACGAAGATAGTCTTGTGATGAAGTTGAGAGGAAATGCTAAGGACTCAAATGAAATAGGCATGCATTTCTTTACTATAGTACAGCAGGCACTGCTGACATATTGGCCAACTCAGGTATAGCGTAACAACAAATAAGCATTCGAATCAAGCAATACAGCAAAGCAGACAACTGAACTATTTGTAATTCGGTAGGATTACACATTGAGGGCACAAGCCAAGAAAGCAGCCCACTCGCATTACATTTCACATGTACTAAAACACACTGGCTTACCATATGTTGCTGTGAAGCCTAGCTGTTGTTGCAATATTCTTTGAAGATATCGTCAGCATCCCGTGGTTGCAAATCTAGTTGTTGTAGTTTATTCTGCACCATCTATTTAGGTAAAATTAATTTTGATCGCATGCACTGGTCTGAATTGATCATCAATGGTTCATCTAAACTAATGAAAGAAGGGTGTGTGCATACACGACAATATATCTGCTTCCCTCTATTTTTATGCTTGTTCGAGGTGCCAGCCCCAAAAGAACAAATATTTTGCTTGATGGGGTTGGCAGCTCCATAATTAATAGAAGCATCAAATTAGTCATGCAACTTGGGAAGATCAAGAACACACAAACAAGTAATGAACAGAGGCTCGGAGCAGTGATGTATAGCTAGCATCAGAAAATGTAGGGTAAAACGAACAAAAAGCAGCGGAACCACATGCTAGTTTGCTGATGTGTAATTAAGCATATAGAACATTAAGCAGTCTGATGGAACCAACAGGTGGCATCAGAACAAAACTAAAGCATATTAACTATATGTGCACTGGTATGTAATTTAGCACATGTAACATGTTCACTACCAGAATATGGCCCTACAGGTGCAAGCAGAATAACGCGTCTCATGAAAAACTGAATTATGCCCTGAAGAAATTCAAAGGTGCGGTGCTTATGCTAGGAAAGTGAACGTAGGCGCCGGCCGCTGGATAATAGTACCTGATTCTCGGCGGCGTATGGGTATCGTTGTCATACTTGATAGCTAAGGATCGTCGATGGTGCTCGTGTTGCGGTTGAGTTTGGGTCGGCTGTCGCCGTCGCTGAAGCAGCCTCCGGTGCTACGGTTGCGGCGCCTGTCGACATACAAGAAAGCTCATCTGTGGTAAGTGAATAGTTGCACGATAAAGAGAAAAACCGAAGGAGTACAAATCGAAATAACCTGATGAGGCTGTGATGTCGGTAAAGCAGGGCCGGTGGAGTTGAATATGGCATCCGTGGAGCGGGTCCGGTGCAGTGAACGAAGGCTTCGGCGGGCGCGTTGTACAGTGCTTTCAATGAGGCGGATCTGTTGCGGCGGACGAGGGCTTGTATGAAGGGCCAGCGAAGGGGCGGACGAGGGAGTCAGTGAAGGGCCTACGTTGTGGTGGACGAGGGTGCCGGTTAAGCAGATCTGGTGAAGTGGACCATGATGGCGGTCAAGGAGACCTGGAGCGATGGACAAGCCAGTCGCTGAAGCGGCTCCGGTGAAGTGGTGAGTTGGCAGTTGGGGGTTCCAAGGTGCGGAAGGTAGATCCGGAGGGGTGTGAGGTCCACCGCCGAGGCGGAGGACTAGATTCGGCGGCTTGCCGTGGTTGGGGGGTCGGGAGGGGAAGGGGAGGGGCTCTGGGGAAGAATGTTGGGGGCAAAGAGGGGAAACAATGGAGTTACCAAAGCAGCCCTTTTCCGTTCATGTGGCAGGGGTAAAACAGGAATATCGTAGGGCTAAACTTTAGGGCGCGTGATATTTTGATGTGAGCGGGAAGTTTGAAAGCTGTTGGCGCCTAAAATTATAAGTATTCTGCTCTCGTACGGCCGACTATGATATCATGGCCGACAATTTGTTTGTTTTGCACGCAAAAAAAATGTGCAAGTTTCGAAAATCAATGTCTCCAACTCGAAACTTAGATTGTCCATTCAATTCAAATATGGATCATTGAGCTACTACAAGCAAATACCATCATACAGTCCAATTCAAATGAAATTCCAAATGTGTTTATCCTAAATATGATGACAAAAGCAAAAAATGTGTATGTGTATGAATAAAGTGGATGATTATAAAGTTTGAACATGCCCGTATGTGTATATCTCTAGGTTTGATATATGAATTTGAAATCATGAAATCCTGGCTTAAAATGTACTCCTTCTGTTCCGAATTACTTGTCGCAGGTATGGATGTATCTAGATGTATTTTAGTTCTAGATACATCCATTTCTGCGACGAGTAATTTGGAACAGAGGGAGTACCTCCGTTTAAATGAATTACAAAAGCTAATGATGGAGTCGAATTCCAAAATTCCAATCTTAGGTTTGTAATTCTGGTACATCAAGGTATATCACGCATGTTCAAAAGTATTGTTATCTCATAGTACAAACTGTGAAACAAATTGATCAACCATGAGTGCACAATATCTCAATTACGCTAAAGTCCCTCAAATATAGACACCTCACTCTTTAT